>NC_041384.1:651209314-651233224 GCF_002162155.2 Triticum dicoccoides | reverse complement strand
GGTCAGATGGGCCGGCCTTACCGTGCCTGGGCCGGCCTCACGGTATGGCTTTTTTTTTGAACATCAATACAGACACAAGCGCTCATATACACGCGCATACACTAACCCCTATGAACGCACATACGCACATCCTACCCCTATGAGCACATTCGAAAGACTGAGCCGACATATCATCTTGAAATTTACGAAATCACCCTAGGCACCCCGTCGTCGACAGGAACGTCTCCTCCCACCGAATGCGCATCGCCGGAAATCCAGAAATAAATGCGAGCATCAGGATTTGAACTCTGGTCAGCTAGGGATATTACAGTCCCTCTAACCATCCAACCACAGATTGATTCGCCCCAGCACAGTACGGCTGCTAGCACATCTCAGAAAGCCAGGAGGTGTACATGTATACTTGTATAGTATACGTACATGCATGTGCAATGGCACGAGCCGACGAACGCACTAAGCCAGAAGGCGTGCATGCATGCATGCAGTTGAGGGAACCGCCTCCTCTACCGTGCCTGCTGGGCACGGCAGGGTGCCGTGCCTTCTTACCCCGCACCTTACACATTGATATGGGCCAGAAAGGCCAGACTCTTTGATGAAAGTTTATCTAATCAGCCCAACTGTTCACCGGATGCATCACGTTCAACTAAAAAAAATCTGATGTATCACACGCCTGCACGTGTCACCTAATTAACTATTTCCCAAACCCAAAAAGAAACTATTTCCCCCTAGAAAAACTAACTCACTATTTCTACTTTTATTTTTTTAGATAACACTTTGATCTATTCATATTCAATCATGATAGTACAATAAACACCATAAATAATAAAAAATACACCCAGATGCGTAGACCACCTAGCGACGACTACAAGTACTAAAGCGAGCCGAAGGCACGCCGCCGTCATCGCCCCTCCCTCGCCGGAGCCGGGCAAAACTTGTTGTATACACAGTTCAGGAGTCATCGTGCTAAGACCCCATAGGACGGACACGGCAGAATAACAACCGCTGCCGAGAAAGGGTAGCGTAGATTGGAAGAATCCAACCTGAAGACACACGAACGTAGATGAACTACGGCCAGATCCAAGCAAATCCAAATCCACCAAAGATAGATTCGCCGGAAACACATCTCCATATGCCCATCGACGATGCTAGACACACCATTGGGACGGGGGCTAGGCAGGGAGAAATTTATTTAATATTCAAGGAGCCGCCGCCACCTCGTCTTCCTGAGCAGGACATAAGCCCTAACAAAACTCGAAGAAACATCTGAAAACGGGGCCCTTCCACTATCATTGTCTCAATAAACTAATTACCTATTATGAATATACATGAGCAACATTCTAAAATGAAAATGAACTCATATTTGAAAAATGGTTTTGCTTAATCTCAGACATATTTTACGGAGAGCATTTTTTTGTTAAAATATATTTGTATTTTGCTTCGAGCGGGCAACAGTACCATTTCCTACATTTGCATATTTTGAAAAGTTAGCAAATATATTCAAGTATTAGAAACTATAAATCCAGAAAAGACAAAAAAATTGAGAAACAACATGCAGACAACAGTCGACTTATATACTTAACCAAATTTAAATCGACCGAAATTTTGACAAACAAAAAAACGCCATGAGAACATGCAGCCATGAACTAATGCTGTTAATTTTTTTATAGAAGACTAATATTGTTAATCAATAAAAAAATTGAGAACCATGTTGTTAATCAGCGGGCATCAGGTGAGCTTTTAGTAGTTTCCTGGGCTAGACCATTGCTTCGCTGGGGTAAAGAAGGCACGGCAGGGTGCCGTGCCAAGCGGGCACGGTAGAGGAGCCGGTTCCGCAGTTGAGATGCAATAAAAAAAGTGGCGTGCATGCAGGTGCAATGGCACGAGCCGACGAACGCGGCCGCCACGACGCTCGGCTGCTCGCTCCTTCCCGTGCCACTCAGGCCGCCGTGCTAATCGGGCCAGCGTGCCGGCCCGTGAGGCTGCTGTGCCGTGCCTGGGCCGGAGAGGCGACCACGCGTGCCTGGGCCGGAACGGCCCGTGTATATACGTGCCTGGCCGGGCCGTGCCGTGCCTGGCCCGTGTAAGCCTGGACGGGCCGTGCCGGCCCATTTGGCTCAATCGTACTGTACCCAAATCCCGGCCCCCACCCCGTCATTCCTCTGGATTTGCCTCAGCTCTCGTCCTCCCCAATCCCGCACATCCATGGCGCTCCGATTCGCCGCCACCGGCGAGCCTTCCCTCCTCCGCTGATCCCTCTTCCTTCGTTCTTCTCCTCTCCCATGTCCTATTCCTCACCTTCCCCTTCCCTCCACCCGACCCAGTTGCTCCGCCCCGTGCTCCGTCCTGCCGCCGGGAGCAGCGTCCGGTGACCCCTAGTTGCTCCGTCCTGCTGCCGGGAGCAGCGGTCGGTGACCCCCAGTTGAGCACCACAGTCCCTGGTAGGTCTCCTCTCCACCTCTTCTCTCTCCCCCCTTCCACATAGGCACTTATCTTTTTCTTGAACCCTAACCTCACCAAATTAGCAGGTTCAGTACCGGATCGACCTCAAGCACACCGGATCTGGACACCTCGAGAGGAGATTGACATCTTGGCCATCCCTGCACCTCATCCCTGATCTTAAAGCGCAACGTTTTTGCAAGGTTCGTCTGACTAATCTTTTAATTTGTACCAATGGAAACCTCTGTTCCAAGTTAATTAGCTGCTGATGCATACCCTGTTGTCATGTACTCCCTCCGTTCCAAAATAGATGACTCAACTTTATACTAACTTTAGTATAAAGTTGAATCATCTATTTTGGAACGGAGGGAGTACTTCCTGTTAAGACATCTATTAACTCACCGTTGCTAAGTGCTGAAGAGTTAGGAGCCTTTTGTAAGTTTTTCTATGTATGGGACGAAGCATATTGGGTGGCCGAGAACTTTTCTTATAAAGATGGGTTTGCAGAAATTGGATCTTCGATAGGAACTTTAAAAGATGCAAATAGATTAGGTTCTGCTGCTCTTTGTAGTGCAACTATGTTTTAGGACAAATATTGCCAAAGATGAGAAAGGTTGCTCTGTTTTTGTTTTTTATTTTAGACTCTAATAAGTGGGCAAGGCCTCTGGAGACGTTGTGTTATGTTATCAGTTCTTAGAAAAGTCAGATTCACCACTAGCAGACTGTTATGTTTGTCTGAAGTAACATAAATGTTTGAGCTTGGGAAAGGTTTCACTATCCAATATGCAAGGTCCTATCTAAGTATTTAACAAGAGAAGTAGGGAAAACATGCAGGCGGTTATAATGACATTTAGTTTTTCAAAATGAAAAAATTACAGTACGGCTTAACAAATCAAGGTACTCTACTAACAGAATTGATTTAATTTGATGGCAGAGCTGTACACATTCAGCATATGTTGTTTAGCAAATAAACTGTTGAGCTCATGATTTCGTTTTCTATGTAACATTTAGTAACATTGGACCCTTAATGGAGATTAAAAAGATGGGGAGTAGAGTGGCTAGCCACCCAGTTCATCAAGATGCACAAGTACAAAATCAAAATAATCTCCTTCAAGCCCAACAGGTTGGCAACTACTGCTGGTTACCATACTTTATGTTGTGTATACATTGCTTACCTTCTTTTTCTACCATTTCTGTACGCTACTGTCATAAATTTTTCCTTCCTCAGAAGGATTAGTTGTTTATACTACTATATTTAAAAAGCATGTACCCACAATTGTCCAAAGTTGATGGATTCAGCCAACTAACACTACAACACGTATAGTATTACAACGGCATTCTAAAACACCTCTAGAAGACGTAAAAATGCCTCCAATTGTTTTGTGCGGCATTTCTATAAAATGCTAGAGAAGCTCATGAAGGGGAAAGTCAACTGAGACGTTTTCCAGTAACGCCTTGAAAGATCTGGCATTCAGCGGCGTTTTTACAGACGCCACAAACGAGGTTTTGGAGCAATTTCCTAGAGCGCTGTAAACTTCTCGATCAAAATCGAAAAACAGAACTAACAAACACCATGGGGTCTTCTCTTTGTCTCTTTTTGTCTTTTCTGTGCCAAATGGCTATCTATCTTTCTTTCCAGGCTGAGAATTTAAATTAAATCTAACTAGACAAGCCCATTAGCGAGAGAAATGACATCAGTACTTGTCATTTCTGAAACACCGCTTATGTTTGCACCTTTTAACTACCTCCAACTCTTTCTCGCCAAGCAGTATGGGACTAAAACAACCTCGCGCGAGAACAAAAAAACTGTATAAATAGAGAGGCATGCATGATTCGAACGCTGCATCGGCTGGAAAACATTGTGGCGCACTTACCACCAGACCAAGAAAGGTAACGTTATTGGCAAGAAATCCATGTGCCCTTTTTACTGATACATAAACCGGCATGTCCCCTCCATTGATGCCGACGCCCATGAGTATCCATTAGGAGGTGTTTCTTACAAATGCCTCAAAATCTCTTTTGAGGCTTCTGGAAAACGCCTCCACAGCTGTCTGTTTTGTGGTGATTTGCAAAAAATGCCATGACAGCTTCATCCAGTCCGAGGTGTTTTCCAGAAATGCCTTAAGTTAGAGATGATTTGGGGTGAACCTGATAGAACACCTTCTTAGATGCTTGTCAAGGACCTCGGTACCCAAGACAGCAGGACCTCGACTACGTAGTTCGTAGTCTCGGTTGATAGGAGCGCTAGGGTTTTTGCCTAACTGCTCAGTGGTGCAGGAGAAGAGATTAGGAGTAGAGGAGGAGGTAGGAGATAATGATTTATTGCCTGCGTCCAAGGGTGCAGATTACAGGATATATAAAGGCCTTATGGACTTCTAACAAACTAGGAAACTAACTACTCCTGGACTCCTAACAAACTAGGAAACTAACTACTCCTGGACTCTAGGAACCAACGTAGGATTAGGACTCCTTGTCCCGATCATGCCTCGCCAGCTGTGGCCGTCGGCTGCTGCCCCTGGGCGCGCGACCCGCGCTTGTACGCAGCGCCCCACATGACATCTCTCCCCCCCTCGACGAGCAGCTCGTCCTCGAGCTGAAAAGCGGGGTAGCGCTCGACGAAACTGTCTAGATCCTCCCATGTAGCTGATGATGCTGCTTCACCCTTCCAGTGGACGAGCAGCTGGCGAACGCCGCGTGCTAGTCGTGCACGAGTCACGCGCTCCGGTTCTGGAACAGCCGCCCCGTTGTGGATCGGAGGCAATCCCGGTGGTGCAGTTGGAGGCGTGCCGAAGAACTTCTTGAGGAGGCCCACGTGGAACACGTCATGGAGGCGCGAGCGTGCCGGAAGCTCAAGGCGGTAGGCCACGTCGTTGACGACCTCTGAAATGCGGTACGGCCTATAGAAGCGTGGCTTGAGCTTGCCCCTGGTTGGCAGGTTGAGAGAGGACGCGGCGCGCTGGCGAAGACGAAGCCAGACCCAATCGCCCACGTCATGCCGAATGTCCCGATGGCGTCTGTCGTAGTAGGACTTGTAGACCGCTTGTGCTTGCTGTAGACGATAGCGGACGTCTGCGAGTAACTCGTCGCGCTCCGCCATGCTCCTGGCCACTGCGGCCACCCGTGTATCGCCCGGCTCGTAAGAGCGAATAGTGGGAGGGTCACGGCCATACACAAGCTTGAACGGAGTTTCTTGGGTTGCTGTCTGGTAGGCGGTGTTGTATATGTACTCGGCCCAGGGAAGCCATCGGAGCCACTGCCTGGGACGATCCCCGGTGAGACAACGGAGGTACATCACAATGATCTTGTTAGCAGCCTCCGTTTGGCCATCCGACTGTGGATGAAACGCCGTCGTCATGTGCAACTTGGTCCCGGTGAGGCGCATGAGCTCCTGCCAAAAAGCCGAGGTGAAGACGGGGTCGCGGTTAGAGACCATGGACTGCGGGACGCCATGGAGACGCACAATCTCAGCGAAGAACACCTGCGCCACTGATTCCGCCGTGTACGGGTGGGCCAGCGCCACAAAGTGGCAGTACTTGCTGAAACGATCCACCAAGGTGAGGATAACAGACTTCCCGCCCACACGAGGGAGCGCTTCTACGAAATCGATGCCGACGTCAGTCCACACGGCCGTGGGCACCGGCAGTGGCAGCAGCAGACCGGCGGGGTGCAAGTGCTCGGACTTGTAACGCTGGCAAGTACCACAGGCGCGGACATACTCCTGCACCGTCTTGCGAAGGTTAGGTGCGTGGAAGTCGCGGCGGAGACGATGCAGCGTGCGCAGGACGCCTTCGTGTCCGTCATCGTGCACTGCGGTGAGAAGCTCCTGGAGTAGTGGAGACGTTGGCGGAATGTAGAGGCGGCCGTTAAAAGTGACGAGGCCGTCGGAGAGCGCCCACGGCAGCTGCCGAGCGCCTGCCGTGATATCCTCGCGCAACGCGACGAGTGCTGGGTCGGTGGACGAAGCGTGCCGTAGGCGGTCGATGAAGTCGAAGTGAGCACCAGATATAGCCATGACCCCCGTCTCTTCCGTGTCGCGGCGGGAAAGGGCATCCGCCACCGTGTTTGTACTACCGGCCTTGTACTCCACAGTGAAATCGAACCCCAGTAGTTTGCCGACCCAGTGGTGCTGCGGAATGGTTGCCAAGCGCTGGTCAAGGAGGAATTTGAGACTATAGTGGTCAGTTTTTACCACAAATTGGCGCCCCCAGAGGTACGGTCGCCAATGGCGAATAGCGAGCACCAGGCCAATGAGTTCCCGTTCATATGCCGCCAGAGAACGGTGACGAGGCGCGGCCGGCCGGCTGAAGAAGCCACCGGGTGCTGATCCTGGAGAAGGACGGCCCCGAAACCGTATGTAGACGCGTCACACTCGATGATGAACGGCCGTGTGAAATCGGGCAATGCGAGCACGGGAGCCGTGGTGACCGCCGTCTTGAGGGCGGTAAAAGCTGCTACCGCCTCCGGCGACCATGAGAAGCCGTCCTTGCGAAGCAGGGCCGTCAGGGGCGCGGCGACCACGCCAAACTCCTTGACAAACTTGCGGTAGTACCCTGCAAGACCGAGAAACCCCCGGACCGCGCGCGCCGAGCGAGGCTGCGGCCAGTCGGCCACGGCCTGCACCTTTTCCGGATCCATGGCCACTCCGGCCGCGGAGATGGTGTGACCCAGGTAGGAGATCGACTCGACGGCGAACGAGCATTTGGACCTCTTGACGAAGAGCCGGTGCTGGTGCAGTACGGTAAAGATGGTGCGCACATGGCGAAGATGATCGGCCCACGACTCGCTGAATATGAGGATGTCGTCGAAGAAGACGAGAACGAAACGGCGCAGGTACGGCCGCAGCAGATCGTTCATGAGTGCCTGGAACGTCGCCGGCGCGTTGCAGAGGCCGAACGGCATCACCAGGAACTCGTAGAGGCCGTCGTGGGTACGGAAGGCAGTCTTTGGGATGTCCTCCGCACGCATCCGCACCTGGTGGTAGCCGGAGCGTAAGTCGAGCTTGGTGAAGAAACGAGCGCGCTGGAGCTCGTCGAGGAGTTCGTCCACCACCGGAATTGGAAACGCATCCTTGATGGTGATGGCGTTCAGGGCGCGGTAGTCGATGCAGAAGCGCCAGGACCCGTCGGGCTTGCGGACCAGCAGTACCGGCGATGAGAATGCGGAACGACTTGCTCGGATGATGCCCTGGGCGAGCATGGCGGCGCACTGACGCTCCAGCTCGTCCTTGTGCGCGGCCGGGTAGCGATATGGACGGACGGCCACCGGGGCGGAGCCGGGCAGCAGGGTGATGCCGTGGTCGCGGCTGCGGAGTGGTGGTACGCCGGAGGGTTCGGCGAAGATGCCGTCAAACTCGGTGAGGATGGCGTCGAGGAAATCGCGGCCATTGCATGATTGCAGGGCTGGCCCGTCCGGTCCGGCAAGGCCGCGCCAGCAGACCCGATGGCCCCTCCGCCAGAACGTCATGGAGAGGGCGTGGAAATCCCACAGGATCGGTCCAAGCGTCGCCAGCCATTGCGTGCCCAAGACGACGTCGTAGCCTGCGAGCGGCAAGGCGAGGAAATCCTCCGAGAACGCCTCCTGGTCGATGCGGAAGGAGACGGCGCGGTATGCGCCCTGGCACGGAACACGCTCGCCGTTGGCCACCGTGACACGCATCTTCTCGGTGGTGGGGGATGGCAGTGTAGCACGAGCGGCCGCCTCCTCGGCGATGAAGTTGTGGGTGGAGCCGGAGTCGATCAGGGCGAGGAGGGAGACACCCCCAAGGGTGACATGCATCTGCATGGTCTCGCTCGTGCGCACGCCGGAGATCGCGTGGAGCGAGATCCGAGGGTCGGCCGGCGAGGCATCAGCGGTGGCGGAGGCCGTGTCGTCGTCGTCGTCGTCTGGCGCCAGGTCGAGGAGGAAGATGCGCTGGCAGACGCGGTTGTGGCCCCTGCCAAACTTCTCATTACAATTGAAGCATAGGCCCAAGCGACGGCGTTCCTCCATCTCTGTCTGTGACAGGCGTTTGATTGGGCGCCCTTCCGGCAGACTAGGAGCAGGGGGTGCGGCTGGTAGAGCCGGTGCGGGGGGCGCGAGGCGTGGTACGGGCGCCGGCAGGATGCCCTTCTGCTGAAAACGCACCGGTGGCGCGGAGGTGAGCGCGCACTGGTCGCGCAGCTCCAACTTGCGGGCGAGGCTCATGGCGACGGCGAGGGACTGCGGGTTGTGGATTTCCACGTCGAGGCTGAGGGGTGGCTGGAGTCCCGCGGTGAAGATCTGAACCTTCTGTGTCTCTGATAAGATGCCTGCCCGGGGGAGGAGCGCCTCAAACCGCTCCTGTGGAAGTCGACTACGGACGTTGTGCGCTTGCACGCCATTAGTTCGCCCAGCGGGTTAGCGCGTAGAGGTGGCCGGAAGCGGAGGTTTAGCAGCTCGGAGAAGCGGCGCCACGGCGGAGTGCCCTCGTCACACTGGACCTGCATGTACCACAGCTGGGCAGAACCCTCAAGGTTGTAGGACGCCATCCAGACTTTTTCCTCCTCGGCGATCCGTTGTTGATGGAAGAAGGATTCGCATCTGTTGAGGAAAGCGAGCGGATCTGACTTGCCGTCGAACTTGGGGAAGTCCATCTTCTGGAACCGGGGCGGGCGATCATTGTGGTGCTGCCCATCGTGGGCGCCGGCAGCGCTCGACGAGGAGGTGGACTTGTCCTTCTGGAGCGCGGCGACGGACGTCTGCAGGGATGCCACCGTTGCAGTCAAGGCCTCGATCATCGTGGCCAGATCGGCGGTGGTTGGTTCTGCCATGCCGGAAGTGACCGAGGCGGCGGCGGATGGTGGCGATGGAGGTGTGCTTGGCGCGGACGCAGGGGTGGCGGCGGGCTGCGGATGGAGCGCGGACGAGGAAGAGGATCGCCTGGAACCTGATACCAAGTTGTCAAGGACCTCGGTGCCCAAGACAGCAGGACCTCGACTACGTAGTTCGTAGTCTCGGTTGATAGGAGCGCTAGGGTTTTTGCCTAACTGCTCAATGGTGCAGGAGAAGAGATTAGGAGTAGAGGAGGAGGTAGGAGATAATGATTTATTGCCTGCGTCCAAGGGTGCAGATTACAGGATATATAAAGGCCTTATGGACTTCTAACAAACTAGGAAACTAACTACTCCTGGACTCCTAACAAACTAGGAAACTAACTACTCCTGGACTCTAGGAACCAACGTAGGATCAGGACTCCTTGTCCCGATCATGCCTCGCCAGCTGTGGCCGTCGGCTGCTGCCCCTGGGCGCGCGACCCGCGCTTGTACGCAGCGCCCCACATGACAATGCTATTCTGAGGTGTTTATAAAAATGCCCTGAACAGAACGTTTTCTGATATTAACGTGTTGTAGTGTAAACAAGCTCTTTGGCTAAGCTGCCCACAAGTAAATTCACTTGATGGGAATGGATATTGGTTTCTGCCTGGTCAACGCGACAGCTGTATAATCTTGCTGTTACTTCTATTTTTAGAGGCACTCACAAATTATAATTAGTGCAAGTATCTTTGAGATTTGGGTAGAACGGGTTGCAAACCAATGTTCTTGCCTCAGAATAGGCCTCCTTATTCTTCTAATTGTTCAGTCATATAAAGAAAAATTCTGCTAACTCTTGCAACTTGAAACCAACTCCCAGAACTCATGTATGACCATTCACTGTGATTGGCTACCCATTGAACTGGGAGTGGTTCTAGAATTCAGTCTCTACATTCGCCCACTGAACCAGCTGGTTTTGTGACACCCGGCTGGTTTTGAATGGTCACTAATCACAGTGATGGGAACTATTTTGCTTCTACTACATTTGTTTGTTTGATTAGCCACTGTTTGAGCAAAAAAAATTTGAGTCAAATGGTTGCTATTCTTTTTATTGTGATCCAATGGGGAGGATCCCATGGACAATATATTACTAAGAGAGAGCCCACCCGGGTGAGATACCACAAATTCGCTCCCGATGGGATTCGAACCTTGGTCAGCCAGGATGCGCCGCTGCGACCTAGCGAGTTCTATGCTATTCATCTATGCACACGCTTGAAACTATTATTGTTTTTGGAAATGTCTTCTCTGTGAAACCATAACATCATTTTCTCATGCTGCCCCTAACATTAACACATACTCCCTCAGTTCCAAATTACTCGTCGCAGAAATGAATGTATCTAGAACTAAAATACATCTAGATACATCCATTTCTGCGACGAGTAATTCGGAACGGAGGGAGTAGTTAATATGTTTAATTGGCGGCGCTCTTACGATGTTGGACAAAACCCAGGCCCTGGTAAACGTGAAGCTCGAGAACACCATGGATTCACAAATCAATAGCCCGTACGGATCTCTCACCAGACAACAACAACAACAGATGCAGCAGCTGAGGCACCAGCAGCTACTGCAGCAGCAGCAACAGAAGCAGCTCCAGCAACAGCACGTATTGCAGCTTCAACAACACCACCAGCAACAGCAGCAGCAGCAGCAACAACTCCAGCAGCACCACCACCACCAGCAGCAACAGCTCCAGCAGCACCACCACCACCAGCAACAGCAGCTTCAGCAGCATCTGGGCATGTCTGGAAACCAGAGCGCCCAAGCCCAGCTAGCGCAGCAGTTCAAACAAGCATCGCAGTCGATGTAAGTATCCCTAGTTCTTTGCCTGTTTTATGCCGCCATCAACTGCTTCAATCCCTTGATCCACGATGTGTTGTAGGAACTCGTACGGCATGCGGGTGCCGCCTGTGAAGGTGGAGGTGTTCCACGAACTGGTGAGCGGGGACTCGTCCAGCGACACCAGCAAACTCACATCTCCCAAGTAGACCATCCATCATTGTGCTGATAAAAATGTACGGTCGCTGTACTTGCAAATCTGAAAACACCTACTCCATGAACAATGTGTGCCCAACAAATAAGGGCAGCCCGGTGCATGTAGCTCCCGCTTGCGTAGGGTCTCGGGAAGGGTCCGACCACTTTGGGTCTATTGTACAGTCTTTCCTTAACCCGTGACCTCTTGGTCACAAGGCAGCAGCTTTACCACTGCGCCAAGGCTCCCCTTCGTGTGCCCAACAAATAGAACAACAAAATAAGCTACCAAAGGCACAAAATAAACTTCCACGTGATTACAAGTTCTATAATGAGATATCATTTGCAGTTTCTAAATTGCTAGCTGAAAATATCCAAGTCAAAATGCATAAAGTAAGTACCAGTGGGCAGTGGACAATTGATTTATTGTGCAGAAAATATTTTAAAAGAGGTGTGCAAATATCAATGGTGTATAGCATCTGTACAGAAAACAATGGGATTGTAAGTAGCACAAACACCTCTTCAGAGCTGCTTGTGAACTGGGAGTATTCTGAGTTTCTGACTGTCGAGGTTTTTTACAGTTTGGGTTTGATCGAGGGCATAAACTATTGTGGCTGGCTGGCTGGCTGGTTATTTATTACTATAAGAGAAAAAAAAGCAGAGGTGTAACTAAAACTATCATGCTGTTAGTATCAAAAGACCGAGGATTAATTGTGAGTAAGATTTACCCAAATGCGAAGCTTTCTCTTCACCTTCCAACAAAGCCATCCAGGCTTTTTGGTTTCCTTCAGAATATACCAGCCCTTTGTTCCTAAAAGGACCACAAGAAGAATGGCCGGCACAATAGATAAATAAGATGATCCAAGGAATAATTGTGCTGACACACAAAATAGGGCCAGTTGCATACCAAACATTGCGAATGCAGCAGCTAATGACATGTTGCATGAGGCTATAAGGACCTGGGTTAAACCCATCACTATATCCATCGAATGGCTGAGACGAGTGTTTGACAAAAAACTACCACAGTTGACTTTCCCGCCACGTCGGCCCTGACAAACAGGCCCCACATGTCATAAACGCGTTTAAATCGTCTGAACTAGTCATTTTCTGAAAGTGGTAGTTTTTAGTCACGAGATTCCAATTTTTTTATAGTTATCAGTCACTTTTTTAAAAGTGGTAGTTTTGTGAGACGCGAACCCCAGTTGTGATAGTTTTTTTGTCAAACACTCGGCTAAGATCAAGCACCGGTACTGAGACAGTATTGTGCAAAACGGCCATTCAGTGGATATGTATACACTACACAACTGTCTCAGCAATGATGGTTGGCAGTGCCTTGGAGCAGACATTCAGGCTCCTATCCTCAAGGAAGAGGGATCGGTCTCCGATGCTTGTTACCGGCACAAACCTCTCCAAGATGAGGTCCTCGAGTTTGTAGATCAAAATGTGTGTCATGGAGCTGTCGGTATACCCGGCAAGCAGGATCTGCGAGTCGCATTCTACAAGGTGGTAGCCGCCGTAGAGCTTATCTGCTGGGCATGTGGCAATCATCTTTGGCGGCAGCGACGGCGAACCAACCTCCATCTGGAAGACCAGCGAGCCATTATCGCAAGGAAATTGCACCAAGTATAGCTTGCCTTGGAGCGACAGGGGTGCGATGTTTACTGGGATTTCCCAGCTTGGCATTGCCCATTGCTGGTCCTCGGAGGTAGCAAAGGCTAACACGTCGCAGATGACGGAACACGAGCATCACGGTGATGGCTCCGGCACTGCAGGACACGGTAGCACAGACGCAGTATCTGATGAAGGACCACCACCAGTAAGGATCAGAACCACGAGGGACCGATGGGTCGTTCTTTAGCTGCGCGAGCAGGGTGGCGAGTGGTGGGAGCTCAGCGATGTCGCCGGTGAACGGGTGGACGAGGCGGATGCCGGTGTCCTCGTCCCTCTGGAGGAGGAGGGGGCCGTCGACCGAGTCGAGAGCGCAGTGGCTGTTGAACAGCGGTAGCTTGACGCGGACGAAGGTTCCCGTGTCTAGGTTGAAGAGAAGCGGACGTAGCCGCGCAACTTGCGGTGGCCGGGGTGTTAGAATATGTATAGGATAGTTTCATTCAAATTGTAATCTATCTCTATCTTCTTTCTTCTTCTCCCTCCTGTACCGAACCAAACCAACCTGAGATTGATCTCTTGATCTCTTCTTGTACTCCAAGACATTGCCATTATATATAAACATGCGGCCCGAGACAAAGGGTTCAATGCTTCCAACTCAATTACGCTTTCAACCCAATTTACATGGTAATCAGAGCATCTTCCTCTTAGATCGAAGATCGCATCTGGCTACCTTCCCGCGGCCGAGATCATGTCTTCCTCCGCAGCCTTATCTTCCACCACGAGCGCGCTTTCCTCCTCCACGGCCTCCACCTTCGCATCATCATCTAGCAGCAGCTCTATTCCTCTCAGACCGCCCCCACAGGAGAAGCTAACAAGGGGAAACTTTCTCTTATGGAAGGTCGTCGTTCTCCCGCAAATCCGAGGCGCACAGATGGAGCGCCACCTTGATGGGACGAGCCAGGAACCACCGGCCACCCTCACCATCACCAAAGATGGAAAAGACGAACAGGTCGTCAACTTCGCCCGAACCCTCTGGTACACGCAGCAGCAGCAACTCCAGGGGTATCTGATGGGATCTTTGTCCCGTGAGATTCTCGCTCAAGTTGCCACCCTTCAGACGCCAGCAGAGGTCTGGAGCACCATCAATGCTATGTTCGCCGCCCAGAGCCAGAGTCAGGCCATCAACACCCGCATCGAGCTCACGAACTTGAAGAAAGGTAACATGTCCATGGCAGAATATCTTGGCAAAATTAAAACCCTTACAGATGAAGTTGCATGATGCACCAGAGTTCATCTTCCCGATCCAGAGATAGTCTCCAAGATCATGGCTGGCCTCGATCTGGACTACAATCTAGTCGTGTCCGCTCTGTCTGCTAGGGTTGAGCCGGTCTCGGTTCAGGAGTTGTACAGCCAGCTCTTGAGCTTTGATGCTCGCCTCGCCCTCCTCCACGGCACCAACATCAGGCAGTCCTCCGTCAACTCGGCGGCTCGCGGGCGCGGCCGTGGGCGCGGTCACCAGGGACAGAACCGCAGCTCCAACGGCGGCGGACGCGGCCGCGGCAACTACCAGGGCGAGGGTGCTCGTTCTGGTGGTGGCAACAACTCCAGAGGTGGCGGCTTCAACAACAACAACAGCCGCCGCTCCTCCTCAAGTCACCGCCCTCGTTGTCAGCTGTGCAAAAAGTCAGGCCATGAGGTCATGGACTGTTGGCATAGGTATGATGAAGACTTCGTCCCCGACGCTCGTCATGTTGCTACTGCCATCCGTGAAGGAGGAGGAGATGGCGTCTGGTACGTGGACTCAGGTGCAACAGATCATGTCACCAGCGAGTTAGAGAAACTTGCACTTCATGAGAGATACCATGGTGGCGACCAGATTCACACTGCGGCAAGTGGTGGAGGTATGGATATTTGTCACATTGGATAAGCTTACATTAATTCCCCCAACCTTAAACGTGATCTAGTTCTTAAAGACGTTCTTCATGTCCCACAAGCTGATAAAAATCTTGCATCCATGTCTCGTCTAGCCACTGACAATAACGTCTTCTTTGAAACTCACCCTCGTTACTTTTTTATAAAGGACCGGGCAACGAGGGAACTTCATCACGGTAGATGCGTTGGGGGGCTCTACCCCATCACATCCGGAGCACTCAGTCGCAATCGGCGTCAAGTTTATTCTGCCACTAAACCCCCCTTAGAAAGGTGGCATCAAAGATTAGGACACCCATCATCAATCATAGTTAAGCAAGTAGTCAATAAAGACAAACTTTCTTTGTCACATAGTCAAAATAGTGAGTCAGTTTGTGAAGCTTGTCAGTGTGCCAAGAGCCACCAACTTCCTTATCCCAAGTCAAATAGTGTGTCTCATGCTCCTTTAGAGCTTATTTTCAGTATGGGGTCATGCAAGAGATTCCTTTGGAAGAAATAAATACTATGTTAGTTTTATTGATGATTATAGCAAGTTCACTTGGATTTATTTACTCAAATATAAATCTGAGGTTTTCTCTGTCTTCCAAGAATTTTAGAAACTGGTTGAAAGATACTTTAACAGAAAAATTCTAACAGTCCAAAGTGACTGGGGAGGGGAGTACGAAAAACTCAACTCTTTCTTTCGTAGCATAGGGATTCAGCACCATGTGTCTTGTCCTCATGCTCATCAACATAACGGTTCTGCCGAGCGCAAACACCGCCACATTGTTGAAGTTGGACTCGCCCTACTTGCTCATGCGTCTATGCCTCTAAAATATTGGGATGAAGCTTTTATTACAGCAACATATCTCGTTAATCATCTTTCAAGTAAAGTTATTGGCAACTCCACTCCTTTGGAACATCTCTACCATCAAAAACCAGACTACAACTCTCTCAGAACTTTTGGGTGTGCTTGCTACCCCAACTTACATCCGTACAATCATCACAAACTTGAATTCCGTTCCACTCAATGTGTTTTTCTAGGCTATAGTAATCTACACAAGGGATACAAGTGCCTAGAAATTTCCAACGGACGTATATATATTTCTCGAGATGTAATTTTTGATGAAACTCTCTTTCCGTTTGCCAAGCTCCATCCCAACGCAGGCACTCTTCTCCGTGCCGAAATAGCACTTCTTCCGGATCTTGACACACTATCTGATCACGGGGGTGAATTATCTGAAGCTGACCATGTGAACAAATCCGCAGAAAATTGCAGCTCTAATGATGTTTGTACAAATGCAGCTCATGATTTTATGTGTCTAGAAACAGACAATACATGTGTTGCTGATCACGAGGAGGATTCTGGCGGCAGCAGGCAATCTGGCGCGCAATCCCAGGTGAATCCTGGCGCCAGCGCCAGCGCCAGCGCAATCATTGGCGCATGATCCGAGGAGGATCCTGCCCACCTGCATGCGGAGACGGCGTGCGACCCGGTGGCCGATAGTGACCGCGCGGAGCCCACTAGCGCAGGCGGGGCCGGGGGCGAATCCCCGCTTGCCACGAGCCCACGGGCCATGGGCTCGCGCACGTCCACCCGTGTGGAGTCCTCAGGCGACACGCGGCCCGTTTCTACTGGTGGAACAATCCCGAGGCCGATCTTGTCTGTAGAAGATCTGGCGCGCGATCCCGCGACTGCTGGGCGTGTGCAGGACGCTGGATCTTCTGTGGATGCCTCTTCTGCTGCACAAATTATTCCTCGATGTCACACATGGTCACAATAGGGTATTACTAAGGAAAAGGAATACAAAGATGGCACCATTAGGTATGATAAAAACGTGCTTTTCTCACTACTACTGGTGAACCAGTTAATCTTGTTGATGCTCTTGCTCACAAAGATTGGAAAGAGGCCATGGATAGTGAGTATGATGCACTTATGAAAATAAAACATGGCACCTAGTACCATCAAAAAGTGGAATGAATGTTATTGATTGCAAATGGGTGTACAAGATAAAAAGGAAGTCAGATGGAAGTATAGACAGGTACAAGGCTAGATTAGTTGCTAAAGGCTTTAAGCAAAGGTTTGGGATTGACTATGAGGATACTTTTAGTCCAGTTGTTAAATTAGCCACCATTCGACTTGTCTTGTCTATTGCTGTTTCCAGAGGTTGGAGCTTAAGACAACTAGATGTTCAGAACGCGTTTCTTCATGGTGTTCTTGAGGAAGAGGTGTTCATGCGGCAGCCACCAGGTTATGAAAACAAAGGTACACCACATTATGTTTGTAAGTTGGATAAAGCTCTATATGGTTTAAAACAGGCGCCAAGAGCTTGGTATTCACGATTGAGCATGCAACTACAACATCTTGGATTTGTACCATCCAAAGCAGACACATCCTTGTTCTTTTACAATAAAGGAAATGTCACTATTTTTGTGCTGGTTTATGTTGATGATATTATTGTTGCTAGCTCGAGTTCAAGTGCCACCACTTGTTTGCTTAAGGATCTTAAGTTAGAATTTTCCCTCAAGGACTTGGGAGATCTTCATTATTTTCTTGGTATTGAGGTCAAACAGATAAGAGATGGTATACTTCTAACACAGGGAAAGTACACAGCTGACATACTCAGGAGAGTAGGTTTGGAAAAATGTAAACTTGTGAGTACACCTGTCTCAACTTCTGAAAAACTCTCTGTTGAAAGTGGAGAGCCACTTGGGTCAGAGGATGCAACAAATTACAGGAGTGTTGTGGGTGCATTGCAATATTTGACACTTACACGCCCTGCCATTTCTTATGCTGTCAACAAGGTATGTCAGTATTTACATGCTCCTAGCACTACTCATTGGACTGCAGTTAAGAGGATTTTGAGGTACCTTAAGTTTTCAGAGGGACTTGGACTTCAAATTACCAAGTCTTCTTGTATGCTTGTTGCTGCCTACTCTGATGCAGACTGGGCAGGATGTATTGATGATAGAAGGTCAACTGGTGGATTTGTTGTATTTCTGGGATCCAATTTTGTGTCATGGAGTGCAAGAAAGCAGGCTACAGTCTCTAGATCAAGTACTGAGGCTGAATACAAAGCTTTGGCAAATGCCACAGCTGAAGTAATGTGGATACATACATTGCTTCATGAACTTGGAATTAAGACTCCAAAAGCAGCCAGATTGTGGTGTCATAATATTGGTGCAACCTATTTGTCAGCTAATCCTGTTTTTCATGCACGCACAAAGCATATTGAAGTTGATTTCCACTTTGTCAGAGAAAGAGTAGCTAGAAAGCTCCTTGAAATTCAGTTCATTCCTACTGGAGATCAACTTGCTGATGGATTCACAAAGCCTCTCACTATGAGGAGGTTAGATGGGTTCAAGTACAATCTCAACCTTGGTCGAAGTTCATGAAGTTTAGATTGAGGGGGAGTGTTAGAATATGTATAGGATAGTTTCATTCAAATTGTAATCTATCTCTATCTCTATCTCCTTTCTTCTTCTCCCTCCTGTACCGAACCAAACCAACCTGAGATCGATCTCTTGATCTCTTCTTTTACTCCAAGGCATTGCCATTATATATAAACATGCGGCCCGAGACAAAGGGTTCAACGCTTCCAACCCAATTTACACGGGGTAGAGGCCGTGGCCCTCTGGCAGCATCATCCAGCGGCGCAAATGAAAGCGCAGATCGGTGATGCCGTGGCCGCGCGGACACACGGTGCCATACCTCCAACTAGTGCAGACGGCGCGGAAGTGCACGTAGTCCAGAAAATCGCCCGAGAGCACTCTCTGAGCTATCTCGCAAACCAAATCCTCTGGAAGTGACGCCCAGTGGGGGGAAGAGAACGGGGGTGCCAATGGGCCAGCGAAATCTGTAGAATATATGAATTGCACAATGTATTGCTCTCGTGCATAGACATGTATATATGATGTACAAAGATGGGCCAGGGACCTCAACTATACAAGGAACTAGGAGGCGGACCCAATACACAATATGCGCATAACACATATACTCAACACCCCCTGTAGTCGAAGCGGCACCGCCGCTAACGCAAAGACTAGACCGGAACTCCTTAAATGACGCCGTAGGCAAGCCCTTGGTCATGATATCTGCAAATTGTTGGGAAGTAGGGACGTGTAAAACACGAATATGGCCAAGGGCCACTTGTTCCCGAACAAAATGAATATCCAACTCAATATGCTTGGTTCGTCGATGCTGCACCGGGTTAGCGGAGAGGTAGCGTCGAGACGTTGTCGCAGTAGACCACTGTGGCACGATCAACAGGGCAAGAGAGCTCCTAAAGCAGCTGGCGAAGCCACAAACACTCGGCGACGACGTTGGCCACCGCGCGATACTCAGCCTCAGCACTGGAACGAGAGACCATAGGCTGCCGCTTGGACGACCACGAGATGAGTGAGGGTCCAAGGTAGACGCAATAGCCCGAAGTGGAGCGACGAGTGTCAGGGCAGCCCGCCCAGTCTGCACCGGAGTAGGCAGTGAGGGCGGTGTCGACAGAGGCGTGAAGTGTGATGCCAAGATCCATAGTGCCACAGATATAGCGGAGAATCCACTTGACGGCAGCCCAGTGAACGTCTCGAGGAGCATGCATACGAAGACACACCTGCTGCACGGCATACTGGATCTCCGGTCGAGTCAGAGTGAGGTACTGGAGAGCACCAATGATAGACCGATAGAAAGCAGCATCCGAAGCAGGAGAACCATCCGTGGCAGAAAGCTTGGCCTTCGTATCAACATGTGTAGCGGCGGGCTTGCAGTTAAGCATTCTAGTGCGCTCCAGGAGCTCGTGAGCGTACTTCCGCTGATGAAGGAAGAAGCCACCCGGACGGCGCAACACCTCGACTCCGAGGAAGTAGTGCAAAGGACCCAAGTCCTTGATGGCGAACTCAGCGCGAAGATGAGCCGTGGGCTGACTGAGGAGACCAGCTGTACATGCCGTCAGGATGATGTCGTCGACATAGAGCAGCAAGTAGGCCGTGTCAGAGCCCTAATGATAGACGAAGAGCGAGGCATCCGAGTGGGTAGAGCGAAACCCAAGCTGGTGAAGAAACGCCGCGATGCGCTGGTACCAAGCGCGCGGAGACTGCTTGAGTCCATACAAGGACCGCGAAAGCAGGCACACGTGGTCGGGAAGCGTCGGGTCAACAAATCCGGTGGGCTGCTAGCAGAAGACCTGCTCCTCGAGGTGACCATGGAGGAAGGCATTGGAGATGTCCATCTGGTGCACCGGCCAAGCACGGGAGAACGCAAGGTGGAGAACCGTGCGTATCGTGGCGGGCTTGACGACCTGAGCGAAGGTGTCGGTGAAGTCGATGCCAGCACGCTGTCGGAAGCCACGAATGACCCAGGGCGCTTTGTAGCGATCAAGGGTACCATCAGGACGGAGCTTGTGTTTAAAGACCCACTTCCCGGTAATCACGTTGGCGTGCCGGGGACGGGGAACAAGCTGCCACGTCCGGTTGCGCAACAGGGCGTCAAACTCCTCTTGCATTGCAGCCATCCAGAGCGGGTCACGAAGAGCAGCTCGAGCGGAGGATGGTAACGGTGACGGCTCAGAGGTGGACGCCGCATGGACGTAGTCATCCGAGGCGTAGCGCGAGCTCAGGCGGAAAACGCCTGTACGGGCGCGGGTGATCGGACCGGCCACAGGCGCCGAGGGGGCCGGGGGCGCAGGGGGCGCCGAGAGGGCCGTGGGCCCCGGGGGTGCCGGGGGGCCGCGGGCGCCAAAGTCGGGGGCGCCGAGGGGGCCACGGGCGCCAACATCGGGGGCGCCGGGGCGCCAGCGCCGCGGCTGTAGGAGGCGCCGCATGCGGGGGGCGCGCCTCAAAGCCAGGGGCGGGCCAAGAGAGGCGCGCGAGCGCCCTGGGAGAGGCGTTGAGGAGCCCGTGTCACCGGTGGCGGGAGGAACAGCCAGGGTTACCTGGTGAAACGGAAACACATGCTCATCAAAGTAAACGTGCCAGGAAGTGAACACACGGTGGGAGACGGGATCGTAGCACCGATATCCCTTGGAGTTGGAGGGGTAGCCGATGAAGATGGAAGCGACAGAACGAGGTGCGAGTTTGTGAGGAGCGGAGTCGGCAATGCTAGGATAGCAAGGCACCCAAAAATACGCAAGCCATCATAAGATGGGGGTGTACCAAAGAGAAGATGGTGAGGTGCATAGTTCCACCGTGGGCGGCAAGGGCGAAGGTTAAGGAGAAGAGAAGCAGTGGCGAGTGCGTCCGGCCAGAAACAAGGTGGCACATTAGCATGGAACAGGAGCGTGCGAACGCAGTCGTTCAGACTGCGAAGGACGCGTTCGGCTCGACCGTTCTGCTATGAAGTATACGGGCATGTGAGACAAAAAAATGTGTCGTGGTGCGACAGAAAAGTTGTGACACCCCCGATTTAATCGTACAATAATCATACACGCAAACGTGTACGATCAAGATCAGGGACTCACGAGAAGATATCACAACACAACTCTACAAATAAAATAAGTCATACAAGCATCATATTACAAGCCAGGGGCCTCGAAGGCTCGAATACAAGAGCTCGATCATAGACGAGTCAGCAGAAGCAACAATATCTGAGTACAGACATAAGTTAAACAAGTTTGCCTTAAGAAGGATAGTACAAACTGGGATACAGATCGAAAGAGGCGCATGCCTCCTGCCTGGGATCCTCCTAAACTACTCCTGGTCGTCGTCAGCGGGCTGCACATAGTAGTAGGCACCTCCCGAGTAGTAGTAGTCGTCATCGACAGTGGCGTCTGGCTCCTGGGCTCCATCGTCTGGTCGCAGCAATCGAGTATAGGAAGGGGAAAAAGGGGGAGCAAAGCAACCGTGAGTACTCATCCAAAGTACTCGCAAGCAAGGAGCTACACTACATATGTATGCATTGGTATCAAATGGAATAAGGGTATCATATGTGGACTGAACTACAGAAAGCCGGAATAAGAGGGGGATAGCTAATCCTGTCGAGGACTACGCTTCTGGCCACCTCCATCTTGTAGCATGGAGAAGAGAGTAGATGGTAAGCTCACCAAGTAGCATCGCATAGCATAAACCTAACCGATGATCCTCCCCTCGTCGCACTGTGAGAGAGCGACCACCGGTTGTATCTGGCACTTGGAAGGTGTGTTTTATTAAGTATCCGGTTCTAGTTGTCATAAGGTCAAGGTACAACTCCAAGTCGTCCTGTTACCGAAGATCACGGCTATTCGGATAGATTAACTTCCCTCCAGGGGTGCACCACATAACCCAACACGCTCGATCCCATTTGGCCAGACACACTTTCCTGGGTCATGCCCGGCCTCGGAAGATCAACACGTCGCAGCCCTACCTAGGCACAACAGAGAGGTCAGCACGCCGGTCTAAATCCTATGGCGCAGGGGTCTGGGCCCATCGCCCATTGCACACCTGCACGTTGCGAGGGCGGCCGGAAGCAGAACTAGCCCCCTTAATACAAGAGCAGGCTTACGGTCCAATCCGGCGCGCGCCGCTTAGTCGCTGACGTCATGAAGGCTTCGGCTGATACCACGACGTCGAGTGCCCATAACTGTCCCCGCGTAGATGGTCACTGTGTATAGGCCAGTGGCCAGACTCAGATCAAATACCAAGATCTCGTTAAACGTGTTAAGTATCCGCGAACGCCGACCAGGGCCAGGCCCACCTCTCTCCTAGGTGGTCTCAACCTGCCCTGTTGCTCCGCCACAAAGTAACAGTCGGAGGCCATCGGGAACCCAGGCCCACCTCTACCGGGATGGAGCCACCTGCCCCTCCAGCCCCCAACTCCGAACAGTACCTCAGGTAATGTAACAGTGTAAAGTACATAGTATATGCCCGTGATCACCTCCCGAAGTGATCACGGCCCAGTAGTATAGCGTGGCAGACGGACAAGAGTGTAGGGCCACTGATGGAACACTAGCATCCTATACTAAGTAGTAGGATAGCAGGTAAAGGTAACAACAGTAGTAGCAAGGACAGGCTATGCAGCAGTATAGGATTAACTGAAAGCAGTAACATGCTACACTAATCTAATGCAAGCAGTATAGAGAAGAGTAGGCGATATGTGGTGATCAAGGGGGGGGCTTGCCTGGTTGCTCTGGCAAGAGAGAGGGGTCGTCAACACCGTAGTCGATCAGGGCAGCAGCGACGTCAGTCTCGGGGTCTACCGGAAAGAAGTGACGGAGGGGGAACATAATAAATAAAAGAGCAATCAAAGTCTCACAAAGCATAACATGGCAATACGCGGTGCTAGGGGTCACCTAACTCAGTACGAGGTGATACCGGCGAAGGGGGAAAACATCCGGGGAAGTATCCCCGGTGTTTCGCGTTTTCGGACCGGTGAACCGGTGGGGAAAAGTTGCGTGTTTGATATGCTAGGAGTGTGTGGCGGACGAACGGGTTGCGTATCCGGGCTTGCCTCGTCGTTCTGAGCAACTTTCATGTACAAAGTTTTCCCATCCGAGCTACGGTTTATTTTATATTAATTTTAAAAGAATTTATTAATTTTTGGAAATTAATTAATTATTTAATTTAATTCGAAATTGGATTTTTGACATTAGCATTATGTCATGCTGATGTCAGTAGTCAACGGGGGTTGACTGGTCAACCTGACCAATGGGTCCCACTGGTCAGTGACACATTTTAATTAACCCAAACAGAATTAATTAGGGGTGGGCCCCACTGTCATTGACTGATTAATTAATTAACTAACAGTTTAATTAGGTTAGTTAATTGATTAGTTTAATTAATTAAGTGAATTAATTAATTATTTTAATTAGTTATTTAATTAATATTTTTATTTATTTACTTTTAATTTCCTTTTTTAAAAATATTTTCGTTCTGGGGCAGGGGCCCACTAGTCAGTGGCCCAGAGGGCCTTAACGGGGCGCGGGCGTCGGTTACGGGCGCACGGGCGCTAGCCCGCCTGGGCACTGGCCCAGGCCAGCCACGGCGAGGCTCGCCGGCCCGAGCAGCAGCAGGCAGCGGCTGCGGCGGAGCGGGAGCAAGGTGGCGAGGCCGCAGAGCGAGGGCGGCGAGCGTGACGCGCGGGGGGAAGAGCAGTGGAGGCGGGACGGCACAGCGAGGCGCGGTCGGCGGCAGCAGCCAGAGGCGGGCGCGGGTGGAAGGTAGCGAGCGCAGGCGGGCGCGTGGGGGCGCGCGTGCACAGGCA
>NC_041384.1:651200958-651208654 GCF_002162155.2 Triticum dicoccoides | reverse complement strand
GGTGGAGGGACGAGGGGATCAGGCTCCTCTCGATCCAGATCCAAACGAGGGGGAGTGGGGGAGCGAGTGGGGTGTCGGTGGCCTAGGTCATGGGGGAGTGGGGGGTTAAGGCGGCGGGATGGGCCGGCGTGTTAGGCCCCGAGGCCATCTGGGCCATGGCCCAGTGAGGAGGGGGTTCTCTTTTATATTTTTTTCTTTTGTTTTTCTGTTTTAACAATTTTTTTATCTATTTTCTTTTACTGTTTTAATTCATATTATTTTAGTTTTATGAAATATAATTCTAGCACCTAAATTAGTGGTAGCAATTATATCACTGCCACAATTATCCTTTTATTTATTAAAAGTAGTTTTCAATAATTTAATCATTTAAGTGACCATTAAATAAATATTTCAGCTATTGTTTCTATCATTTAGTGCATCTAAGCATTTTATAAAAATTTGGATTCACCACCATAATCATATATGATTTATTTGCTACACTTTGAACATTTTTTTATTTGACTTTAGAAAACTTTTATCGTTTAACTTTATTTTAAATTAGAATTCGAAAGGGACGTGATTCACCGCAAGATTAACAACATTAACCATGGTGACGTGGCATCATTATCGTGAGATTACTGTAGCCTAATTATCCGGGCGTCACAATTCTCCTCCACTACAAGAAATCTCGTCCCGAGATTTTAAGGGGTGGAGTAAGGGGAAAGATCTGGTTACGAAATTCTAACGAATCTTGTCGGTTTTGGTTGCTCTCCTCGAAGAGGTCAATCCATTACGTTGATGTCTTCATTCCACTGCTTCAAGTCACCACTATGAAGTCATCATCCTTTCTTGGGGGTTCCTTCGTACTTACGAATAGGTAACGGGGCAGATCGGCAACGACAGAATACTATAAGGGTAATAATCTAGGATTATCCCATGAATGAGCATATGAGTACCTCTCGAGTTGAACAATTAAAACACATCGAGTGTAAAGTTCAAAGGTACAATAAGAAGTTTCAAGCAGCCAGGCAATTGTTCAATGCCTAGTCAGATGGTGAAAGGGTTTCAGAGCAACGTGAATAAGTATTGCGTCTGATACCAGAATAGATCAGTAGGCAGGTGGCCCGTGAATTACATACAAAGTCAAGCGCGAGGAATAACTTTGACAACATGGTGTACATGAGAGTCAGGTTTCGATCCTGTGGAACTATGGGTTATGGGCCCACCATGTGTGTTAATAGCAGGAAGGACGAGGCCATCTTGTACGATCATGATAGCAAGGCATGTCAGAGAACAGCCTGTCAGTTATGTCGGCAACAACGTCGGTACCAAGCGTGAGGGACGAAGAGAACCATTTTCCTGCTCATTGAACGAGGCAGACCAATAGGCAATGTTCTCGTCCATCGGTGGCTACCGGAATGTCATAAACAATAGTAACAGGGTCTTACTGATAGAGTTGTACACCGAGGTGTTTACATAAGCAGGAGAATATTACTGCTTAGATCATATAGATCACAAGAAGGTTTAAACAAACCAATGGAAAGGAAAAATGATTATCAGGTTTAAACAGAACAATGGAAAGGAAAATGTGTATACACACATATTTCGGGGGTATATCCTTCCCAAGGTCAAGCAGAGCATGATATCCATGACAGGATATTATGTAGAAAACCATTTTGGGAAAGTTGCTCTTATTGAAAATCGGAGTACCACAGACATGCTTCGGGATAGCATTGACATGGTCTTCAAACAAAGTTCGGACTTTGGATACACAAAGGATCCATTAGGATAAACTTATTAAACAAGGCATTCAATTTCCTCATGGAAAATGATTAACCTTGTTAAAAAGGAAACTATAACACTAGGTCCTCTCGCCAGGTGTGCTAGGCATGACATCACCTTACCGGGGCATATAGGGACCAGTTTTATAACTCTTGAAAATATGTTCCAACCATCATATCTGACCGAGATTCAGATCTGACTGGTGTCAGGATACCTTAGACTCAGGATGCCTGAGAAGAAAGGTGCAACACAAATTGTTGAGGTGACATTGTAAGATTCTCGGGGAAATGAACTATGGAAGCAAGTTCCAAAACAAGAGTTCATCAGTAACCAAGGAGGGGAAGAGGATGTGGCTGATGGACTCAACGACAATTCATTGAGATTTTCAAAATATGGATTTCCACAAGTAGGTGAACAAGGAGATAACATTTGCCAGATCCAATTATATAATGATGTATGCTCGAGGAAAACATACACAATTAAACATTGGTTGAAAGGTGCACTCGAAATATGGGTTGGGTTGCACGACCAAAGTTAGAATGGTGATCCAATTATCGAAAGACTTAGAATGAAACCATCGCCCATTCACTTCAAAGCAATAGGGTTGCTAGAAGTTTTGAATTCACACGTCATAGCTCAATTGTCGGTATTCCGGTTAAGAACAACACGGAGACCAAGGAATGCATGGAGATGGCGAGAAGTATTATTATATCAAGAATTCTTAAGAGGTGGTGAAATTCTCACCACATTATTGACAAAAAGAGATGGTAATACTCCAAGGTAAAACATAACATGAGCTAGATAGCGAGGAGCTCAAGGTATAACATAAAACATGAACACACTTGTGTCGAAGGAAGACAAGGATGTCGTCGATGATAACACAATCATCGAGGGCGAGGATGGTATTTCTCATCAAGAGTTTGATAAATATCTTGAAAGAGCTCAGAATGCTGATGATGATCACGACACATTTGTCGAGAAATCTCATGAAGATGTAATCAAACATCCTCTACATCAAGTAAAAGGACTGATGCAGCAAAAGATTATTTGAACCACGGATACGACACCAACTCAGAATCAAGCTTGTTGTTCAAGGTGGAATGATAAGACGAGGAAATTGACGTAAGCTTAGCTCATCGTCGAAAGTTGTGTTCTGGTAATAAGGACCAGGTAGCACAGTTAAAATCAGCCGATAATGATATAGCCGATAAGGCTAGGAATGACTTGAAGGATTATTAAACTCGTAAGCAACAGGAATTACTTAGAGTTATTGAATCGGAGTGCGGAATCGATTCACTTATCGGTGTTCTTGAGTGACTAATAACCCAGAATCTGGGGGGAATCTGAGATCGGTGAGAAGCAATACTGGATGAAGACTCGCGGGGAGCAACACAGTTCTCGAGATACCAGAGGTTAATACTCGAGGAAGATCAAAAATAGAGGTTGAGGAGATGTATCGATCAACAAAAGACAAGTGCTTTAACTTGTCTGAGAAAGGGAATCAATGAGAAAATGTGGTCGGGACCACGATTGCAAATGATCAATACATAGATACCAGATGATTTGATATCAAGGAAATAGTTATTATTACAAGAAGCTTCTATGATAGGATCTACATCGTGTCCATGGGCATGAACACAAAGTTCAAGGTCGACCCCCACTTGTTCAACGCATAACCTTTCATTCACCTCTCGTATTTCAAAAATGACATTACTGTTGAAAGTTTTTACCTGGTGCAATACCAGATAAGTATGACCTGTGAGATCTTTTGGGTTCACACGGTTTTAGAGAAGGTATAGGTTCAACCCTTCAAGGTATCGTGGAAATATATACCACAAGTTTCAAGAGTAAATATCACAAGCTCGAAAGTAGAGCAAGGTTGAGAAAGTAGATGATACCATTTACCAAAGGCATTATGTATCCGAGGGAAGGCTCACAAGGTTATTGAATATGAAGGACGTTGTCGGATAAAATCCATTAAAAGGTCTGCCGGTCCATAACAGAGCTGACGTGAGCATCGGCACACAACCAGAGGAAGTAACAATGCAAAGGCATTGGATTATGGAAACAACTGACTAATCCAGAGCTCAAATGCAAAGGAATTATGATTTTCAAATCAAGGGATCAGAAGCAATGTTCTGATTAGGGATGGATAAGTTGAATAGCCTTGGGGGTACAATCGACGGCAATTGGATTTGTTGAGAACCAGCTCATGTTTAAAATGACGTCTGAGCTGGAAAGATAATTTAAAAGGATTAACTGATGATTGCGTGCATTCGCACTCATGTTGAATCAAAGGGATCAAAATGATGGTGTCTAAGGATACTGACGAATATTGCCAGACATATGGAAAGCATCCATCATGCAAGCAGACAAGTATTGCAGAGCAATAAGCTACTAAGGATTTTTGGAGGATCTAATAGTATTTCGATGACCATTGTGAAACACATGAACAACTGGGGGATGAGCGGATACTCGATAAGTGCGAGAATTATCCGTAGGGGTATTCAGGTGACAAAGAACAACAAGGCAGTAAGCTCAAAGGATTATCGAAACAACGACGAGTATTTCGGGGTATCTTGTAATAACAAGACCAACTCGGAATAAAAGTAAGAACGACAGGTGTAAGTATTTATCCATAGGGATTTTTCGGTGGTAGGGAATTGCAAAAGCAATGGCACAAAGTTTTGGGAGAACATCGGAGAGTATTATCAGAATCTTCTGTTGAAGTAGTCGATCATCTGTAATGAAGGGCTCTCCGGGAGAAAGTGATAACGAGATCCTAATGTTAGATTTAGCAAAATTCATTTAACCCGAATAGAAGAGAGTTCAGAGTCCCAGAGTAAGGATCGAGGAGTAAAAGATCCTAATACCACCCAATGGCGACGTGGGCCCATGGGCCGCACAGCCATGTTAGTAAAAAAATTATAAAGTCTAGACTCAACTTCGGCCAAGGAGTGTGGAAGGGGGATTCTTACAGGCAGTCGGCTCTGATACCAACTTGTGACGCCCCCGATTTAATCGTACACCAATCATACACGCAAACGTGTACGATCAAGATCAGGGACTCACGGGAAGATATCACAACACAAATCTACAAATAAAATAAGTCATACAAGCATCATATTACAAGCCAGGGGCCTCGAAGGCTCGAATACAAGAGCTCGATCATAGACGAGTCAGCGAAAGCAACAATATCTGAGTACAGACATAAGTTAAACAAGTTTGCCTTAAGAAGGCTAGCACAAACTGGGATACAGATCGAAAGAGGTGCATGCCTCTTGCCTGGGATCCTCCTCAACTATTCCTGGTCGTCGTCAGCGGGCTGCACGTAGTAGTAGGCACCTCCCGAGTAGTAGTAGTCGTCATCGACAGTGGCGTCTGGCTCCTGGGCTCCATCGTCTGGTTGCAGCAATCGAGTATAGGAAGGGGAAAAAGGGGGAGCAAAGCAACCGTGAGTACTCATCCAAAGTACTCGCAAGCAAGGAGCTACACTACATATGTATGCATTGGTATCAAATGGAATAAGGGTATCATATGTGGACTGAACTACAGAAAGCCGGAATAAGAGGGGGATAGCTAATCCTGTCGAGGACTACGCTTCTGGCCACCTCCATCTTGTAGCATGGAGAAGAGAGTAGATGGTAAGCTCGCCAAGTAGCATCGCATAGCATAAACCTAACCGATGATCCTCCCCTCGTCGCACTGTGAGAGAGCGACCACCGGTTGTATCTGGCACTTGGAAGGTGTGTTTTATTAAGTATCCGATTCTAGTTGTCATAAGGTCAAGGTACAACTCCAAGTCGTCCTGTTACCGAAGATCACGGCTATTCGGATAGATTAACTTCCCTCCAGGGGTGCACCACATAACCCAACACGCTCGATCCCATTTGGCCAGACACACTTTCCTGGGTCATGCCCGGCCTCGGAAGATCAACACGTCACAGCCCTACCTAGGCACAACAGAGAGGTCAGCACGCCGGTCTAAATCCTATGGCGCAGGGGTCTGGGCCCATCGCCCATTGCACACCTGCACGTTGCGAGGGCGGCCGGAAGCAGAACTAGCCCCCTTAATACAAGAGCAGGCTTACGGTCCAATCCGGCGCGCGCCGCTTAGTCGCTGACGTCATGAAGGCTTCGGCTGATACCACGACGTCGAGTGCCCATAACTGTCCCCGCGTAGATGGTCACTGTGTATAGGCCAGTGGCCAGACTCAGATCAAATACCAAGATCTTGTTAAACGTGTTAAGTATCCGCGAACGCCGACCAGGGCCAGGCCCACCTCTCCTAGGTGGTCTCAACCTGCCCTGTCGCTCCGCCACAAAGTAACAGTCGGGGGCCGTCGGGAACCCAGGCCCACCTCTACCGGGATGGAGCCACCTGCCCCTCCAGCCCCCAACTCCGAACAGTACCTCAGGTAATGTAACAGTGTAAAGTACATAGTATATGCCCGTGATCACCTCCCGAAGTGATCACGGCCCAGTAGTATAGCGTGGCAGACGGACAAGAGTGTAGGGCCACTGATGGAACACTAGCATCCTATACTAAGTAGTAGGATAGCAGGTAAAGGTAACAACAGTAGTAGCAAGGACAGGCTATGCAGCAGTATAGGATTGACTGAAAGCAGTAACATGCTACACTACTCTAATGCAAGCAGTATAGAGAAGCGTAGGCGATATCTGGTGATCAGGGTGGGCTTGTCTGGTTGCTCTGGCAAGAGAGAGGGGCCGTCAACACCGTAGTCGATCAGGGCAGCAGCGACGTCAGTCTCGGGGTCTACCGGAAAGAAGTGACGGAGGGGGAACATAATAAATAACAGAGCAATCAAAGTCTCACAAAGCATAACATGGCAATACGCGGCGCTAGGGGTCACCTAACGCAGTATGAGGTGATACCGGCGAAGGGGGAAAACATCCGGGAAAGTATCCCCAGTGTTTCGCGTTTTCAGACCAGTGAACCGGAGGGGGAAAGTTGCGTGTTTGATATGCTAGGAGTGTGTGGCGGACGAACGGGCTACGTATCTGGGCTCGTCTCGTCGTTTTGAGCAACTTTCATGTACAAAGTTTTTCCATCCGAGTTACAGTTTATTTTATATTAATTTTAAAAGAATTTATTAATTTTTGGAATTTAATTTAGTTCAAAATTAGATTTTTGACATCAGCATGATGTCATGCTGACGTCAGCAGTCAACGGGGGTTGACTGGTCAACCTGACCAGTGGGTCCCACTGGTCAGTGACACATTTTAATTAAACATTTTAATTAACCCAAACAGGATTAATCAGGGATGGACCCCACTGTCATTGACTGATTAATTAATTAACTAACAGTTTAATTAGGTTAGTTAATTGATTAGTTTAATTAATTAAGTTAACTAATTCTTTAATTAATTATTTTAATTAGTTATTTAATTAATATTTTTATTTATTTATTTATTTACTTTTAGTTTCCTTTTAAAAAAAATATTTTCGTTCTGGGGCAGGGGCCCACTAGTCACTGGCCCAGAGGGCCTTAACGGGGCGCGGGCGGCGGTTACGAGCGCACGGGTGCTAGCCCGCCTGGGCACTGGCCCAGGCCAGCCATGGCGAGGCTCGCCGGCCCGAGCAGCAGCAGGCAGCGGCTGCGGTGGAGCGGGAGCAAGGTGGCGAGGCCGTAGAGCGAGGGCGGCGAGCGCGACGCGCGGGGGGAAGAGCGGTGGAGGCGGAACGGCACGGCGAGGCGCGGTCGACGGCAGCAGCCAGAGGCGGGAGCGGGTGGAAGGTAGCGAGCACAGGCGGGCGCGTGGGGGCGCGGGTGCACAGGCGCGGCGAGCGAACGACGTGGGCAGAGCGGGCTCAGCGGCGGGCGCGCACGCCGGAGCCCGGTGGGGCGGTGAGCGCGACGAGAGGAGGAGGGGCGCTGGGTGGTGCGCGTGCGTGTGCGCGCGGTGGCTAGGC
>NC_041384.1:651178126-651200422 GCF_002162155.2 Triticum dicoccoides | reverse complement strand
GGGGACGACGGGCGTAGAGGAGGCAGGCCGGCGAGGGAGGTCCGGCGGGGAAGCTCCGGGCGGCGGCGATCGGTGTCGGGGTGGAGGGACGAGGGGATCGGGCTCCTCCCGATCCAGATCCAAACAAGGGGGAGTGGGGGAGCGAGTGGGGTGTCGGTGGCCTAGGTCACGGGGGAGTGGGGGGTTAAGGCGGCGGGATGGGCCGGCCTGTTAGGCCCCGAGGCCATCTGGGCCGTGGCCCAGTGAGGAGGGGGATTCTCTTTTATATATTTTTTCTTTTGTTTTTCTGTTTTTAACATTTTTCTTTTATCTATTTTCTTTTACTATTTTAATTCATATTATTTTAGTTTTATGAAATATAATTCTAGCACCTAAATTAGTGGTAGCAATTATATCACTGCTACAATTATTCTTTTATTTATTAAAAGTAGTTTTCAATAATTTAATCATTTAAGTGACAATTAAATAAATATTTCAGCTATTGTTTCTATCATTTAGTGTATATAAGCATTTTATAAAATTTTGGATTCACCGCCATAATCATATATGATTTATTTGCTACACTTTGAACATTTTTTTATTTAACTTTAGAAAACGTTTATCGTTTAACTTTATTTTAAATTAGAATTTGAAAGGGGCGTGATTCACCGCAAGATTAATAACAGTAACCATGGTGACGTGGCATCATTATCGTGAGATTACTGTAGCCTAATTATCCGGGCGTCACAAAAGTGCGAAAAGTAAGGTTGTCGAACTCTTTTCCATTGTCAGTCTGAAGAGTAAGGATGAGACGCCCAAATTGCGTGCTGACATAGGAGTAAAAAGCCGTCAAAGTGGAGAGTGCATCCGACTTTCTGCGCAAAGGAAAAGTCCACACATAATGAGAATAATCATCAAGAATAACCAGATAATATAAATAGCCCGAATTACTAGGAACCGGAGAGGTCCACACATCGCTATGGATCAACTGAAAAGGAAAAGAAGCTATGGTGGTGGAGTTATTGAACGGGAGGCGAACATGTTTGGCAACACGACAGACATGACAGGTGTGATCCTTAATCTTATGACAACTGAAACTGAAACTCCTAAGAATATGATGAAGTGTGTCGGGGTTGGGGTGACCCAAGCGAGCGTGTCAGAGATCAACTCCAGCAGAGAGAGCGACCGGTGCGGTGGTGGTGGATGAGGGCGAATGCACCGGATAGAGCTCGTCGAGGCTATCACATCGATGGAGTACCATCCTGGTTCGAACGTCCTTGACACAAAAACCAAGCTCGTCAAATTCAACAGAGATAGGATTTTCACGAGTGAAACAACGAACGGAGATAAGATTCTTAATAAGATGCGGAGACACAAGTATGTTAGACAAAAATAAAGACGTAGAAGTAGAAGGAAAAGAAGTGTGCCCAACATGTGTGATAGGAAGTGTGGAACTGTCGCCGACAATGATGCGGCGATCGGTAGAGACAGGAGTGAAGGAGGCAAGGTTACCAGGATCAGCAAATATGTGAGCCGTGGCACCGGTGTCCATGTACCAATCACCACCTTCAGTGTAGTTGTTCAGCGTAGGAGCGGCATGCAGCCCGGTGAGTAGCACCAGGTCCCAAGGCGCCGGCGGCAGGGCCGACGAGGGGGGCGAAGACGCCATGGAAAAGCCGTAACCGCTGCTCAGCTGCGGCACCATACGGCCACGGAGCCGCGTAGTACGCATGATGCGCCGAGGGGGTCGGGCGCGCCGGGGGGACCGCGGGCAGCGAGTGGCCCGCTGACGACCCCCACCAATACCCGGGAGACTCGTACGCTGGCGGAGTCCCGTACGCAGAAGGAGACCCGAATGTGGAAGCGGGCGGAGCACCGTATGCCCTGTACGTGGGAACGGGCGGGTCGTAGGTGGCAGCCGCCCCGTACGACGGTGGGGCCGACGGCGGAGCCGCGCCAGAGGGCACCGGCGGCGGGAAGGCAGAGACGGCAGCGGACGGGCCGGCGGACGCCATCGCTGGTCCAACAGCGACGGTCGGCGCGGTCGACGCGGTTGGACAGCAGCAGCAATGCGGTTGGCGGTGCGGTTGGCAGTCGCGGGCGAGTGAATCGGGCGGCACACCTGATGGCATCGTGGGCGACGCGCCTTGCATGGCGCCGTACGCATAGCCATGCAAGGGCAGCGAGGCAAAACAAGGTTGATCCATTGGCTAGCCTTGCATGGCGCCGTTCGCATGGCCGTACGCATAGCCTTGCAAGGAAGCAAAACAAGGCTGGCTCGTTGGCTGCTCCACAGGCGGATGTTGACCCGCTGACTGGTGCCCCAACCAGGACATGGGAGCCCCGTATCCATGCGGAGGCGGAGGGGCAGCGCCGTAGTGAGCGGCAGCGGTAGGGTTAGAGGCCGAAGCGGCGGCCGGGGCAGGCGGAGATCGCGGTGGCGGAGGCAGCGACAATGCGGAGGCCATCATCGAAGCGATTGGTAGGAAGAGAGAGGGCGGCGCGGCGGCGGAAGGCTAGGGTTTTTTTAGGGGTAAAGCATTTATTCAATGAAACAAATAGAGGTCCACAGGTTCCCAAGTCGTGCAAGCAGTCTCATCTGCTCCAAAATAAACAAAATTAAACCTTAAACAAAACCCGGAATCTCATCTGCAACAATCTGCAGGATCGAATCTGGTGGCTCAGAAGGCCACACATTATTCCTAGCAATGCTAGTCCCCTCCTTTGCTAATTTATGCGCTGCACCATTAGCAGTTCTTCTCACCCAGCTCACTTTGTAGTCCTGAGTCGTTCGTAGGAGTGCCTTCACTTCCTCCACAGGTGGCCCGACCGCAGAGAGGTTCTTCATTTCTTCATTTATCATTGCCACCACATCCTTGCTATCCAGCTCGAGGTGTATGCGCTGAAACCCCCTCTGATTTGCAAAGCGGACCGCCTGTCTGCTAGCCATAGCCTGAAGTGTTTGAGGGTCAGAGATGCCTGGGAGAAACGCCGTCACCCCTCCTCCGTATGCACCATTGTGATCCCGAAGAACCACTCCTCCTCCCCCGCTATGACCTGTCTTCGTTGTAGCTCCATCCGTGTTAGCTTTTATCCATCCAGTAGCCGGTGGCCTCCACGCCTCAATCACCTTTGGGCCTCCTCTTGTAGTAGTTCTGTGATGCACCTCCTTCCACTCCTTGATATGAGCCATCACCCTGTCGGCCACTATCCTCGCCTCCGCGATCCGCTTACCGTCTCGCGCCTCGTTTCGAGCGAGCCACAGTCCATATAGCGCCTGAACCATCGTCTCTCTCTCCTCGTCACCTGCCTTGGCCATCCACTGTTGCATCCATGCTGATATGGCGGCGAAGGACTCGTCCATCACCGGTGGAGTGAAGACGGGGGCATCCAGATCTTCCTTCAACACACGCCAGAAGAGTTTTGAGTGTGGGCAGCCCCAGAATCGATGAAGAATGGTCTCCTCCCTGCCACATGCGACACAAAACACCCCGCCCTTAATCCTTCTTCGGTGCAACTCAGCTCCAACGGCCAGTCCATTACGCATTAACCTCCACATGTGGATCTTTGCTTTGCCCGGCGCGTTCGTGCCCTAGAGTGCTAGCCATGTGCGGTGCTTCTGAAGAGAAGATGACAAACCCGGCTGTCCGGTTCGAGCACTCTGAAGACTCATTCGCAGGTGGTACGCCGACTTAACTGAAAACTGGCCGTTCTTTGTGAAATTCCATGCCAGATAGTCGGTCGTGCCCGGTCCTCCCACCACAATCTGTTTTATATCGCATACATCATCAGGTGAAAACATCTCTTGGACCTTGTGTTCGTCCCAACTATCACCTGTTGGACCAAGCAGGTCGGCCACCTTTGTACGCCCTAGACATGGATCTGTCCCAGCGGCTTAAGACTTCCTTGCCTCGGGATCCAGTTGTCATGGTGCACATTGACAGAAGTTCCATCTCCGATCCTCCATACCAGCCCCTCACGCAACAGGTCCCTCCCATACAGAATGCTTCTGAAGGTGAAGGAGCCCCCACTTGGACACGTGGCTGACATGATACACCCCTCCGGGAAGTAATGTGCCTTGAGGACACGGGCGCATAGAGAGTCAGGGGTCTGCAGAATCCTCCAGGCTTGTTTAGCAAGCAAAGCTTGGTTAAATGCCTCCGTATCACGAAAGCCCATGCCCCCTTCTCTCTTAGCATGGCACATTTTGTCCCAAGAAATCCAGTGCACTTTCCTCTCACCATTTGCTGCACCCCACCAGAATTTCGAAGAGATTGATTTCAGGTTCCCGCACATCTTCTTTGTGAGGTGAAAACAGCTCATGGTGTGATTTGGAGTAGACTGGAGCACCGACTTAACCAGGACTTCTCTTGCCGCCTTAGACAGTCCTTGACCTTTCCACCCAGACACCTTCCCAGTTGCACATTCCCTTACATATTTGAACGTACCCTCTTTTGACTTACCAACCAGTGTTGGAAGTCCCAAGTACCTTTCGCTCAACGCCTCGGAGTTGATCCCAATGGCTTGTTTGAGTCCCACCTTGTCCTCATCTTTGCAACCTTTCCCAGAGAATATGGAAGATTTCTCAAGGTTTACTTTCTGACCTGAGGCCATCTCGTACTCAGCCAAAATGTCCCTCAAAGTTCGTAGCATCGTTTGAGATCCTTCCAGAAATACTATGTTGTCATCAGCAAAAAGTAGGTGTGTTACATGGGGGCCAGTGCTCCCAAATGACACTCCTTTGATCTTGTTCTCTTGTTGTGCATGCTTAAGAAGAGCAGAGAAACCTTCCACACAAAACAGAAACAAATATGGGGAGAGCGGGTCACCCTGCCGTTGCCCTCTAGATGGCACGAACCTCCGGGATAAGCCCCCGTTGAGCATGACTGCAAACCTTGCAGTTGTCACACACCTCATAACCATCGCTACCCAGCCCTCCGCGAACCCGAGCTTCCTCAATACCTTCTCTAGGAATATCCACTCCACCCGGTCATATGCCTTCATCATATCTAGCTTAACAGTGTGCAAAGGGTTTTTCCTCTTTCGTGTCCTGATTGCATGTACACACTCATACGCTACTAGGACATTGTCCGTGATCAACCTCCCCGGCACAAAGGCACTTTGCTCCTCGGAGATAAGAACCGACAGGATCACCTTTAGTCTATTTGTAAGTACCTTTGCCGCGATCTTGTACAAAACATTGCATAAGCTAATCGGGCGGAATTGTGTTAATAACTTCGGTGAGTTCACCTTGGGAATCATGACGACTACTGTATCATTGAAAGAATCTGGCGTCGCCACACCGCGGAGGAAGTCCCGCACTGCTGTGCACACGTCCTCTCTAACCATCGCCCAGTGGCGTTGGTAGAATAGCGCTGGCAACCCGTCAGGCCCCGGGGCTTTCGTCGGACCCATTTGGAACAGAGTTGTCTCTATTTCCGTCTCCATTCTTGCAGCCGTAAGCATTTCATTCATACCTTCCGATATCACCCCCGGAAAGAGTTGGAGTATGTTATCAGCGCGATTAGATCCCTCCGATGTGAAAAGCTTGTGGTAGAAAGATGCAGCCATCTCCCTCGTCTCGTCATTTGAAGTGCACTTGGACCCGTCCTCCTTGCGCAAAGCTCGTACTGTGTTTTCCCTCTTCCAGTGGGATGCCCGGTTCTGAAAATATTATGTATTTTGGTCGCCCTCCTTGAGCCATCCTACTCTGGATCGTTGCTTGTACATAATTTCATCGCGTTCAAAGACATCACGTAGCTTGCTCTCTATTTCTCTGACCTCGGCAGTTTGGCCAGTGCCAAGTGCCCTTTCTTTCGCATCTTTTAGCTGCTCTTTTAGCTTCACAATCTGCCTCCTAACCGACCCAAAGACGCGGCGGCCCCATTGCTGCAGGTCTCCCGAGACTCCTTGAAGTTTCTGGCAAACACTCGCAATATTTGTCCCGCGACCGCCTGCTTCAGACCAGGCCTTCTGCACCATCGCATCATACCCATCATGTTTGATCCACATCTCTTCAAATCTATACGGCCTTAACTCTCCATGTGCCGTGTCTAGAGCTGTCTCCATAGCATGGACAAACAACACAACATGGTCGGACTCCTCCGTTATCACATGTTCCACCGCGACCTCAGGGAAAAGTGTCAAGAAACCGTTATTACGTGTAGCTCTATCAAGCCTGCACTGAATATTATTCTCATCTTCACGTTTATTGTCCCAGGTATATGGATATCCTGAGAAGCCTAAGTCAGCTAGCCCGCAGTCGGACAAGCATTCTTGAAAGCTTTCCATTTGCGTAAAACTCCGTTGGTTCCCTCCTCTTTGCTCAGCTTGTTCAAGGACCTCATTGAAATCTCCTACACATAGCCATGGTAGCTCATCCTGAGTACGAAGGAATCACGGCGCGCCCCAACTCTTTTTGCGCAGCTCTGTTTTTGGCTCGCCGTAGAAACCAGTGAATCTACAGGTTTTGCCATCTATGTTAAGCTGTGCATCGATGAAATACTGGCACCATGGTCTGGTTGTAACTTGCACATTGTCTCTCCACCACAGCGCAAGACCTCCACTCAAGCCCTGGCAGTCAACTGCTACCCCACTCCTGAACCCTAGACTCCACTTGAGTCTTTCCATTGCACGAGCCTTCTTCTTTGTTTCTGATAAGAACACCACCTCTGGGTTGTAGGACCTGATCAGGTCTCCCAGTTCGCCAACCGTCGAGTCCAACCCCAGTCCTCGAAAGTTCCAAACAAGGATATTCATTGTGCTGTCAGTCTCGTCGATACGGTCAAACACACTAGACGTCTTCTGTCTAGTATCGCGAATGAAACTATCGTTACCCACTTGCCTGTCAGGGTCGCCCTTGACTACCCATTGCTGCTTTGGCCTCCTCTTCCTGTCCATGTAGCCGTGCTGATCTGGGCTCCTCGGAGATCTTGTCACATATTGTTGTCTAGGAAGCCGGATGTATCTACCACTGACCCGCTCCTTCTGCCTATATCTGCTATGGTTTTCAAAACCCTCATTGTCTCTCTCCCTCTGTTGCCTATATTGGTTGCGGAGTTCAGCCTGCCTATTCAACTGCCGTTGCTTCAAGTCATTCCTCAGATCCTTTTCCCTCTTTTCCTCCAAATCATCACGCAAGTCCCGTCCCCCCTGCCCCGCCGGCCAGTGCCGATTTTTGCTGGGACTGTTCACCTCATGTTCATCTTGCCTTTCCTCCTCGCCAGTGCGGGAATCGGCCGATCCATGAAACTCTCTGTTCAGATTCCTCTTAGCTGGTATATCACGAACGAACGCACCACTCCTTCCCTTATCTCCCTTCCTGCTCATGTCTCCATCACTAGACCTGGCACTATTGTAGCTGGTAGCATTGTGTGTGCTTCTGGATGGCCCCTCCTTGAAAGAAGAGGATCTACCTGGTGATGCCCGCAGCCACTCACCCCACTGAAGATCAGATTGCACCGGGGGTAGACATCCCTCCACTCCATGTACCAGTCTACCGCAGTCAAAACAAAAGTGTGGGATCTTTTCATATTCAAAGTCATACCATACCCCCTCCATGTCATCCTCTGACTCCTTCAGGTTAAAACATCTAACAAGTGGCTCGAAAATCGACAATTTGGTCCGAATTCTGAGTTGTGTTCCTTTTGCGAAGCCATCCTTCTCCACATCCACCTGCATTGTTTTACTGATCCAGTTACCTAGCGCCTCTCCAAATGCTTTGCATCTCCTATCTAAGGGAAGATCAGTAACCCGAACCCAACACTCCATCGTATCAAAAACCATCTCCGACGGCCTAACTTTGCCTTCATATTCCTTCAGCACCATTACATTAAAATCATATTGCCACGGGCCGTTGTTTAACGCATGTTTCCAGTCCCCCTCGCTGCCGAAGTGCACCTCAAACATGTTCCTCCCTATCTCCTTGAATTTTGCCTCGCGATGCAATCCCCATGCCTTGTACATGGCCTTCTCCAACCCCTTGAAATTCACAGTTCGAGGGGTGAAAGCCTTCCCTACCACCGCCCACTTTGTCGCCCTGGGGTGCTCCTGTCCAGCCGCGCTGAAGATAAATCCAGCAGCTCATTTCTCTGTTAAGACTAGGTCACCCATCCTTGCTACTAGGCAAGCTGCGTCCTCCAATCCCTTGCCCTCCACCGGTGATTTGGATTCGTTCCTGCTCCGCGAGCCCTCCGCCGCCCTCACAGAGGACGCCGTCGCCTCTCGCGGTGTAGTCGCCGCCTTTGGGGTTGAAGATACCTTCGCTGTCGCCGCCGATCTTGGAGTCGCTGCACCACCACTCATAGCTTTCTCCGCCACAGTCGTACGTCAACAGACGATCTGCTCGTCCAAGGGAGCGCCGTCGCCCCTTCACCAGCCACCGGAATTCTCACCACCACCGCACGGAAACCCTAACCCTAGCGCCTGATGCGATCGCCCCGCAATCGCCGCAGTCGCCTCTGTTGTTACTGCTTTGAGGTGGACCCGCGTACTATGCGGAAGGCTAGGGTTAGAACCCGGAAACTGATACCATGTAGAATATATGAATTGCACAATATATTGCTCTCGTGCATAGACATATATATATATATATGATGTACAAAGGTGGGCCACAGACCTCAACTATACAAAAGAACTAGGAGGCGGACCCAATACACAATATACACATAACACATATACTCAACAAAATCATCCAATGCCACCGCCATACGACTAAGTAAATTTACCGGTGTCGGGAGCCAGCGGTGAAGCATCCGCCGTCCACTGCTTATATTGGGAGTACAATGGTATGTCAGCTTGTGTCGGCTTTAACACCAGAGAGAGCCAGAGAGTGGGTAGAAGGACAATTGCATGCATTCTCTCTTTCCATGAAAAAGGTGTGTATTTTATTTTGTAGTCATATTTTGAATGATCGATATATTTTGAACTAAATCTCCGGTTTTAAAACTTTTTTTTATATTTGAATTCGTAGCGAGAAGATCGTCAGAACAAGATCAATTATGGATGCATTTGAACTAGTTTTATTTTTACTGATTTCATAAAACAAATTTCACTCATTATATAAAAACATATTTCACTCAATTAAAAAATAATTTTCACTCATTTTATAAAACTGCTTCCACTCATGTTGCCATAGTGGAATAACCATCTTGACAAACATACTAAAAAAATTGAGTGAAATACGCAGACTGCAATGCTATAATTTAAACGAGCTTAAAATTGAGTGAAATGACAAAAATGAAAAAGGCCGCTTCACACCAAAAAGATATATTTCACTTATTTCAAACAACTTATTTCACTTATTTCAGAAAACGCATTACCCTAGCTCAACTGAAAAACTATATTTCACTTGTTTCAGAAAAGCATTTTGCTGAATTGGAGATCTGTTTTCACTCATTACAAAATATATCTCAAAAAGTACTTTTACTGTTTCACTCATTTGAAAGAATATAGTTCCACTCATTCCGAAATGAGTATTTCACAAGTTTGAAAAAACATAGTTCTGTGATTTGGAAAACTGATTCACTCTTTACAAAAACAATCTCTTTACAAGTGCTTTCGCTCGTTACAAAAGATAGATTTCACTAGTTTTAGAAAACATATTACACTCATTCAATTGAAATACTATATTTCACTTGTTTCATAAAAGTGATTTCACTTGTTACAAAAGATAGATTTCACTCATTTCACTAGTTTCAGAAAATATATTACACTCATTCAATTGAAATACTATATTTCACTTGTTTGTAAGAAGTGATTTCACTCGTTACAAAATGTATGTTTCAATTCTTTGGAATAATTTATATCTATGAACTTAGTGAAATTTATTTTTTGAACTAAGTGAAAATCTATGAAACGAGATATTTTTTGAAGACTATGAAACATGTTATTTTGAAATCTAATTTAAAAATATTCAAGATTGATCTTGTTCTGAAGATCATGTTGCAAGGAATTTGAATCTATAAAAAAATCTATAATGATCACAAATGGAAACATATTTCTGACAAAATGGAAACGTATTTCACTAATCACAAATATCAGTATCAAAAATTAAAATACGCAGTTCCACACAAAAATATATTGAGTGAAATATGTTAATTGAAACGTTGAAAATTAAACTTGTTTCAAATATATCCAAGATTGCTCTTGTTCTAAAGGTCTTGGCGCAATTAATTCAAATATATAAATTATTTCATAAACAAAATTATAAGTTAAAAGATATGAATGATTAAAATTGTCAGGGGGTGAATAAAATCATGGGTTTGTTGGTGGGAGAGGAGAGAGTGAAATATGTTAATGGAGGGCTGTTGGCTGTGTTGGGGATCTCTGCTGACTTGTTTTCCTTCTTCTTCTTTGCTGTTTTGTGCTTGCCTCTGGTGGCCGAGCTAATGGTGGAACCCACATCAGAGAAATACTAACGCTTAAAGCCAGGGAAAGATATCAAATACGTGTGACTATATCGGGGTACACACCATGTGGCAGAATCCCATTGGTTGTGCGTTGCCCGGTAGCTCCCATTGCCGGTAAAAGAGACTTTGCGCACCGCCATAGGCCGGTGGCCGCGCAAACTGCTTTTTACCGGTGGCCGGAGGTACCGGCTAACCATCTGCCATTCGTCCACTTTGCGATTCGTGCGCTTTGCTGGCCCACATCTCACATATATTAGTGTATTCTTAAAGAGCATGGCGTATTCAACATTCTGTCACATCAGATGGCAGGTCCATTTCGGTGATAAAGTAGTACTTGATGCATGTCCGATCCATTCTCTCTTCTTGTTCAGGTAAAGATGCATCTGCATGCGAGATTAAATCCTGCCTTTTATTTTCTCTTTAGCAATTTCATTCATTCATATCTTTAAAACTATAATTCCATTTTATAAACATTTTATATATTTGAACTCCTGGCGCCAAGACCTTTAGAACAAGATAAATCTTGAATACATTTAAACATGATTAAATTTCAACGTTTCAAATGAGTGAAATCAGTTTTCTGAAATAAGTGAAATATGTTCTTTGAATTGAGTGAAACCAATTTTTTGAAATGGAAATAAATTTGTTTTTCATGTATATGAAACACATTTCAATGCAAAATATGTGAAACTTGTTATTTAAAAAATGTGTAATTAGTTATTTAAAAAAATGTGAAGCTGATTATTTCCAATCAGTTTTAAAAATATGTGAAATCTATCTTTGAAACAAGTAAATTTGTTATTTCAATTTGGTGAGTGTAATGTGTTTTTCTGAAACTAGTGACATGAGTGAAATCTATCTTTTGTAATTAGTGTAATCAATTTTTTGAAACAAGTAGAATATAGTATTTTAATTGAGTGAGTGTAATGCGTTTTCTGAAATGAGTGAAATGTGATAAATAAGATACTTGAAAAAAATTGAAATATATCCATTGTTCTGTGAAACTATCTATTTCAATGTTTGAAACTGATTTTTGTGATGAATGAAATATGTTTCAAGATATTTCATAAATACTAAGTGAAATTAGATTAGAGATTTTTTTGTAAAGAGTGAATCAGTTTTCCAAATCAGTGAAATGTGTTTTTTCAAACTAGTGAAATGATGATTTTGGAATGAGTAGAATTATATTCTTTGAAATGAGTGAAATCTATCTTTTGTAAATGAGTGTATTTTTTTTCTAAAACTAGTGAAATGAGTGAAATCTGTCTTTTGGAATGAGTGAAATCAGTTTTTTGAGACGAGTGAAACATAGTATTACAATTGAGTGAGTGTAATGTATTTATCTAAATTGAGTGAAATCTAATTATGTAATTGAGCATAATGTGTTTTCTAAAATGAGTGAAATAAGTTTTGAGATCTATATTTTTAATGAGTGAAATCAATTTCTTTAAACGAGTGAAATATAGTATAGTATTTCAATTGAGTGAGTGTAATGTGTTTTTGAAATGAGTGAAATATATCTTTTGGAAATGAGTGTAATGTGTTTTTTGAAATTAGTGAAATCTATTTTTGGAACAAGTTCAATTTGTTTTCTTAACTGATGTTTTTTTAAATGAGTGAAATCATTTTTTGGGTGTGTGGAAATATGTTAAATGGGTTATTCAAATAAGTTCAAATGATTATTTAAAATATATGAAACTGGTATTTATGGAATACATGAAACATATTTTAATGTGTTTGTAAAGTTGTTTATTCAATGTGTGAAACTGATATTTGTGAAATACAACTAGAACTGAAATATAAAAACTATAAAATTCAAATTGTTTAAAATATATCCAAGATCAGTCTTGTTTGAAAGGTCTTGTCGCCCTGAATTCAATTTTTTTTTCAAAAACAGAGTTTAGATTCAAAGCATATTTATCATCCAAAGTTTTCCCAAAGAAATTAATAGAGGTGTTGTGTGGGGAGAGAGAGAGGGGGGGATAATATATGTACCATGCATGCAAGTGTCCTTTCTCCTGACAAAAGTTGTTGCATGCAAAGGGACCCACATTTGTACTACCAGTGTATAGAGTTGGGGCTGCAGTTACTACTCCCTCCATTCCATAATGTATTGCTTCCTCTATCCTCGTGCTTCAACTTTGACCGTAAATTTAACTATCAAGACCGATTGCGGCGGAAGCAAAAATTATAGGGAAAACTTTGTTTTTGCCACTCTAGTTTTTGCCAACTTTGCTTATGCCACTCTAGAATTTGACATTTCACTTTTGCCACTCTTAGCTTTTGACAATATATCACTTTTGCCATTCCATGGCAAAAGCAAAAAATTTAAAGTGGCAATTGTGATACATGTCAAAAGCTAAGAATGGCAAAAGTGAAATAAAAAATTATCGTTTTTGCCACGAAATGGCATTTGTGATGTAGTGTGAAAAGCTAAGAATGGCAAAAGTGAGATGTCAAATTCTAGAGTGGCATAAGCAAAGTTGGCAAAAACAAAGTTTTCCTAAAATTATATCAGTGAATTCGTATTCGAAAGAAGTTTTTAATTATGTAACTTTTTCTCCCGCCGCAGTCGGTCCCGTACGTTAAATTTATGGTCAAAGTTTGACCTCGGAAAGCGTGAGCGCACTACATTTTGGAATGGAGGGAGTAGTTTATACGGACGGAGACCGCACGGATCTTGATGAAATGGACGAAGGGTGGATCCAACACCGATACATCCCGGCTCCAGTAAAATTACTTATTTGCCGGTGGCCGTTCCTTGTGCGCACAGTCATGGCCGGCGGTGCCGTAGTGCGTTCTCTAGATCTTGACGGTGACATCCTGAATTCCAACTTCCAACTCACAGGTCTGATGCACCAACTAAGAGATGATGAATTTTACCTTACGACAAACGAAAGAAACACAAATGATAAGGAATATGACGTAGTTGACGGTCACTCCGGCCCGGCTTATATAGGGAATAAATTACAAACACGAGGGTGTGGTACCCTGGATGACAAGGGAAAAAAATTCTTGTGCGGTGAAATTAGACATGATGAAGGATAGAATTGAGTGGCATTATTAGGAGGCTATCTTAACAAAGCTAGGTTCCCCTTGGGAAAAAAACTAGGTTTCAACATGTGCTTTGTGAGATTGATCATGAAATGTGTCTCATCTGTCAGGTTCTCGGTGAAAGTCAGCAGAGAACTTTTACCCTATTTCACCCCATCCCGGGGTTTAAGGCAAGGGGATCCCATATCACCATATTTATTCTTGCTTTGTGCTAAAGGAATTTCTTTGTTACTGTAGTTTTATGATGTAGGGTTTTGTTGACAGAGGTATAAGAATCAGTTATAGATCACCATGGGTCACTCATTTATTAATCGTAGATGACAATTTGATTTTCATTAATGCGAAAGATCAGAGAGCCATACGACTGAATAAGATATTAAGTATCTATATGGTGATGCTTCATGTTAGCGTGTCAATAGTGAAAAGAGCTCGATCTTCTTCAGTTCCAATACTCCTGGCGCGATGAAATAGTCTATAAAAGCAACCTTGGACATCCAGGTTGAGGCTTTCAGTGAAAGGTATATCGGACTCCCTAATGTTGTGGTTTGTATTATCAGCGGTACGGTCAACCACATCAATGAGGGATATCATGGGAAGATTCAAGGATGGTCTAAAAAACTGCTTGCTTGCACTGGTCATGAAACTCTCTTGAAGTTGGTTATTCAGGCAATCCCCACATACTCTATGAGTATGTTTTTGTTAATGAAGAAGGTGTGTCTATGCATTCAGTTTCTTGGAGTAATCTGGCAACACCAAAATGCAAGGGAGGCATGGGATTTCGGGACCCGCATCAATTCAATCTTGCACTGCTCGGTAGTATGGATGGTGTTTGGGCGCTATTTCCAGGACACAGACTTCATGCAGGCAACCGTTCCTAAGTCTACTTCAGCTACCTGTAAGGCGATCTCCGCTTGTAGGGAGGCAATCAAGGCCGGTTTTGATTAAGTGTGTTAGAGATGGGAATTCAATTTTTGTAGATAATTAGATCCCTGGGGAAATCTCTATAACTGATTGTTGAAGCCACCAAACACTTCCATTGAAAAGGTCTCTGATCCCATTGATCCGAAGAATTGTAGTGGCGGTAACAACTGATCCGGCGTAATTTCATTGCTCCGGATGCCGAGCCTATTCTGAATATACCTATCAGGCAGGGAGGCGTTCCTGCTCTCCATCGGTGTAGGTCAATGTTGTGGCCTAGGCTTTACAAAATTTTGCTCCAGTCCTGGGAGGGGTCACGGTCTATTGAGCATCGTTGAAGTTCCGCCAGTGCTTGGGCCTTTGAGAAATTTGGCAACTACACTGTGAAGACTTGCGTACGTGTTCTTATAAATCAAAAGGAACGCCTTGAGTCTCATGTGGGTTGGTCTGTGTCCAATGTTCTACTCTTCCTCGCTGACGATCGCACCTTAACTTCGAGGGTCTCACGCCCGTCGGACATGGACAGGGAAGGGAACAACAAGGACTTGGAGGACGGGTGCCGGCGAAGATTTAGACTAGGTTAGGGTTCGGACGTTTTGTTTAAGGAAATATGACAAAAATGTAGCGAATGTGCTCCGGTTTAAATGAAAATTATCCTGGTTACATGAAAGTGTCGGTTTGGTCAAATCTACTTTAAAATGTATAGAGGTACGGTTGGATGACCGGCTTCTATATCCAGACTCATTCGCGAACGGATGCCGTGTCCGTTTTAAGGATCAGCATGGAGATGCCCTGCCACCTTCATCATTGTGAAGTTACGCCTTCGTCCGTTCGTGATTTTTTTGTCCCCACGAAACAATGTGTATATGTCTCCTTTAATCTCGTTTTATATAAGAGCGTGGCTAGATCTTAATCAAGCGACGTAACATATAGAAAAAAAGGACGGGGCGGCGCCTGCGTTTGCTGTGGGTGCAGCGACGGAGCGAAATCCTCGACGTGGCGACGGTGCCGGAGTACATGCACTACGCGCAATGATAACCGGAGATGGGCGACCAGAAGACATGATGACATGATAAAATATAGATCAGCCAGTTCTCCTGTCTGATCAAGCATCGTTATCATCAGACCAATTTGCCGCTGCAAAGGTGTCGAGCCCCGTGAGAGAAAAGTGCACATGGAACCAACTCTCTCATGATCCTCGCCACGAGCGACGACCTGCCGCCATCAGTACGGCGCCTCAAGATAAACTGTGCCAGACAGCTGAGCTTTTAACCTTGGGTTGACAACCAAGAAATGAGAGATCCGCTAGAGCTTTTAACCTAGCTAGTAGGCCACTCCTCCTGCGTCTCGGGTAGTCAGACTGAAACTGGATCACTCGCTCACTGCCACGTGGGCCCCACGCCGAGCTGTCAGGCTGCCCCCACAAGCCATAGACTCCAGCGCCGAGTAATTTCACCCGACTAGATCGGTCGATTCGGTTCGCACCTTTTGTTCGCGCTCTGGCGCTTGTTCGTCCGCCGAAACCAATGGCGACCGTCGCGGGCCTTATCCGGCTCCTCCTCGTCGCCGCGCTGGCGCTGCGCCAGGCGGCGGGGGAAGTAAAGCCGCCGCCGCCGTGCCCGCTCGACCTGGGCTACGTGCGCACGTTCCCGTGGGACCGCGCGCCGTGCGCGCCGCCGGTCTCCAACGTCACCGCCTGCTGCATGACCCTGCTCTCCGTGCTCGGCATCGGCCTCGCCGCGCGCCTGCGCGCCACCGGCCTCTTCCGCCTCCCGTCCCCGCCGGCCTCGGCCGCCTGCATCCGCGCCTTCTCCGACGCGCTCGCCTCGCCGCCGCTCTCGCTCCCGCGCTCCCTCGCGCCAGCCTGCTTCCCCGTCCCGTCCCAGTTCGCCATCTCCCCGTCCTACTGCGCCGGGGTCACCACCGCCGCGCAGTACGTCGCCACCGTCGGTGATGTGGCTGCCGGGGAACTCAACTCCTCCTGCGGCTCCAACCTCACCGACACGTCCTTCTGCTACGCCTGCCTCGCCGCCGGAATCCATGCCTTGGCTCGACTCACAGCTGCCGCCGGCAAAGCCTCCAACTCCCTCAACTGCTTCTACCTCACCGCCCTCTACGCCGCCGGCGTGTCCAACTCCGCCGGCCCCACCTCCCCTGCCACCGCCGCATGCGCCTTCGGCCTCGCTCTCTCCACCCCATCCCCCGCATCCTCGAATGCCTCCAGCTCCATTACCCACACCAACATCGCAGTCGCAACCGTCATCCCGATCGCATCCGTCCTCCTCGTCTCCCTCATAGCGCTGCTCGTTTGGACGAAGCGGCACGACGGCATCAGCGGCAGGAACCGCGGTTTGTCCGACGAGCGGCGGCCGTCGCGGCAGCGACCAAACACCGGCTCGGTGCTGTTCGACATCCGCGAGCTGGCGAGGGCGACCGGCGGGTTCGCGGAGCGGAACATCATCGGCCGCGGCGGGTTCGGCGTCGTGTACCGCGGCGTGCTCGCGGACGGGTCGGTGGTCGCCGTCAAGAAGATGCTGGACCCGGACGTGGACGGCGGGGACGACGAGTTCGCCAACGAGGTGGAGATCATCAGCCACTTCCGGCACCGGAACCTGGTGCCGCTGCGCGGGTGCTGCATCACCGACGCCGACGACCCCGACGACCATGGCAGCAGGCAGATGCTCCTCGTGTACGACTACATGCCGAACGGCTCGCTCGACCGCTACATCTTCCAGCAGCAGGACGGGGCGGCGGTGATGCTGCCGTGGGCGCAGCGGAGGAGCGTGATCCTGGACGTGGCGAGGGGGCTGGAGTACATGCACTACGGTGTCAAGCCGGGAATCTACCACCGGGACATCAAGGCGACCAACATACTCCTGGACGAGGACATGCGGGCGCGCGTGGCGGACTTTGGGCTGGCACGCCGGAGCCGGGACGGGCAGTCGCACCTGACGACGCGCGTGGCCGGCACGCACGGCTACCTCTCGCCGGAGTACGCGCTGTACGGGCAGCTCACGGAGAGGAGCGACGTGTACAGCTTCGGCGTGCTGGTGCTGGAGGTGATGAGCGGCCGGCCCGCGCTGGACCTCGCGGAGCCGTCCGGGATGGTGCTGGTGACGGACTGGGCGTGGATGCTCGTCAAGGCCGGCCGGACGAGGGAAGTGCTCGCCGAGGCTCTGCTTCGGGAGAAAGAGTGCCGGGCGACCGTGGAAGCCATGGAGAGGTTCGTGCTCATCGGCATCCTGTGCGCGCACGTCACGGTGGCGTGCCGCCCCACCATGCCGGAGGCGTTGAGAATGCTGGACGGGGACATGGACGTGCCGGACTTGCCGGACCGGCCGCAGCCGTACGGCCAGAGAATCCCGTTCGACGAAGGCGAAGGCAACTTCAGTGCCTCGTCGGTGCTGAGCGGCCCGTTCCTGGACTTCGGCGACATGCTCAGGTGAGGCTGGGTCAGGGGTTGATACACGAAGCTGAAGCTGGACTGGAATTTATGTACTTTCACATTTTGCATACTGCAGTAAACTACACCTTGTAACTGAAGTTCAGAGCATTGTATTATAGCTTTTCATTTTGTTGTATAAATGGATTGTGTACGACACTATCTTCTGCTGAAATACCGAATGAAACATGTAGAAAGATGCTGATGAATGAAATAAAGTTCACATCAAATCAAGATTTTCCACACTGTTTTTTGCTGTCATTACAAACTATTCACCGTCCGGCAACTGCGGTGATCAGGAAACAACATGCAGATACAATACCGGTCTACTGATATTTCAGCTCCAATGGTGGTGCAAACTTACAATAGGGCAGACCGGCAGGCGGCAGGCGGCAGCCGCGCGACTTCTAGAGCCTGACCGTATTGGCACACCATCAAGCTACTATGTATAACATGTTCAATTGTTCATCCAAACAGATAACAAATGAAGGATACAACTGGCAAAATGCAGGATGGACATACAAGCCAGTGGGGGATACATTTGATGGAGTGGCGCGGAGAGTCGGCGGCCTAGCTGTCCTCCTGCAGATTGGGGTGGCTAGGCTGCACGCGGAAGGTGATCGGCATCTGGGCTGCAAAGTCCCTGTCTGGATGGTACCCAAGCTCAAGATCCCTCATGCTCCCGCTCAAGGCGATATCATACTGGTGCTGGACAAGGATGAACAGAAGCAGACAGTCGGTTAGGGAAGCCTTCAGCGTACACAGTTCCTTTGGTAACAACTAGTGCAAATATAATTTGTAGATGACATTCATGCATAATGTAGTAAACCTGCAGCCCCTATCCCCCACTATATGCTCTATTTGCAAGTTTTGAGCTCTTTTTCAATGAAAATCCAGGTGGGGACTGCATGGTTAATCAGGTGGTATTACCGAATGATTGTAACCATTCTTATTGATGGAAGGATCGTTGAGTGTGCGTGCATTCAGCTCATTCAGAAATCTCATGTATGTTCCTAACAGAACATAGAATGTACTCCCTTCGGTCCTTTTTACTCTGCATATTAGAATTCTTTGAAGTCAAACTTCACAAAGTTTGACCGTATTTATATGAAAAGATATCAACATCTGCCATGCTAAAGTTATACAATATGAAACTTTAAGTCATGATACATCTATTGGTATTGATTTCAGATTATGAATGTTGGTACTTTTTTCTATAAAGTTGGTCAAACTTTATGAGACTTGACTTTAGTCAAATCTTATATGCGAACTAAAAAGGACCGGAGGGAGTACCTACTGTTTGATAAGTTTTTTTTAGAAAACGAAGCTTCCATTACCCCCAGCCTCTGCCGATGATGCATACTGTTTGATGAGTGTTCATGCAAAAGTTTATTAAAAATAACCAGCATTTAAACAGTCCGCAAATATAGTTTTTGTTCATGCAAAATTTTATGAAAAACAATCAGCATTTAAACAGTCCGCAAATATAGTTTTTGTTCATGCAAAATTTTATGGAAAACAATCAGCATTTAAACAGTCCGCAAATATAGTTTTTATTCATGCAAAAATTTGTGAAAAACACTCAGCATTTAAACAGTCCGCAAATATAATTTTCAGCTTACATGCTTAACTTCAGCGAAAACAGATGCAGCTTATTCAAATAGAAGCTCCACAAGTGAGCCATCTGCAAGGTCACTTACCACTTTAAAGGCCAGCAGCTTGTTCTCATCTTCCAGCATCTTACCCTGCAGTTGGCCAATAAAACAATGGATGAGGGCAAAGTGTGAAAGAACTGCATTATGATCAACAAAATATGCAGAGCACGTAATCATGTATGCAAAACTAGGCCATACATGTTTCATGAGCCTGTCATAATGCTCCATCTGCACCAACAGAATAAAACATCAGAAACCAAAAAAAAATATCTAAAAAAAACATTTCAGTGGTGACAATGCTTATGATTTCAATCAACAAATCGAACAATTATAGTGCCTGTTTCTCATGCAGACTTGTCAGCCCATTATCAAGTGCTTCCTCAATCATGATCAGCTCTTTGGGCTGCAGCGAGTTCAGATCTTCGCCTTTCAAGTGTCTGTACCATCACAACGGGCGATTGCAATCTCAGTGTACAGGATATCCAAGGAAAAAGAAACATTCTGTCCAAGAAATTACCTGAGCTCGATCTGCATGTTATCATTCTCTTTCTTGATTCGATCAATCTCCGCACTGAAGCTCTGCAACATTGAATGTGTCCATCGGTGATAAGTCATTCTACTGTTTATTTTCCTGAACTACAGGTCATTCCACTCAGTCGATTCCACAAAATACAGGTGGTGTTCTAACTCTGAAGAGACTTTTTTGGAAAAGGATTTCAGCCAGGCTTTTAAGAAAGCAACTCTAGAAAAAGCACTCATTGATGTGTTTTGGAGGTCAAGAATTACCTTGTGTTTCTCATCCCACAGTATCTTCCCGGAGTTGGTCTGGTACTTCTCCAAGATTCTTGATAGCCTATGTCCCACCAAAGCGATTCATCAATACACGGATAAAAAGGTTGCTAAACGTGCCATTAACAGAAACGGGTGATTCTAGATTCCGAAAATGTCATCCAGTCCAGGAAAAGGGGAGTATGAGTTGTTTGGTCCTACCCACTTAAAATTACTTTAAACGTTTTTTTAGAAAAGGAAAATTACTTTAAACGTACACACACGAAACCAGTCAAGCAGAAAACATTCAGGCCAACCCAATTCCGCTCATGGTAAGTTATTGATACGAGTAGCAGCATATGAATCTACTCCCTCCGTTCCTAAATATTTGTCTTTCTAGAGATTTCAACATTTGACTACATACGGAGCAAAATGAGTGAATCTACGCTCTAAAATATGTCTACATACATCCGTATGTTGTGTCCATTTGAAATAACTAGAAAGACAAATATTTAGGAACGGAGGGAGTAATATTTTACCTATCTGCAGTGACTATAAATGTACACTCCCATCCAAACACCGACAAGCAGCTAAGGATTGCATATTTGCCAGCAGCGAAGAACCCAACGTCAAAAAATTAAAGCACGCACAAGTCACAAACAGTATACTAGTACTACGAAGGAGCCGAGGAAAGTGCTCCTTAAAAACCGAGATTCAGGGCGGGAAAGGGGGCAGACACGGCACGCACGAGGTCTTGGGGGAGCAGAAGTCGTAGAGCTTGCCGGCGCTGGAGAAGACGACGACGCCGACCTCGGCGTCGCAGAGCACGCTGATCTCCTTGGCCTTCTTGAGGATCCCGTTCTTGCGCTTGGAGAAGGTCACCTGGCGGTTGCTCTGGTTCTCGATCCTCTTGATCTCGATCTTCCCGCGCCCCATCCCTCCTCCTCCTTCGTCCTCCGGCGGCGCCAGGAAGGGCTCGTTTCCTCTGGTGCTCTGGGGGCCGGTGCGTGCGTGGTGCGATTGGGGAATGGCGGTGGTGGGGACGGAGGTGAGGTGGGGAAGGTGGAGGAGGAGTAAAGGAGGCCGCCATGGGAGGAAGAGGAATGGTGATGGGGGGGCTTTCGGGGTGGTTCAGGGGTGGGAGCCGGAAACGGCAAGTGCTCTGTTTGCTTCGCTTGGCTCGGGCTTCGGTTGCCTGGTTTGCTTGCTCCGGTGTCCCATTTGATTTGATTGAGCGCTGAAAGCCTGTAAAAGCGGGGAAAAGGTCTTGGTTTGATTTAGAGCCTCTTCGGCAGTCATCCGGCTCCTCAAAATACGGGAGCCGGTGGAGCGCCACTTTGACGACTCTAGAAAAATAAGCTACGGCGCCGCTCCGCTCCGGCCGCTCGAGGAGCTGAGCCGTGGAGCGGAGAGCTGCCGAATAGAACTGTAACATCCCAAATTTTTAATTTGGAATGTTATACACTAAATCATCATTACATATCATAAGTATTGCATTTTGATTGATCCTAGAAATTCCACGCTACTCAAGGACTTTTGGAGAGAGTTGGGGATTCCGTTATTTTCATATTTGAGTTGTCTCAAATTTTGAAAATAGGATCATTTGATTTTATTTATTTTATCTTCAATTATTTATATTATAAAAATTATGAGAGAGGGAATAAAATGACTTTCCAAAAATAAAGAAATATTGAGGATTTAATAAAAAAACCAAATAAAATTTTATTTGATTTTATTTGCAATTTTATTTGAATTTAGGAAAAATGTGCGTTTTTCAAAATTGCATTTAGGCCCCAAATAAATGTTCATCCTGTGCGACTTGATTTTAGAAGCAGGGGAAAATTTATTTCGGGATTTTTGGAGTCTGTTTAGTATTTCTTTCGTTAGTTTTTCTGCACGGAATTATTTAAACAAAATTCGAACCGACTCCGGGCCGTACCCGAGCGGGACTCTGCCCGGGGGGCCTTTTTAAGCCGACCCCGCCGAGCCGCCGAAGCCCACCAGCCTGCCCGCCGAAACCCTAGCGCCGCGCCGCCCCGCGCCGCCTCACCGCCGCCTCGTCCCGCCCCGC
>NC_041384.1:651134588-651177622 GCF_002162155.2 Triticum dicoccoides | reverse complement strand
CGCCTCGCCCCACCCCGCCCCGCCGCCGCCTCACCGCCGCCCCGCCACCCCGCTGCCCGAGGTAGCCGCCGTCGCCGGCGGTTTTCCTCAGAAAACCGCCCGATTTTTTTAGATCCGCTTTTTTATTAAAAACGGTTTTTTTACGGTTTAGTTATTTAGCGAGCGTTCGCTCGTTCATTCGTCTTAACGAATGTGTTCGTCGGTTAGATCCAGTAACGAACGTTCGTTCGTTAATTTGTTCATCGTTTTTCTTTTTCCCGGATTTTCCATGATTATTTCTGATCACAATTTCTGATCCGATTTTCGTTTTAGTATAACTTTTCGTTCGTTTATCGGAATCAGGCGATTCAAGCGCCTGAAGTTTCGTCTCAAAACCCTCTTTCCGTTTAACCAACTTAAACAAGTTTTGCTTCTGTAAAAATTGTCTTAGATCCAGAATAGTAAACGAAGCCTGTTTCTTTTGTTGTTTGTCTTTCGTTGCTTCGTTCGATTTGATTCTTTTTGCCAACCGGAGTTCTTAAGTTGATCTTTCTGGTTAGATCTCTTATTTTGAGTTTTACCTGTGCATTAGTTGAGTACTTATTATGTGTTTGTTTGTTTGCGATAGAGTATCCGGAGTGCACCGCTTGTTACTTCGAATCGCTAGGTTTCTCGGATCATCAGCAAGACAAGTAACACTTTGATCATACCTCCTACTACCCAGTTTTATTGCATTAGATCAATCCTCACACATTGCATGATTATGATCTAATTAAATTGTGGGTTTGGGGAGTAGTTGAGGTAGAACCTATTACCTGTTTATTATCAAACCTTTGGGAGTTACTCTACGTTTGCTTATTATTGCTATGCTATGCTAGTAGACGTGGATTGGGTGAGTGTACCCATGACAGATGTGAGCTTTGTTAATTAATGGTTTATTTAAGGTGGCAACCTAAACACACATCTGGGTGGATTGAGGCACCTGGGTATTCCAGTGATTGCCTGTTTTTTTTGGACCGCCACCCAGGCTCAAAGGGATCATGGGATTATTCATACTAGAAACTTCCGTGTGCAGCCACAAGCTATTATGGGCTCTAGCATAGTTGACTAAGTCGTGCGAACTCTTACAGTGGTAGACTAACAGATGTAGGGGATGTAGGTGGTACGGTCTATCCATCGTAAGGTGCTAGCGCTTCTGAAAGACTATGTCTCGGTCATCCGTTTCTCAAACACCGTGTAGTGCGAGAAACTAAACGGAGGCGGTCGAGTCTTGTGGGGAAAAGTGCGCAAACCTCTGCAGAGTGTATAAACTAATCATGGTTAGCCGTGTCCCCGATTATGGACATCTTGAGTATCTAGTACCTGGATTATCATGTGAATCTCAACATGTTACTCTAAAAATTAATTTTGCTGGGTTTTATTTAATGATGATGTTTAATTGGGATTGAGAATGCTGTCAACCATTCTCAATGTTTAACGACCACCATGATAGTTAAATAAATTTATTCCTTTGCAACAGGGAAAATTTGGCTTTACGCAAAACTGTAACCATAGAGCTTTCCACCAGCCAAATATGCATGTAGAATAACTTTTTCTTTCCATTACTCTCTATGTGTTATATTGCCAGCATATTCCATGTGCTGACCCGTTTTCGGGCTGCAACGTTAATATTGCAGACTTTTCAGACGACGATTAAGGAGTTTTAGGTCATGGTTCTATACTCAGTGATGCCGTTGGAGTTGATGGACTCACTTATCTTCCAAGCCTTCCGCTGTTACCGTTATTAGATGGCCTTAAGCCATATTTATTGCAATAAGTTCTCTTTTGAGACACTCGATGTAATAAGTGTGTGATTGCTACTCTGCTATAAATCCTTCAAGTACTGTGTGGTGTCAGCATTACTGATCCAGGGATGACACCGGAGCACAGAGATTGGACCGTTTGAGGTCTGGTCGCTACAAGATGGTATCAGAGCACATGCTGACTGTAGGACACGACCACTAAGCTAAAGACCTAGATCACTACTCACTCTCTTCTCTTCTGACCTCTCATCTTTTCTACTCTTTTAGGATGGCGGATGCAAGGAACAAGTTCACTCAACCGAATGAAGATACACCCTTTGGACGTCACTTGAAGGAAGTCACTAGATACCTAAACATAGGAGTACCAAGCTTCACCGGAACCTACAACACCACTCTACCTGAAGAAGAGCACTGGATGATTCAAGTTCAAGTTCCAGGAAGGACATTCATGCCAGTCACTAAGCCCATAGAGTTCTCTTTCGATGCACCAACTTGGAATCTAGGAAAGAGCATGGCAGCTCACATCGCCATGGGGCGCATTGGAGAAGTCTACCGCAATGATCTCAAGGATACTATCTACCAGATTTGTGGGCGCCGAGATGAGCACTGGGAGATGATCAGCACCAGAAAGGATAGATCAATTGCAGCTTTTATCCAGGAGTTAAACCAGCATATTTGACGTCAGGAGAACCAGATGTGCACCGACATGATAGACCTGAAGAAGGCAAAGACAAGAATCAAGGAACTGGAGGAAGAACTCAAGACTACACGTGAAGATTTTGAAGAAGAAATTGAAGTATTAGTGGAAAAGAATGACGATCTGATCAAGAAGATTGGAATATTCATGGGAGTCCCTACACCGGTAGAAGAAGACGAAGAACCTAAGGAGATTCGCCCGGAAGACTACATCATCATCGACGACACCGACTCGGATCCAGATGATAGCGATGATGACTATGTTGATGAAGCTGGAGCAGATATCATGGAGTCTGCAACCGAAGAATATTTCTAGTAGACCACCCCAACAGTAGTAGTAGTCCACCATGTAAATATAGTAGTCCGAGCACTTTTGCGATAGTTAGATCGATTGTATGTCCTTGTTTGATTGATTGAATGAAGTGAATTATTTGCTTTTGCCTCATGTGCATATGGGTAGTGTTTTCTCTTTAGGCCCCCTCTATTCTTAAATCTCATCTTTTCTAAACCCTCTGATGCCTCCGAGACGTGACCCCGGATTTACCTTTCCACCGGAGCTCACTCAGTTGATCCAGCAGCAGAACACATTGATGCAGTTGCTAGTCCAGAATCAGAACCAGGGGAACAACAACAACAACAACAACCCACCACCACCACCACCTGTTGATCACTTAGCCCATTTTCTTAGGCTAAATCCGCCGGTGTTTTCCAATAGCACCGAGCCAATAGTAGCAGATGATTGGCTCCGCAAGACAGCTAGAGAGTTGACCACAACAGGATGCACGGATGCGGAGAAGGTGAAGTTTGCAGCACATCAGCTTGAAGGACCCGCAGCATCATGGTGGGGGAATTTCACAGCCACTTTCCTTGTCGATACTATCACATGGGACCGGTTTCAGCAGGCTTTTCATACTGCCCATGTTTCAGCAGGAGCTATGGACATGAAGAAGCGAGAGTTTCACAACTTGCGCCAAGGAGGACGGACAGTTGGCCAATATGTGGAAGACTTTAGTAAATTAGCATGTTATGCCCCAGATGACGTTGCTACGGATGCAGCAAAGCAGAAGAAATTTCTGGAAGGACTGAATGATGAGTTGAGTATGCAGTTGATGGTAGCAACCTTCAACAACTACCAGGAGTTGGTAGATCGTGCTCTCATGATTGAAGGGAAGCAGCAGCAAATTGAGAATCGCAAGAGGAAGTATGCATAAGGAAAGTACAATTCAGGAGCTCAGCAGAAACCACGATTTACCCCTAGGCCGGGAGGACATTTTCAGCATACCCATGGAGGAGGAAGCTCGCACAATCACAATGGCCCCAAGAATGGTAATGGGAATGGAGGAAGCAACGGCCAGAACCACACCAACCCATCAACCCCAGCCAAGAAAGACCTGAGCCAAGTCACTTGTTTTAAGTGCCAGAAGACCGGACATTATGCCAATAAATGTCCTGAATCCCAGAATGGAAATGGCAATGGAAGCTCTGGGAAGAAGCCGAACCCGTTCAACAGGGGACAGGTGAACCACGTTAACATGGAGGAGGTTGAAGAGCAGCCGGATGCAGTAATCGGTAAGTTTTTGGTTAAGTCATTTACTGCACTCGTTCTTTTTGATACTGGTGCATCGCATTCATACATATCAAGGGGATTTGTGGATAAGTATAAACTGCCAACCCAAGCCCTTAGGTCACCCATGTTAGTAACTTCGCCTGGAGCAGAATATATGGCTAGTCTATGGTGTGATCGGTTACCATTAAGAATTGGTAACTATGTTTTTCCCTCAGACCTAATAGTGTTGGAATCCCAAGGATTGGATGTGATATTAGGCATGATTGGTTGTCAAAGTATGAAGGGAATATTGAATGTGCCAGTAAGTCAATTTCACTTACCACCCTAGAAGGGAGAAGGATCAAGTATGTATCCCGACATGTGCCAAAGAGGACTCAGGTAAATTGTTTAACCGGAGTTGTGCAGGAGGAAGTACCAGTAGTGAAGGATTTCCCTGAAGTATTTCCAGAAGAGTTGCCAGGCATGCCACCGAATAGAGATTTGAGTTTTTGATTGAGCTTTTGCCAGGCACAGGGCCAATATCAAAGAGACCATATGGGATGCGTGCAAAGGATTTGGTGGAAATTAAGAAGCAGATTAAGGAGCTACTGGATAAAGGATATATTCGCCCAAGTACATCGCCTTGGGGATCGCCAGTACTTCTAGTGGAGAAGAAGAATGGATCGTTAAGGATGGTTGTCGATTATCGAGGATTGAATGAAGTAACCATCAAGAATAAGTACCCACTACCGATGATCAATGATCTGTTTGATCGATTGCAAGGAGCTAAGGTATTTTCCAAGATCGATCTACGATCAGGATACCACCAGTTGAAGATTCGAGAACGGGATATACCTAAGACGGCTTTTACCACCAGGTATGGGTTGTACGAGTATACCGTTATGTCATTTGGTCTGACTAATGCACCTGCATATTTTATGAACATGATGAACAAAGTGTTTATGGAGTTCTTGGATAAGTTCATCGTAGTGTTCATTGATGATATCCTAGTTTACTCGAAGAATGAAGAGGAGCATAAGGAACATTTGCGTTTGGTTCTTGGAAAGCTCAGAGAACATCAATTATATGCCAAGTTAGCAAATGTGAGTTTTGGTTGAAGGAAGTTGGATTTCTCGGACACGTTATATCCGGAGAAGGTATAGCAGTAGATCCCACTAAATTTGATACCGTGACCAAGTGGGAAGCACCAACCACCGTGGGAGAGATCCGGAGTTTTCTTGGACTCGCGGGATACTACCGGAGATTTATTGAGAATTTCTCAAAGATTGTGAAGCCTATGACGGAGTTGTTGAAGAAGGATACCAAGTTCATATGGACGGAGGAATGTGAGGCTAGTTTTCAGGAGTTGAAGAAACGTTTGGTTACCTCACCCGTGTTGATTTTACCGGATCAGACCAAGGATTATGAGGTGTATTGCGACGCTTCACGTAGAGGACTTGGAGCAGTGCTTATGCAGGAAAGGAGAGTTGTTTCATATGCCTCACGACAGCTTAAGCCTCATGAGCTGAATTATGCTACGCATGATTTGGAGTTAGTAGTCGTAGTGCATGCATTGAAGACTTGGAGACATTTTCTGATTGGAACCCATTGCGAGGTGTACACGGATCACAAGAGTTTGAAGTATATTTTCACACAGAAGGAGTTGAACCTCAGACAAAGGAGATGGTTGGAGCTCATCAAGGATTATGATATGAAATTGAATTATCACCCCAGAAAGGCTAACGTAGTAGCTAACGCATTAAGCCGTAAGAGCCATGTCAACACCCTAATGACGGGAGATTTACCGAGGGAGTTAGCCAAAAATCTTCGAGAGCTATGTTTGGAAATAGTTCCAAGAGGCTATGTAGCAGCATTGGAGATTCAGTCTACTTTGATGGATAAGATCAGAGAAGCTCAAAGGACTGACAAGGAGATTGCTTCTATTAAGGAGAAAATGAGCAAAGGAAAAGCTAAGGGATTTCGTGAGGATGAGCACGATACCCTATGGTTTGAAGACCATGTCTATGTACCAAATGATTCGGAGATCAGGAAGTTAATTCTGCAAGAGGCCCATGACTCACCATACTCGATTCACCCAGGAAATACCAATATGTATTTGGATTTGAAGGATATTTTCTGGTGGACCGAAATGAAGAAGGATATTGCGGAATATGTAGCAGTTTGTGATGTATGTCAGAGAGTGAAGGCAGAGCATCAGAAGCCAGCAAGATTGCTACAACCATTGCCGATACCCGAATGGAAGTGGGATAAGCTAGGCATGGATTTTATTACAGGATTGCCCAGAACACGTTCAGGCTATGACTTGATATGGGTTGTAGTCGATCATTTGACAAAGGTAGCTCATTTCATTCCAGTGAAGACTACCTATACCAGTGCAAAGTTGGCAAAGATATACATGACCAGGATCGTATGTCTGCATGGAGTTCCAAGGAGCATTGTATCAGATAGAGGAACCCAGTTGTTGGGGATCGTAGCAGAAATTTAAAATTTTCTACGCATCACCAAGATCAATCTATGGAGTAATCTAGCAACGAGGGGAAGGAGAGTGGATCTACATACCCTTGTAGATCGCTAAGCGGAAGCGTTCAAGTGAACGGGGTTGATGAAGTCGTACTCGTCGTGATCCAAATCACCGATGATCCTAGCGCCGAACGGACGGCACCTCCGCGTTCAACACACGTACGGAATGGAGACATCTCCCACGCCTTGATCCAGCAAGGAGGAGGGAGAGGTTGAGGAAGAAGTCCAATAGCACGACGGCGTGGTGGTGGAGGAGCTTGTGATTCTCCGGCAGGGCTTCGCCAAGCACCATGGAGGAGGAGGAGAAGGTAGGAGGAGGGAGGGCTGCGCCAGGTTCAAGGGTGTGGCCGCCCTCCCACCCCTCCACTATTTATAGGTGGGGGAGAGGGGGGCGGCCCCCTAGATCCCATCTAGGGTTGGGGGCGGCAGCCAAGGGGGGGAGGAGTGCCTCCCAAGTCAAGTGAAGGCCCTCCCCCTTAGGGTTTCCCCTCTCCCATGCGCATGGGCTTTGGGGGGGCTGGTGCCCTTGGCCCATTAAGGTTAGGGCGCCCCCCTACAGCCCATGCTGCTATATTGGACGTGGTGGAACATTTTCCGGACCTCCGGACCCCTCCGGAATCCTCCGGAACCTTCCCGGTACAATACCGGAAAAAACTGAACTTTTCCCGGAACCCGAACAACAACTTTTCATATATAAATCTTTACCTCCGGACCATTCTGGAACTCCTCGTGATGTCCGGGATCTCATCCGGGACTCCGAACAACATTCGGTAATCACATACAAGTCTTCCTAATAACCCTAGCGTCATCGAACCTTAAGTGTGTAGACCCTACGGGTTCGGGAACCATGCAGACATGACCGAGACAACTCTCCGGCCAATAACCAACAGCGGGATCTGGATACCCATGTTGGCTCCCACATGTTCCACGATGATCTCATCGGATGAACCACGATGTCGAGGATTCAATCAATCCCGTATTCAATTCCCTTTGTCCAGCGGTATTGTACTTGCCCGAGATTCGATCGTCGGTATCCCGATACCTTGTTCAATCTCGTTACCGGCAAGTCTCTTTACTCGTTCCGTAACACATCATCCCGTGATCAAGTCCTTGGTCACATTGTGCACATTATGATGACGTCCTACCGAGTGCGCCCAGAGATACCTCTCCGTTTACACGGAGTGACAAATCCCAGTCTCGATTCGTGCCAACCCAACAAACACTTTTGGAGATACCTGTAGTGTACCTTTATAGCCACCCAGTTACGTTGTGACGTTTGGCACACCCAAAGCACTCCTACGGTATTCGGGAGTTGCACAATCTCATGGTCTAAGGAAATGATACTTGACATTAGAAAAGCTTTAGCAAACGAACTACACGATCTTTGTTCTAGGCTTAGGATTGGGTCTTGTCCATCACATCATTCTCCTAATGATGTGATCCCGTTATCAACGACATCCAATGTACATGGTTAGGAAACCGTAACCATCTATTGATCAACGAGCTAGTCAACTAGAGGCTTACTAGGGACATGGTGTTGTCTATGTATTCACACATGTATCTGAGTTTCCTATCAATACAATTCTAGCATGGATAATAAACGATTATCATGAACAATGAAATATATTATAATAACTAATTTATTATTGCCTCTAGGGCATATTTCCAACAGTCTCCCACTTGCACTAGAGTCAATAAATCTAGTTCACATCGCCATGTGATTAACACTCACAGGTCACATCGCCATGTGACCAACATCCAAAGAGTTTACTAGAGTCACTAATCTAGTTCACATCACTATGTGATTAATACTCAATGAGTTCTGGGTTTGATCATGTTATGCTTGTGAGAGAGGTTGTACTCAACGGGTCTTGCCATATTCAGATCCCTATGTACTTCGCAAAACTTTATGTCATATCGTAGATGCTGCTACCATGTTCCACTTGGAGCTATTCCAAATTGTTGCTCCATTATACGTATCCGGTATCTCTACTCAGAGCTATCCGGATAGGTGTTAAGCTTGCATCGACGTAACTCTTTACATCGAACTCTTTATCACCTCCATGACCGAGAAACATTTCCTTATTCCTCTATGGATAATTTTGACCGCTATCTGGTGATCCACTCCTAGATCACCTTTGTACCCTCTTGCCAGACATGTGGCAAGGCACACATCAGGTGCGGTACTCAGCATGGCATACCGTATAGAGCCTATGACAAGAGCATAGGGGACGACCTTCGTCCTTCCTCTTTCTTCTGCCGTGGTCAATCTTTGAGTCTTACTCAACTTCACACCTTACAACTCAGGTAAGAACCCCTTCTTTGACTGATCTATTTTGAACTCCTTCAAAAACATGTCAAGGTGTGCATTCTTTGAAAGTATCATCAGGCGTCTTGATCTATCTATAGATCTTGATGCCCAATATGTAAGCAGCTTTATCCAGGTCTTCCTTTGAAAAACACTCTTCAAACAACCGTTTATGCTTTCCAGAAATTCTACATTATTTCGAATCAGCAATATGTCATCCACATATACTTATCAGAAATGTTGTAGTGCTCCCACTCACTTTCTTGTAAATACAAGTTTCTAGCAAACATTGTATAAACCTAAAAGCTTTGATCACTCCATCAAAACATATATTCCGATTCCAAGATGCTTGCTCTAGTCCATAGAAGGATTGCTGGAGCCAGCATACCTTTTAGCATCCTTAGGATCGTCAAAACCTTTTATTGTATCACATACAACTTTTCTTACGAGAACTGGTAAGAAAACTTGTTTTGACATCCATCTGTAAGATTTCATAATCGAAAAATATAGCTAATGCTAACATGATTCCAACGGACTTAAGCATCGCTACGGGTGAGAAATTCTCATCGTAGTCAACTCCTTGAACTTGTGAAAAGACTCTTTCCCACAAGCCGAGCTTCATAGACGGTAACATTACCGCCCACATCCGTCTTCTTCTTAAAGATCCATTTATCTCAATGGCTTGCCGATCATCGGGCAAGTCCACCAAAGTCCATTCTTTGTTCTGATACATGGATCCTGTCTCGGATTTCATGGCTTCTAACCATTTGTCGGAATACGGGCCCACCATCGCTTCTCCATAGCTCGTAGGTTCATTGTTGTCTAACAACATGATATCTAAGACAGGATTACCGTACCACTCAGGAGTAGTACATATCCTTGTTGACCTACGAGGTTCGATAGCAACTTGATCTGAAGCTTCATGATCACTATCATTAACTTCCTATTCAACAGACGTAGGTGCCACAGAAAACATCTTTCTGTGTTGCATCACTCTCTGGTTGAAGTAAAGGTTCGACAACCTCATCAAGTTCTATCTTCCTCCCACTCAATTCTTTCGAGAGAAACTCCTTCTCGAGAAAGGACCCGTTCTTAGCGACAAAAAATTTGCCCTCGGATCTGAGATAGAAGGTATACCCAACTGTCACCTTTGGGTATCCTATGAAGATGTGTTTGTCCGCTTTTGGGTTTGAGCTTCTCCTGCTAAAGCCTTAAGCATCGCAGCCCCAAACTTTAAGAAACGACAACTTTGGTTTCTTGCCAAACCAATGTTCATACGACGTCGTCTCAACGGACTTATATGGTGTCCTATCTAAAGTGAATGGAGCTGTCTCTAATGCATAACCTCAAAATAATAGCGGTAGATCGGTAAGAGACATCATAGATCGCACCATATCTCATAAGGTTCGATTACGACGTCCGGACACACCATTACCTTGTGGTGTTCCAGGTGGCTTCAACTTTGAAACAATTCTACAATGTCTTAAGTGATTGCCAAACTCATAACTCAGAAAATCCCCTTTGATCAGATCGTGGGAACATGATCTTCTTTTTATGATGATTCTTAACTTCACTCTGAAATCGCTTGAACTTTTCAAACGTTTCAGACTTGTGCTTCATTAAGTAAATATACCTATATCTACCCAAATCGTCAGTGAAGATGAGAAAATAGCGATATCCACTACACGCTTCAATTCTCATTGGATCACACGCATCAGCATGCATGATTTCCAACAAGTCACTTGCCCGTTTCATTGTACCTAAAAACGGGGTCTTAGTCATCCTGCCCATGAGGCATGGCTCGCATGTGTCAAGCGATTCAAAATCAAGTGACTCGAAACATCCATCGATATGGAGTTTCTTCATGCATCTTATGCCAATATGACCTAAGCGGTAGTGCCACAAGAAAGTGGTACTATCATTATTAACTCTACATCTTTTGGCGTGAACATGTGTATTACCACGACCGAGATTCAATGAACCATTCACATAGGGTGCATAACCATGAAAGGTATTATTCATGTAAACAGAATAACCAGTATTCTCTAACTTAAATGAATAACCGTGTTGAAATGAACATGATCTAATCATATTCATGCTCAACGTAAACACCTGATAACATTTATCTAGGTTCAATACTAATCCCGAAGGCAGATGGAGCGTGCAATGATGATCTCATCAACTTTGGAAACACTTCCAACACACATCGTCACCTCGCCCTTAGCCAGTCTCCGTTTAGTCCGTAGCTTTTGCTTCAAGTCACCAATAATAGTAACTGAACCGGTATCCAATACCCAGGTGCTACTAGGAGTACTAGTGAGGTACACATTAATAGCACGTATATACTTTGTTGAAGTTGCCAGCCTTCTTATCTACCATGCATTTGGGGTAATTCCGCTACCAGTGACCGTTCCCCTTACAATAGAAGCACTTAGTCTCGGGTTTGGGTTCAACCTTGGGTTCCTTCACTGGAGTGGCAACTGGTTTGCCATCCATGAAGTTTCCCTTCTAGCCCTTGCCCTTCTTGAAACCAGTGGTCTTGTTAAACCATCAACACTTGATGCTCCTTCTTGATTTCTACCTTTTGCAGTCCTAAGCACCGCGAACAGCTCCAGGATCAACTCCATCCCTTGCATGTCATAGTTCATCACAAAGATCTAGTAGCTTAGTGATAGTGTCTAGAGAACTCCATCAAACACTATCTTATCTGGAAGTTTAACTCCCACTTGATTTAAGTGATTGTAGCACCCAGCCATTCTGAGCACATGCTCACTAGCTGAGCTATTCTCCTCCATCTTGATGGCAAAAGAACTCGTCAGAGGTCTCACACCTCTCAACACGGGCATGAGCCTGAAATCCCAATTTCAGCTCTTGGAACATCTCATATGTTCTATGGCGTTCAAAATGTCACTGGAATCCCGATTCTAAGCCGTAAAGTATGGTGCACTAAACTATCAAGTAGCCATCAGGATGTGTTTGTCAGGTGTTCACAACATCCACAGACGACGTTGTAGGGGTTTGCACATAGAGCGGTGTATCAAAGACGTAAGCCTTCTGTGTAGCAGTGAGGACACTCCTCGGACTACGGACCTAGTCCGCATCATTGCTTACAATATCTTTCAACTTAATCTTTCTCTAGGAACGTATTGAAACAGGGAGCTACAACGTGAGCTATTTATCTACAATATATTTGCAAAGACAATTTAGACTATGTTCATGATAATTGAGTTCATCTAATCAAATTATTTAATGAACTCCCACTCAGATAGACATCCCTCTAGTCATCTAAGTGAAACATGATCCGAATTGACTAGGCCGTGTCCGATCATCACGTGAGACGGACTAGTCATCAACGGTGAACATCTCATGTTGATCGTATCTTCTATACGACTCATGTTCGACCTTTTGATCTTCCGTGTTCCGAGGCCATGTCTGTACATGCTAGGCTCGTCAAGTCAACCTAAAGTGTATTGCGTGTGTAAATCTGGCTTACACCCGTTGTATTCGAACGTTAGAATCTATCACACCCGATCATCACGTGGTGCTTCGAAACAACGAACCTTCGCAACGGTGCACAGTTAGGGGGAACACTTTCTTGAAATTATTGCGAGGGATCATCTTATTTAAGCTACCGTCGTTCTAAGCAAATAAGATGTAAAACATGATAAACATCACATGCAATCAAATAGTGACATGATATGGCCAATATCATTTTGCTCCTTTTGATCTCCATCTTCGGGGCTCCATGATCATCGTTGTCACCGGCATGACACCATGATCTCCATCATCATGATCTCCATCATCGTGTCTTCTTGAAGTTGTCTCGTCATCTATTACTTCTACTACTATGGCTAACGCTTTAGCAATAAAGTAAAGTAATTACATGACGTTTATGTTGACACGCAGGTCATAAATAAATTAAGACAACTCCTATGGCTCCTGCCGGTTGTCATACTCATCGACATGCAAGTCGTAATTCCTATTACAAGAACATGATCAATCTCATACATCACATATATCATTCATAACATCCTTTTGGCCATATCACATCACAAGGCATATGCTGCAAAAACAAGTTAGACGTCCTCTAATTGTTGTTGCAAGTTTTTACGTGGCTGCTATAGGTTTCTAGCAAGAACATTTCTTACCTACGTGAAAACCACAACGTGATATGCCAATTTCTATTTACCCTTCATAAGGACCCTTTTCATCGAATCCGATCCGACTAAAGTGGGAGAGACAGACACCCGCTAGCCACCTTATGCAACTAGTGCATGTCAGTCGGTGGAACCAGTCTCACATAAGAGTACGTGTAAGGTCGGTTCGGGCCACTTCATCCCACGATGCCGCCGAATCAAGATAAGACTAGTAACGGCAAGTAAATTGACAATATCGACGCCCACAACTGCTTTGTGTTCTACTCGTGCATAGAAACTACGCATAGACCTAGCTCATGATGCCACTGTTGGGGATCGTAGCAGAAATTTAAAATTTTCTACGCATCACCAAGATCAATCTATGGAGTAATCTAGCAACGAGGGGAAGGAGAGTGCATCTACATACCCTTGTAGATCACTAAGCGGAAGCGTTCAAGTGAACGGGGTTGATGAAGTCGTACTCGTCGTGATCCAAATCACCGATGATCCTGAAGGAAATATGCCCTAGAGGCAATAATAAAGTTATTATTTATTTCCTTATATCATGATAAATGTTTATTATTCATGCTAGAATTGTATTAACCGGAAACATAATACATGTGTGAATACATAGACAAACAGAGTGTCACTAGTATGCCTCTACTTGACTAGCTCGTTAATCAAAGATGGTTATGTTTCCTAACCATGGACAAAGAGTTGTTATTTGATTAACGGGATCACATCATTAGATGAATGATCTGATTGACATGACCCATTCCATTAGCTTAGCACCCGATCGTTTAGTATGTTGCTATTGCTTTCTTCATGACTTATACATGTTCCTATGACTATGAGATTATGCAACTCCCGTTTGCCGGAGGAACACTTTGTGTGCTACCAAATGTCACAACGTAACTGGGTGATTATAAAGGTGCTCTACAGGTGTCTCCAAAGGTACATGTTGGGTTGGCCTATTTCGAGATTAGGATTTGTCACTCCGATTGTCGGGGAGGTATCTCTGGGCTCTCTCAGTAATGCACATCACATAAGCCTTGCAAGCATTGCAACTAATGAGTTAGTTGTGAGATGATGTATTACGGAACGAGTAAAGAGACTTGCCGGTAACGAGATTGAACTAGGTATTGAGATACCTACGGTCGAATCTCGGGCAAGTAACATACCGGTGACAAAGGGAACAACGTATGTTGTTATGCGGTCTGACCGATAAAAGATCTTCGTAGAATATGTAGGAGCCAATATGAGCATCCAGGTTCCGCTATTGGTTATTGACCGGAGACGTGTCTCGGTCATGTCTACATTGTTCTCAAACCCGTAGGGTCCGCACGCTTAAGGTTTCGATGACAATTATATTATGAGTTTATGCATTTTGATGTACCGAAGTTTGTTCGGAGTCCCGGATGTGATCACGAACATGACAAGGAGTCTCGAAATGGTCAAGACATAAAGATTGATATATTGGAAGCCTATATTTGGATATCGGAAGTGTTCCGGATGAAATCGGGATTTTACCGGAGTACCGGGAGGTTACCGGAACCCCCCGGGAGGTATATGGGCCTTAGTGGGCTTTAGTGGAAGAGAGGAGAGGTGGCCAGGGCTGGGCCGCGCGCCCCTCCCCCCCTAGTCCGAATAGGACAAGGAGAGGGGGGCGGCGCCCCCCTTCCTTCTCTCTCTCCTTTTCCCCCCTCCCGAATCCTATTCCAACTAGGAAAGGGGGGGGGGGAATCCTACTCCCGGTGGGAGTAGGACTCCTCCTGGCGCGCCAACCTCCTGGCCGGCCGCACCTCCCCCTGCTCCTTTATATACGGGGGCAAGGGGGCACCCATAGACACACAAGTTGATCCACGTGATCATATTCTTAACCATGTGTGGTGCCCCCTTCCACCATAGTCCTCGATAATATTGTAGCGGTGCTTAGGCGAAGCCCTGCGACGGTAGTACATCAAGATCGTCACCACACCGTCATGCTGACGGAACTCTTCCCCGACACTTTGCTGGATCGGAGTCCGGGGATCGTCATCGAGCTGAACGTGTGCTAGAACTTGGAGGTGCCGTAGTTTCGGTGCTTGATCGGTCGGACCGTGAAGACGTACGACTACACCAACCGCGTTGTGCTAACGCTTCCGCTGTTGGTCTACAAGGGTATGTAGATCACACTATCCCCTCTCGTTGCTATGCATCACCATGATCTTGCGTGTGCGTAGGAATTCTTTTGAAATTACTACGTTCCCCAACAGTGGTATCAGAGCCTAGGTTTTATGTGTTGATGTTATATGCACGAGTAGAACACAAGTTAGTTGTGGGTGATATAAGTCATACTGCTTACCAGCATGTCATATTTTGGTTCGGCGGTATTGTTTGACGAAGCGGCCCGGACCGACATTACACGTACGCTTATGCGAGACCGGTTCTCCCAACGTGCTTTGCACAAAGGTGGCTAGCAGGTGACAGTTTCTCCAACTTTAGTTGAACCGAGTGTGGCTACACCCGGTCCTTGCGAAGGTTAAAACAGCACCAACTTGACAAACTATCGTTGTGGTTTTGATGCGTAGGTAAGATTGGTTCTTGCTTAAGCCCGTAGCAGACACGTAAAACTTGCAACAACAAAGTAGAGGACGTCTAACTTGTTTTTGCAGGGCATGTTGTGATGTGATATGGTCAAGACATGATGCTAAATTTTATTGTATGAGATGATCATGTTTTGTAACCGAGTTATCGGCAACTGGCAGGAGCCATATGGTTGTCGCTTTATTGTATGCAATGCAATCGCGCTGTAATGCTTTACTTTATCACTAAGCGGTAGCTTTAGTCGTGGAAGCATAAGATTGGCGATACGACAATGATGCTACGATGGAGATCAAGGTGTCGCGCCGGTGACGATGGTGATCACCACGGTGCTTCGAAGATGGAGATCACAAGCACAAGATGATGATGGCCATATCATATCACTTATATTGATTGCATGTGATGTTTATCTTTTATGCATCTTATCTTGCTTTGATTGACGGTAGCATTATAAGATGATCTCTCACTAATTATCAAGAAGTGTTCTCCCTGAGTATGCACCGTTGCGAAAGTTCTTCGTGCTGACACACCACATGATGATCGGGTGTGATAGGCTCTACGTTCAAATACAACGGTTGCAAAACAGTTGCACACGTAGAATACTCAGGTTATACTTGACGAGCCAAGCATATGCAGATATGGCCTCGGAACACGAAGACTGAAAGGTCGAGCGTGAATCATATAGTAGATATGATCAACATAGTGATGTTCACCAATGAAACTACTCCATCTCACGTGATGATCGGACATGGTTTAGTTGATTTGGATCACGTAATCGCTTAGAGGATTAGAGGGATGTCTATCTAAGTGGGAGTTCTTTAAGTAATATGATTAATTGAACCTAAATTTATCATGAACTTAGTACCTGGTAGTATCTTGCTTATTTATGTTTGATTGTAGATAGATGGCCCGTGTTGTTGTTCTGTTGAATTTTAATGCGTTCCTTGAGAAAGCAAAGTTGAAAGATGATGGTAGCAATTACACGGACTGGGTCCGTAACTTGAGGATTATCCTCATTGCTGCACAGAAGAATTACGTCCTGGAAGCACCGCTGGGTGCCATGCCTGCTGCCGGAGCAACACCAGATGTTATGAACGTCTGGCAGAGCAAAGCTGATGACTACTCGATAGTTCAGTGTGCCATGCTTTACGGCTTAGAATCGGGACTTCAACAACGTTTTGAATGTCATGGAGCATATGAGATGTTCCAGGAGTTGAAGTTAATATTTCAAGCAAATGCCCGAATTGAGAGATATGAAGTCTCCAATAAGTTCTATAGCTGCAAGATGGAGGAGAACAGTTCTGTCAGTGAGCATATACTCAAAATGTCTGGGTATAATAATCACTTGATTCAATTGGGAGTTAATCTTCCAGATGATTGCGCCATTGATAGAATTCTCCAATCACTGCCACCAAGCTACAAGAGCTTCGTGATTAACTATAATATGCAAGGGATGAATAAGACTATTCCCGAGCTCTTCGCAATGCTGAAAGCTGTGGAGGTAAAAATCAAGAAGGAGCATCAAGTGTTGATGGTCAACAAGACCACTAGTTTAAGAAAAAGGGCAAAGGGAAGAAGAAGGGGAACTTCAAAAAGAACAGCAAGCAAGTTGCTACTCAAGAGAAGAAACCCAAACCTGAACCTAAGCCTGAAACCGAGTGCTTCTACTGCAAGCAGACTGGTCACTGGAAGCGGAACTGCCCCAAGTATTTGGCGGATAAGAAGGATGGCAAGTGAACAAAGGTATATGTGATATACATGTTATTGATGTGTACCTTACTAATGCTCGCAGTAGCACCTGGGTATTTGATACTGGTTCTGTTGCTAATATTTGCAATTCGAAACAAGGACTACGGATTAAGCGAAGATTGGCTAAGGACGAGGTGACGATGCGCGTGGGAAATGGTTCCAAAGTCGATGTGATCGTAGTCGGCACGCTACCTCTACATCTACCTTCGGGATTAGTATTAGACCTAAATAATTGTTATTTGGTGCCAGCGCTAAGCATGAACATTATATCTGGATCTTGTTTGATGCAAGACGGTTATTCATTTAAATCAGAGAATAATGATTGTTCTATTTAAATGAGTAATATCTTTTATGGTCATGCACCCTTAAGGAGTGGTGTATTCTTATTAAATCTCGATAGTAGTGACACACATATTCATAGTATTGAAGCCAAAAGATGCAGAGTTGATAATGATAGTGCAACTTATTTGTGGCACTGCCGTTTTAGTCATATCGGTATAAAGCACATGAAGAAACTCCATACTGATGTGCTTTTGGAACCACTTGATTATGAATCACTTGGTACTTGCGAACCGTGCCTTTATGGGTAAGATGACAAAAACACCGTTCTCCGGTACTATGGAGAGAGCAGCAAATTTGTTGGAAATCATACATACAGATGTATGTGGTCCGATGAATGTTGAGACTCGTGGCGGATATCGTTATTTTCTCACCTTCACAGATGACTTAAGCAGATATGGGTATATCTACTTAATGAAACACAAGTCTGAAACATTTGAAAAGTTCAAAGAATTTCAGAGTGAAGTTGAAAATCATCATAACAAGAAAATAAAATTCCTACGATCTGATCTTGGAGGAGAATATTTGAGTTACGAGTTTGGTGTACATTTGAAACAATGTGGAATAGTTTCGCAACTCACGCCACCCGGAACACCACTGCGTAATGGTGTGTCCGAACGTCATAATCGCACTTTACTAGATATGGTGTGATCTATGATGTCTCTTACTGATTTACCGCTATCATTTTGGGGATACGCTCTAGAGACGGCCGCATTCACGTTAAATAGGGCACCATCAAAATCCGTTGAGACGACGCCTTATGAACTGTGGTTTGGCAAGAAACCAAAGTTGTCATTTCTGAAAGTTTGGGGCTGCGATGCTTATGTGAAAAAGCTTCAACCTGATAAGCTCGAACCCAAATCGGAGAAATGTGTCTTCATAGGATATCCAAAGGAAACTATTGGATACACCTTCTATCACAGATCCGAAGGCAAGACTTTTGTTGCTAAATTCGGAAACTTTCTGGAGAAGGAGTTTCTCTCGAAAGAAGTGAGTGGGAGGAAAGTAGAACTTGACGAGGTAACTGTACCTACTCCCTTATTGGAAAGTAGTACATCACAGAAACCTGTTTCTGTGACACCTACACCAATTAGTGAGGAAGCTAATGATAATGATCATGAAACTTCAGAACAAGATACTACTGAACCTCGTAGATCAACCAGAGTGAGATCCGCGCCAGAGTGGTACGGTAATCCTGTTCTGGAAGTCATGCTACTAGATCATGATGAACCTACAAACTATGAAGAAGCGATGGTGAGTCCAGATTCCGCAAAATGTCTTGAAGCCATGAAATCTGAGATGGGATCCATCTATGAGAACAAAGTATGGACTTTGGTTGACTTGCCCAATGATCGGCAAGCAATTGAGAATAAATGGATCTTCAAGAAGAAGACTGACGCTGACGGTAATATTACTGTCTACAAAGCTCGACTTGTCGCAAAAGGTTTTCGACAACTTCAAGGGATTGACTACGATGAGACCTTCTCACCCGTAGCGATGCTTAAGCCTGTCCGAATCATGTTAGCAATTGCCGCATTTTATGATTATGAAATTTGGCAGATGGATGTCAAAACAGCATTCCTGAATGGATTTCTGGAAGAAGAGTTGTATATGATGCAACCAGAAGGTTTTGTCGATCCAAAGGGAGCTAAGGAAGTGTGCAAGCTCCAGCGATCCATTTATGGACTGGTGCAAGCCTCTCGGAGTTGGAATAAACACTTTGATAGTGTGATCAAAGCATTTGGTTTTGTACAGACTTTTGGAGAAGCCTGTATTTACAAGAAAGTGAGTGGGAGCTCTGTAGCATTTCTGATATTACATGTAGATGACATATTACTAATCGGAAATAATATAGAATTTCTGGATAGCATAAAAGGATACTTGAATAAGAGTTTTTCAATGAACGACCTCGGTGAAGCTGCTTACATATTAGGCATTAAGATCTATAGAGATAGATCAAGACGCTTAATTGGACTTTCACAAAGCACATACCTTGACAAAGTTTTGAAGAAGTTCAAAATGGATCAAGCAAAGAAAGGATTCTTGCCTGTGTTACAAGGTGTGAAATTGAGTAAGACTCAATCCCCGACCAATACAGAAGATAGAGAGAAAATGAAAGATGTTCCCTATGCTTCAGCCATAGGCTCTATCATGTATGCAATGCTGTGTACCAGACCTGATGTGTGTCTTGCTATAAGTCTAGCAGGGAGGTACCAAAGTAATCTAGGAGTGGATCACTGGACAGCGGTCAAGAACATCCTGAAATACCTGAAAAGGACTAAGGATATGTTTCTCATATATGGAGGTGACAAAGAGCTCATCGTAAATGGTTACGTTGATGCAAGCTTTGACACTGATCCGGACGATTCTAAATCGCAAACCGGATATGTGTTTACATTAAACGGTGGAGCTGTTAGTTGGTGCAGTTCTAAACAAAGCGTTGTGGCGGGATCTACATGTGAAGCGGAGTACATAGCTGCTTCGGAAGCAGCAAACGAAGGAGTCTGGATGAAGGAGTTCATATCCGATCTAGGTGTCATACCTAGTGCATCGGGTCCAATGAAAATCTTTTGTGACAATACTGGTTCAATTGCCTTGGCAAAGGAATCCAGATTTCACAAGAGAACCAAGCACATCAAGAGATGCTTCAATTCCATCCAGGATCTAGTCCAGGTGGGAGACATAGAGATTTGCAAGATACATATGGATCTGAATATAGCAGACCCGTTGACTAAGCCTCTTCCACGAGCAAAACATGATCAGCACCAAAGCTCCATGGGTGTTAGAATCATTACTGTGTAATCTAGATTATTGACTCTAGTGCAAGTGGGAGACTGAAGGAAATATGCCCTAGAGGCAATAATAATGTTATTATTTTATTTCCTTATATCATGATAAATGTTTATTATTCATGCTAGAATTGTATTATCCGGAAACATAATACTTGTGTGAATACATAGACAAACCAAACGTCACTAGTATGCCTCTACTTGACTAGCTCGTTAATCGAAGATGGTTATGTTTCCTAACCATAGACATGTGTTGTCATTTGATTAATGGGATCACATCATTAGGAGAATGATATGATTGACATGACCCATTCCATTAGCTTAGCACCCGATCGTTTAGTATGTTGCTCTTGCTTTCTTCATGACTTATACATGTTCCTATGACTATGAGATTATGCAACTCCCGTTTGCCGGAGGAACACTTTGTGTGCTACCAAACGTCACAACATAACTGGGTGATTATAAAGGAGCTCTACAGGTGTCTCCAAAGGTACATGTTGAGTTGGCGTATTTCGAGATTAGGATTTGTCACTCCGATTGTCGGAGAGGTATCTCTGGGCCCTCTCGGTAATGCACATCACATAAGCCTTGCAAGCATTACAACTAATGAGTTAGTTGCAAGATGATGTATTACGAAACGAGTAAAGAGACTTGTCGGTAACTAGATTGAACTAGGTATTGAGATACCGACGATCGAATCTCGGGCAAGTAACATACCGATGACAAAGGGAACAACGTATGTTGTTATGCGGTCTGACCGATAAAGATCTTCATAGAATATGTGGGAGCCAATATGAGCATCTAGGTTTCGCTATTGGTTATTGATCGGAGACGTGTCTCGGTCATGTCTACATTGTTCTCGAACCCGTAGGGTCCGCACGCTTAAGGTTTTGATGACAGTTATATTATGAGTTTATGCATTTTGATGTACCAAAGTTGGTTCGGAGTCCTGGATGTGATCACAGACATGACAAGGAGTCTCGAAATGGTCGATACATAAAGATTGATATATTGGAAGCCTATATTTGGATATCGGAAATGTTCCGAGTGAAATCGGGATTTTACCGGAGTACCGGGAGGTTACCGGAACCCCCCGGGAGGTATATGGGCCTTGGTGGGCTTTAGTGGAAGAGAGGAGAGGTGGCCAGGGCTGGGCCGCGCGCCCCTCCTCCCCTAATCCGAATAGGACAAGGAGAGGGGGCGGCGCCCCCCCTTCCATCTCTCTCTCCTCTTTACCCCTCCCGAATCCTATTCCAATTAGGAAAAGGGGGGAATCCTACTCCCGGTGGGAGTAGGACTCCTCCTGGCGCGCCCTCCTCCTGGCCGGCCGCACCTCCCCTGCTCCTTTATATACGGGGGCAGGGGGCACCCCTAGACACACAAGTTGATCCACGTGATCATATTCTTAGCCGTGTGCGGTGCCCCCTTCCACCATAATCCTCGATAATATTGTAGCGGTGCTTAGGCGAAGCCCTGCGACGGTAGTACATCAAGATCATCACCACGCCGTCGTGCTGACGGAACTCTTCCCCGACACTTTGCTGGATCGGAGTCCGGGGATCGTCATCGAGCTGAACGTGTGCTAGAACTCGGAGGTGACATAGTTTCGGTGCTTGATCGGTCAGGCCGTGAAGACGTACGACTACATCAACCGCGTTGTGCTAATGCTTCCGCTGTCGATCTACAAGGGTACGTAGATCACACTCTCCCTTCTCGTTGCTATGCATCACCATGATCTTGCGTGTGCGTAGGAATTTTTTTGAAATTACTACGTTCCCCAACAGTGGCATCCGAGCCTAGGTTTTATGTGTTGATGTTATATGCACGAGTAGAACACAAGTGAGTTGTGGGCGATATAAGTCATACTGCTTACCAGCATGTCATACTTTGGTTCGGCGGTATTGTTGGACGAAGCGGCCTGGACCGACATTACGCGTACGCTTACGCGAGACCGGTTCTCCCGACGTGCTTTGCACAAAGGTGGCTAGCGGGTGACAGTTTCTCCAACTTTAGTTGAACCGAGTATGGCTACGCCCGGTCCTTGCGAAGGTTAAAACAGCACCAACTTGACAAACTATCATTGTGGTTTTGATACGTAGGTAAGATTGGTTCTTGCTTAAGCCTGTAGCAGCCACGTAAAACTTGCAACAACAAAGTAGAGGACGTCTAACTTGTTTTTGCAGGGCATGTTGTGATGTGATATGGTCAAGACATGATGCTAAATTTTATTGTATGAGATGATCATGTTTTGTAACCGAGTTATCGGCAACTGGCAGGAGCCATATGGTTGTCGCTTTATTGTATGCAATGCAATCGGGCTATAATGCTTTACTTTATCACTAAGCGGTAGCGATAGTCGTGGAAGCATAAAATTGGCGAGACGACAACGATGCTACGATGGAGATCAAGGTGTCGTGCCGGTGACGATGGTGATCACGACGGTGCTTCGAAGATGGAGATCACAAGCACAAGATGATGATGGCCATATCATATCACTTATATTGATTGCATGTGATGTTTATCTTTTATGCATCTTATCTTGCTTTGATTGACGGTAGCATTATAAGATGATCTCTCACTAATTATCAAGAAGTGTTCTCCCTGAGTATGCACCGTTGCGAAAGTTCTTTGTGCTGAGACACCACGTGATGATCGGGTGTGATAGGCTCTACGTTCAAATACAACGGGTGCAAAACAGTTGCACACGCGGAATACTCAGGTTATACTTGACGAGCCAAGCATATACAGATATGGCCTCGGAACACGGAGACCGAAAGGTCGAGCGTGAATCATATAGTAGATATGATCAACATAGTGATGTTCACCAATGAAACTACTCCATCTCACGTGATGATCGGACATGGTTTAGTTGATTTGGATCACGTAATAACTTAGAGGATTAGAGGGATGTCTATCTAAGTGGGAGTTCTTTAAGTAATATGATTAATTGAACCTAAATTTATCATGAAACTTAGTACCTGATAGTATCTTGCTTGTATATGTTTGATTGTAGATAGATGGCCCGTGCTGTTGTTCCGTTGAATTTTAATGTGTTCCTTGAGAAAGCAAAGTTGAAAGATGTGGTAGCAATTACACGGATTGGGTCCGTAACTTGAGGATTATCCTCATTGCTGCACAGAAGAATTACATCCTGGAAGCACCGCTACGTGCCAGGCCTTCTGCTGGAGCAACACCAGATGTTATGAATGTCTGGCAGAGCAAAGCTGATGACTACTCGATAGTTCAGTGTGCCATGCTTTACGACTTAGAATCGGGACTTCAACAATGTTTTGAACATCATGGAGCATATGAGATGTTCCAGGAGTTGAAGTTAATATTTCAAGCAAATGCCCGGATTGAGAGATATGAAGTCTCCAATAAGTTCTATAGCTGCAAGATGGAGGAGAACAGTTCTGTCAGTGAGCATATACTCAAAATGTCTGGGTATAATAATCACTTGATTCAATTGGGAGTTAATCTTCCAGATGATTGCGTCATTGACAGAATTCTCCAATCACTGCCACCAAGCTACAAAAGCTTCATGATGAACTATAATATGCAAGGGATGAATAAGACTATTCCCGAGCTCTTCGCAATGCTGAAAGCTGCGGAGGTAGAAATCAAGAAGGAGCATCAAGTGTTGATGGTCAACAAGACCACTAGTTTCAAGAAAAAGGGTAAAGGGAAGAACAAGGGGAACTTCAAAAAGAACAGCAAGCAAGTTGCTACTCAAGAGAAGAAACCCAAACCTAGACCTAAGCCTGAAACCGAGTGCTTCTACTGCAAGCAGACTGGTCACTGGAAGCGGAACTGCCCCAAGTATTTGGCGGATAAGAAGGATGGCAAGGTGAACAAAGGTATATGTGATATACATGTTATTGATGTGTACCTTACTAATGCTTGCAGTAGCACCTGGGTATTTGATACTGGTTCTGTTGCTAATATTTGCAACTCGAAACAGGGACTACGGATTAAGCGAAGATTGGCTAAGGACGAGGTGACGATGCGCGTGGGAAATGGTTCCAAAGTCGATGTGATCGCAGTCGACACGCTACCTCTACATCTACCTTCAGGATTAGTATTAGACCTAAATAATTGTTATTTGGTGCCAGCGTTAAGCATGAACATTATATCTGGATCTTGTTTGATGCGAGACGGTTATTCATTTAAATCAGAGAATAATGGTTGTTCTATTTACATAGTAATATCTTTTATGGTCATGCACCCTTAAAGAGTGGTCTATTCTTATTAAATCTCGATAGTAGTGACACACATATTCATAGTGTTGAAACCAAAAGATGCAGAGTTGATAATAATAGTGCAACTTATTTGTGGCACTGCCGTTTGGGTCATATCGGTATAAAGCGCATGAAGAAACTCCATACTGATGGGCTTTTGGAACCACTTGATTATGAATCACTTGGTACTTGCGAACCATGCCTTATGGGTAAGATGACAAAAACACCGTTCTCCGGTACTATGGAGAGAGCAACAGATTTATTGGAAATCATACATACAGATGTATGTGGTCCGATGAATGTTGATGCTCGTGGCGGATATCGTTATTTTCTCACCTTCACAGATGACTTAAGCAGATATGGGTATATCTACTTAATGAAACATAAGTCTGAAACATTTGAAAAGTTCAAAGAATTTCAGAGTGAAGTTGAAAATCATCGTAACAAGAAAATAAAATTCCTACGATCTGATCGTGGAGGAGAATATTTGAGTTACGAGTTTGGTGTACATTTAAAACAATGTGGAATAGTTTCGCAACTCACGCCACCCGGAACACCACAGCGTAATGGTGTGTCTGAACGTCGTAATCGTACTTTACTAGATATGGTGCGATCTATGATGTCTCTTACTAATTTACCGCTATCGTTTTGGGGACATGCTCTAGAGACGGCCGCATTCACGTTAAATAGGGCACCATCAAAATCCATTGAGACGACGCCATATGAACTGTGGTTTGGCAAGAAACCAAAGTTATCATTTCTGAAAGTTTGGGGCTGCGATGCTTATGTGAAAAAACTTCAACCTGATAAGCTCGAACCCAAATCAGAGAAATGTGTCTTCATAGGATATCCAAAGGAAACTATTGGATACACCTTCTATCACAGATCTGAAGGCAAGACTTTTGTTGCTAAATTCGGAAACTTTCTAGAGAAGGAGTTTCTCTCGAAATAAGTGAGTGGGAGGAAAGTAGAACTTGATGAGGTAACTATACCTGCTCCCTTATTGGAAAGTAGTAGATCACAGAAACCAGTTTCTGTGACACCTACACCAATTAGTAAGGAAGCTAATGATAATGATCATGAAGCTTCAGAACAAGATACTACTGAACCTCGTAGATCAACCAGAGTAAGATCCGTGCCAGAGTGGTATGGTAATCCTGTTCTGGAAGTCATGCTACTAGATCATGATGAACCTACGAACTATGAAGAAGCGATGGTGAGCCCAGATTCTGTAAAATGGCTTGAAGCCATGAAATCTGAGATGGGATCCATGTATGAGAACAAAGTATGGACTTTGGTTGACTTGCCCAATGACCGGCAAGCAATTGAGAATAAATGGATCTTCAAGAAGAAGACTGACGCTAACGGTAATATTACTGTCTACAAAGCTCGACTTGTCGCAAAAGGTTTTCGGCAAGTTCAAGGGATTGACTATGATGAGACCTTCTCACCCGTAGCGATGCTTAAGTCTGTCCGAATCATGTTAGCAATTGCCGCATTTTATGATTATGAAATTTGGCAAATGGATGTCAAAACTGCATTCCTGAATGGATTTCTGCAAGAAGAGTTGTATATGATGCAGCCGGAAGGTTTTGTCGATCCAAAGGGAGCTAACAAAGTGTGCAAGCTTCAGCGATCCATTTATGGACTGGTGCTAGCCTCTCGGAGTTGGAATAAACGCTTTGATAGTGTGATCAAAGCATTTGGTTTTGTACAGACTTTTGGAGAAGCCTGTATTTACAAGAAAGTGAGTGGGAGCTCTGTAGCATTTCTGATATTATATGTAGATGACATATTACTAATCGGAAATGATATAGAATTTCTGGATAGCATAAAAGGATACTTGAATAAGAGTTTTTCAATGAAAGACCTCGGTGAAGCTGCTTACATATTAGGCATTAAGATCTATAGAGATAGATCAAGACGCTTAATTGGACTTTCACAAAGCACATACCTTGACAAAGTTTTGAAGAAGTTCAAAATGGATCAAGCAAAGAAAGGATTCTTGCCTGTGTTACAAGGTGTGAAATTGAGTAAGACTCAATCCCCGACCAATACAGAAGATAGAGAGAAAATGAAAGATGTTCCCTATGCTTCAGCCTTAGGCTCTATCATGTATGTAATGATGTGTACCAGACCTGATGTGTGTCTTGCTATAAGTCTAGCAGGGAGGTACCAAAGTAATCCAGGAGTGGATCACTGGACAGCGGTCAAGAACATCCTGAAATACCTGAAAAGGACTAAGGATATGTTTCTCATATATGGAGGTGACAAAGAGCTCATCGTAAATGGTTACGTTGATGCAAGCTTTGACACTGATCCGGACGATTCTAAATCGCAAACCGGATACGTGTTTACATTAAACGGTGGAGCTGTTAGTTGGTGCAGTTCTAAACAAAGCGTTGTGGCGGGATCTACATGTGAAGCGGAGTACATAGCTGCTTCGGAAGCAGCAAACGAAGGAGTCTGGATGAAGGAGTTCATATCCGATCTAGGTGTCATACCTAGTGCATCGGGTCCAATGAAAATCTTTTGTGACAATACTGGTGCAATTGCCTTAGCAAAGGAATCCAGATTTCACAAGAGAACCAAGCACATCAAGAGACGCTTCAATTCCATCCGGGATCTAGTCCAGGTGGGAGACATAGAGATTTGCAAGATACATACGGATCTGAATATAGCAGACCCGTTGACTAAGCCTCTTCCACGAGCAAAACATGATCAGCACCAAAGCTCCATGGGTGTTAGAATCATTACTGTGTAATCTAGATTATTGACTCTAGTGCAAGTGGGAGACTGAAGGAAATATGCCCTAGAGGCAATAATAATGTTATTATTTTATTTCCTTATATCATGATAAATGTTTATTATTCATGCTAGAATTGTATTATCCGGAAACATAATACTTGTGTGAATACATAGACAAACCAAACGTCACTAGTATGCCTCTACTTGACTAGCTCGTTAATCGAAGATGGTTATGTTTCCTAACCATAGACATGTGTTGTCATTTGATTAATGGGATCACATCATTAGGAGAATGATATGATTGACATGACCCATTCCATTAGCTTAGCACCCGATCGTTTAGTATGTTGCTCTTGCTTTCTTCATGACTTATACATGTTCCTATGACTATGAGATTATGCAACTCCTGTTTGCCGGAGGAACACTTTGTGTGCTACCAAACGTCACAACGTAACTGGGTGATTATAAAGGAGCTCTACAGGTGTCTCCAAAGGTACATGTTGAGTTGGCGTATTTCGAGGTTAGGATTTGTCACTCCGATTGTCGGAGAGGTATCTCTGGGCCCTCTCGGTAATGCACATCACATAAGCCTTGCAAGCATTACAACTAATGAGTTAGTTGCAAGATGATGTATTACGAAACGAGTAAAGAGACTTGCCAGTAACTAGATTGAACTAGGTATTGAGATACCGACGATCGAATCTCGGGCAAGTAACATACCGATGACAAAGGGAACAATGTATGTTGTTATGCGGTCTGACCGATAAAGATCTTCGTAGAATATGTGGGAGCAATATGAGCATCTAGGTTTCGCTATTGGTTATTGATCGGAGACGTGTCTCGGTCATGTCTACATTGTTCTCGAACCCGTAGGGTCCGCACGCTTAAGGTTTTGATGACAGTTATATTATGAGTTTATGCATTTTGATGTACCGAAGTTTGTTTGGAGTCCCGGATGTGATCACGGACATGACGAGGAGTCTCGAAATGATCGAGACATAAAGATTGATATATTGGAAGCCTATATTTGGATATCGGAAATGTTCCGAGTGAAATCGGGATTTTACCGGAGTACCGGGAGGTTACTGGAACCCCCCGGGAGGTATATGGGCCTTAGTGGGCTTTAGTGGAAGAGAGAAGAGGTGGCCAGGGCTGGGCCGCGCGCCCCTCCCCCCCTAGTCCGAATAGGACAAGGAGAGGGGGCGGCGCCCCCCCCCCCTTCCTTCTCTCTCTCCTCTTTCCCCCTCCGAATCCTATTCCAATTAGGAAAAGGGGGGAATCCTACTCCCGGTGGGAGTAGGACTCCTCCTGGCGCGCCCTCCTCCTGGCCGGCCGCACCTCCCCTGCTCCTTTATATACGGGGGCAGGGGGCACCCCTAGACACACAAGTTGATCCACGTGATCATATTCTTAGCCGTGTGCGGTGCCCCCTTCCACCATAATCCTCGATAATATTGTAACGGTGCTTAGGCGAAGCCCTGCGACGGTAGTACATCAAGATCGTCACCACGCCGTCGTGCTGACGGAACTCTTCCCCGACACTTTGCTGGATCGGAGTCCGGGGATCGTCATCGAGCTGAACGTGTGCTAGAACTCGGAGGTGCCGTAGTTTCGGTGCTTGATCGGTCGGGCCGTGAAGACGTATGACTACATCAACCGCGTTGTGCTAACGCTTCCGCTGTCGATCTACAAGGGTACGTAGATCACACTCTCCCCTCTCGTTGCTATGCATCACCATGATCTTGCGTGTGCGTAGGAATTTTTTTGAAATTACTACGTTCCCCAACAAGGTTGAGGAAGAAGTCCAACAGCACGACGGCGTGGTGGTGGAGGAGCTTGTGATTCTCCGACAGGGCTTCGCCAAGCACCATGGAGGAGGAGGAGGAGAAGGTAGGAGGAGGGAGGGCTGCGCCAGGTTCAAGGGTGTGGCCGCCCTCCCACCCCTCCACTATTTATAGGTGGGGGGAGAGGGGGGCCGGCCCCCTAGATCCCATCTAGGGTTGGGGGTGGCGGCCAAGGGGGGGAGGAGTGCCTCCCAAGTCAAGTGGAGGCCCTCCCCCTTAGGGTTCCCCCTCTCCCATGCGCATGGGCTTTGGGGGGGGGGGCTGGTGCCCTTGGCCCATTAATGTTAGGGCGCCCCCTACAACCCGTGCTGCTGTATTGGACGTGGTGGAACATTTTTCGGACCTCCGGACCCCTCCGGAATCCTCCGGAACCTTCCGGAAGCTTCCCGGTACAATAGCGGAAAAAACCAAACTTTTCCCGGAACCCGAACAACAACTTTCCATATATAAATCTTTACCTCCGGACCATTCCAGAACTCCTCATGACGTCCGGGATCTCATCCGGGACTCCGAACAACATTCGGTAATCACATACAAGTCTTCCTAATAACCCTAGCGTCATCGAACCTTAAGTGTGTAGACCCTACGGGTTTGGGAACCATGCAGACATGACCGAGACAACTCTCCGGCCAATAACCAACAGCGGGATCTAGATACCCATGTTGGCTCCCACATGTTCGACGATGATCTCATCGGATGAACCACGATGTCGAGGATTCAATCAATCCCGTATTCAATTCCCTTTGTCCAGCGGTATTGTACTTGCCCGAGATTCGATCGTTGGTATCCCGATACCTTGTTCAATCTCGTTACCGGCAAGTCTCTTTACTCGTTCCGTAGCACATCATCCCGTGATCAACTCCTTGGTCACATTGTGCACATTATGATGATGTCCTACCGAGTGGGCCCAGAGATACCTCTCCGTTTACACGGAGTGACAAATCCCAGTCTCGATTCGTGTCAACCCAACAAACACTTTCGGAGATACCTGTAGTGTACCTTTATAGCCACCCAGTTACGTTGTGACGTTTGGCACACCCAAAGCACTCCTACGGTATCCGGGAGTTGCACAATCTCATGGTCTAAGGAAATAATACTTGACATTAGAAAAGCTTTAGCAAACGAACTACACGATCTTTGTGCTAGGCTTAGGATTGGGTCTTGTCCATCACATCATTCTCCTAATGATGTGATCCCGTTATCAACGACATCCAATGTCCATGGTTAGGAAACCGTAACCATCTATTGATCAACGAGCTAGTCAACTAGAGGCTTACTAGGGACATGGTGTTGTCTATGTATCCACACATGTATCTGAGTTTCCTATCAATACAATTCTAGCATGGATAATAAACGATTATCATGAACAATGAAATATATAATAATAACTAATTTATTATTGCCTCTAGGGCATATTTCCAACACCAGTTTACCTCGAAGTTCTGGAATCAGTTGCATGAGACTTTGGGAACTAGACTGGACTTTAGCACAGCTTTCCACCTGCAAATAGATGGACAGACCGAGAGAGTCAATCAGATTTTGGAGGATATGCTAAGAGCTTGTGCGCTAGATTATGGATCTAGTTGGGATGAGAATTTGCCATATGTAGAGTTCTCTTACAACAACAGCTATCAAACCAGTTTGAAGATGGCCCTTTTCGAAGCCTTGTACGGAAGGAGGTGCAGGACCCCATTGTCTTGGGATGAAGTTGGAGACCGCCAGTTGTTTGGACCGGATCTGATAAAGGAGTCTGAACAGAAAGTGAAATTGATTCGCGATAGGCTCAAGGTAGCTCAGTCCAGGCAGAAGAGTTATGCAGACTCTAAACGCAAGGAGACAGTTTACAAAGTCGGAGACCGAGTTTATCTTCGAGTATCTCCACTTTGAGGAGTTAAGCGCTTTGGAGTTAAGGGATAACTAGCGCCACGTTTTGTAGGCCCATACAAAGTTTTGGAGCGTATGGGAGAAGTAGCCTACAAGTTGGAATTACCCGAAGGACTGTCAGGAGTTCACGACGTGTTTCATGTATCCCAGTTGAAGAAGTGCCACGCAGAGATGGCTGACATACCGCTGAGAGATACGGTACCACTGGAAGCGATTCAGTTAGATAGTGATTTGACCTATGAGGAGAAACCAGTTAAGATTCTAGAGTATGCCAGTCAAGTCACTCGCAGCAAGGTTGTCAAGTTTTGCAAGGTTCAGTGGAGCCACCACACGGAGGATAAAGCCACCTGGGAACGAGAGGAAGATTTGCTAAAAGACCACCCTCACCTATTTTCTAGCCAACCCGAATCTCGAGGGCGAGATTCATCTTAAGGGGGGGTAGGTTTGTAACATCCCAAAATTTCTATTTGGAATGTTATACAGTAGATCATCATTGCATATCATAATTATTGCATTTTGGTTGATCCTAGAAATTTCACGCAACTCAAGGACCCTCGGAGAGAGTTGGGGATTTCGTTATTTTCATATTTGAGTTGTCTCAAATTTTGAAATAGGATTATTTGATTTTATTTATTTTATCTTCAATTATTTCTATTATAAAAATTATGAGAGAGGGAATAAAATGACTTTCCCAAAATAAAGAAATATTGAGGATTTAATAAAAAAACCAAATAAGATTTTATTTGGTTTTATTTGCTATTTTATTTGAATTTAAGAAAAATGTGCGTTTTTTAAAATTGCATTTAGGCCCCAAATAAATGTTCATCCTGTGCGGCTTGATTTTAGAAGACGGGGAAAATTTATTTCGGGACTTTTGGAGTCCGTTCAGTATTTCTTTCGTTAGTTTTTCTGCGCGGAATTATTTAGAAAAAAAATCCGGACCGACTCCGGACCGTACCCGAGCGGGACTCCGCCCGGGGGGCCTTTTTAAGCCAACCCCGCCGAGCCGTCGAAGCCCACCAGCCCGCCCGCCGAAACCCTAGCGTCGCGTCGCCGCCGCCGCGCCGCCTCGCGCCGCCCGTGCCGCCTCGCCTCGCGCCGTGCCGCCCCGCCCCGCCGCTGCCTCGCCGCCGCCCCGCTGCCTGAGGTAGCCGCCGTCGCCGGTGGTTTTCCTCAGAAAACCGCTCGGTTTTTTTACGGTTTAGTTATTCAGCGAGCGTTCGCTCGTTTGTTCGTCTTAACGAATGTGTTTGTCGGTTAGATCCAGATAATGAACGTTCGTTCGTTAATTTGTTCATCATTTTTCTTTTTCTCGGATTTTCCGCGATTATTTCTGATCGCGATTTCTGATCCGATTTTCGTTTTAGTATAATTTTTCGCTCGTTTATCGGAATTAGGCGATTCAAGTGCCTGGAGTTTCATCTCGAAACCCTCTTCCCGTTTAACCAACTTAAACAAGTTTTGCTTCTGTAAAAATTGCCTTAGATCCAGGATAGTAAACGAAGCCTGTTTCTTTTGCTGTTTGTCTTTCGTTGCTTCGTTCGATTTGATTCTTTTTGCCAACCGGAGTTCTTAAGTTGAACTTTCTGGTTAGATCTCTTATTTGAGTTTTACCTATGCATTAGTTGAGTACTTATTATGTGTTTGTTTGTTTGCGATATAGTACCCGGAGTGCGCCGCTTGTTACTTCGAATCGCTAGGTTTCCCGGATCATCAGTAAGGCAAGTAACACTTTGATCATACCTCCTACTACCCAGTTTTATTGCATTAGATCAATCCTCACACATTGCATGATTAGGATCTAATTAAATTGTGGGTTTGGGGAGTAGTTGAGGTAGAACCTATTACCTGTTTATTATCAAACCTTTGGGAGTTACTCTTTGTTTGCTTATTATTGCTATGCTATGCTAGTAGACGTGGATTGGGTGAGTGTATCCATGACAGATATGAGCTTTGTTAATTAATGGTTTATTTAAGGTGGCAACCTAAACACACATCTGGGTGGATTGAGGCACCTGGGTATTCCAGCGATTGCCTGTTTTCTTTTGGACCGCCACCCAGGCTCAAAGGAATCATGAGATTATTCATACTAGAAACTTTCGTGTGCAGCCACAAGCTATTATGGGCTCTAGGATAGTTAACTAAGTCGTGCGAACTCTTATAGTGGTAGACTAGCAGATGTAGGGGATGTAGGTGGTACGGTCTACCCATCGTAAGGTGCTAGCGCTTCTGAAAGACTATGTCTCGGTCATCCGTTTCTCAAACACCGTGTAGTGCGAGAAACCAAACGGAGGCGATCAAGTCTTGTGGGGAAAAGTGCGCAAATCTCTGCAGAGTGTATAAACTAATCATGGTTAGCCGTGTCCCCGGTTATGGACATCTTGAGTATCTAGTACCTGAATTATCATGTGAATCTCAACATGTTACTCTAAAAATTAATTTTGTTGGGTTTTGTTTAATGATGATGTTTAATTGGGATTGAGAATGCTATCAACCATTCTCAATGTTTAACAACCACCATGATAGTTAAATAAATTTATTCCTTTGCAGTAGGGAAAAATTGGCTTTACGCAAAACTATAACCATAGAGCTTTCCACCAGCCAAATATGCATGTAGAATAGCTGTTTCTTTTTATTACTCTCTATGTGTTACATTGTCAGCATATTCCATGTGCTGACCCGTTTTTGGGCTGCAACGTTAATGTTGCAGACTTTTCAGACGACGATTAAGGAGTTTTAGGTCGTGGTTCTATACTCAGTGATGCCGTTGGAGTTGATGGACTCACTTATCTTCCAAGCCTTCCGCTGTTATCGTTATTAGATGGCCTTAAGCCATATTTATTGTAATAAGTTCTATTTTGAGACACTCGATGTAATAAGTGTGTGATTGCTACTCTGCTATAAATCCTTCAAGTACTGTGTGGTGTTAGCATTACTGATCCAGGGATGACACCGGAGCACAGAGATTGGACCATTTGAGGTCTGGTCGCTACAAGAACCTTAGTGATCGGTCTCAGGTTTCCATGACGCTCTTGATTAATGATTAAGAGTTAAAATTGATTTTTTTCTCAGAAGCATAAGATCTTTTATAAAAAATCATCAGGAGTACAAAGCATCTCAAACATAAAAAACATTGCACCGAGATTCCATGACCATCGAACGATCACTATTGCCGTCAGAGCGAGCCGCCAACGCGTAGCTACCGCCGCCTATCGGACCTGGCTTACCTTATCGATGACATCCAGAAAGTCTCTGTGCACGTACCCTTAAGGGCTAGTGCCTTGGAGCTGCAGTCGTCAACATCGAACCCTTGCACAGATCTAAAACACCTGACACCAAATCTCACCACATACAATAAATTATAAACTCACTGTCCCAAGAAGACGGCAAGAATCTATGCCGAAGCTATGTCAACTATGTCTAGACAGACAAACTCGAAGAAGAAGTATCGTCATCCGTCCGAGCGACGAACCTGCGAGGCTCAAAAACCCTAACCGAAACTACTAAATGGAGTGGAGGCACCGTGATTCCTCTCCCGGCCACCGACCGCCAGAGCAGCAGGCAGAGGGGAGCCGAATCCACGGAATCGTCGGTGAAATCTGGAGGGGAGAGTTTGCCCTAGTCGTCTAGTGTTAGGGGATGAAAACAAGTTGTAGGTGTTTCCCCATGTCTCTTTCTCTGTACAAGGGTTAAAAGTGGTTAGGAATTTTTTTTGCTGAAACTATTTCCAAATCAAAATTTTGTAGAATGCACAGTAAGAGATTTTTAACATCCAACACAAAGCGGTTTGAATCCGAGTATGATAGACAATATAGGTTATGGCATTACTATAATTCGTTTTTCCTAGACGGATAACCCGGCCTTTTAAATATGAATATCCACTTACAAGTGAATTTCAAGTATTAATATGTGAGTGCTTTCTTTGCTTATGAGATGAGACATGTGCTTGCGGTTATTCATTTATCTTTTTTTAGTGCCTTCTGTTGCTTTATGTGTGTTTAAAGTGTGTAAGTATTAATAGTTGCTCGTTGTTTGTGTATAACATTAGTTTAAAGCTATGTATATTCCTTATATATGCATGTGTGGCTTTAGTCAATGTTGAGTTTTGTCCACTCGTTTGGGTATAGCTATGCTTGACATTACAGAAGATTGTGATAGTCCCATTTGTCCAATCTTTTTTTATTGCTTGTTGGACTCCGAGCTAAGTGTGTGGTTTATTTTTTTCCCAAAAGAAGGTTATGCGGTTATGCCCAACGTGAGTGTGTGTGATACATTCAGAAGTTCCAGTAAATAAAATTGGATCATCAAAACACTAAACCATCCAATTGACCCCCACGTCTGTCTTGCAAAAACGCAGTCACAAATAATCCTGTTAAAGTAATAGGAATTAGGCCTAAGATGATCCCAAACAGAAAAAAATTGAATCGATATTTCCAAGTAGAAAAACTTCAATCATTACTATCTATCCCTAAACATTCCTCTAAATTAGCCACAATCTCAATGACCAAGACAAAATATAGAATGTCTTAGAACGGTAGCTCAAAGTATGTTGCTCCCATTCGGAATTTCATAATTGAGTTTGGAGTTGAGGACTGGAATTGTGATTTCAGTTAAAGGTCGTTGGTCGTGATTTTATTAATTATAATTACATTTCATGAAGAATTGTGGCCTCAACCCCAACTCTATTTTGTCGATTCAACTTGAGTAGATCAAATCGGTTACTCCTAGTATCCTTGGGCTAAAACACAAACCGGTTTAGGTGGATTATATCCATCCATTTGGCTATTTGTTTTCAATGAGTAATTCCTAACTCTAAGATGAACGACACATCACCGCATATTTGATAGTTAAAGCAACAAGACTTTCCAACAACTCCCGTTTCCATATGGAGACAACAATGAAAGGGCCTATCGGCCCGCACAAATGGAAATGTTGATACATGGTATACCATAATGGCATTAAAGCATCGGGTTCATAGTAATAGTACCAAGATGATGAGGTAACTTGCTGGTGTATGAGGTGGGTAAGGATATAGTGGGTGGATGAGGCTTCGTCATGTTATTCATGACCATGAATTGAGTCAGTCGGAAAAGGGTGGGGCTCCCTGTTCCTGGTTCTCCCATGGTTGAATTCCCCGAAATCACAAGAATCCTTATAACGAGATTCCAACTGAACACCTTTTGTCCGGAGAACACAATACGATGAAAGTTGTAAGCAATGTTCGAAGGGGGGGGGGGGGTTGTCTATCGTTGGCTCTATGGTAGAATGCATCGGGAAGGGCACTATGACCTGGCTTGACATATTTGGTCATCTCTATCCAGTCTCACACACCCCTCACTACTTTCCTCATGTCCCGTTGGACCTAGCAAAGAAACACGGAAAAGAGAGTAAAAATAAGGGATTATGTAAAACTATTGTGATGTTGTGTCACAACTGGGTTTAAAAATCATTGAGGTGTGCTAGACCTCGTCTAGACCGTTTTGAAGCATTTCGTTTGCAGGTTTCTTGTACGTTAAATTTATCCTTTTTCGAGGGGTGGAAGGTCAAATCTACCCTTTTTTTTGTTGAGAGCAAGGTCATATCTATCCTTGACCACGAAAAAGGTTCCTTTTTTTTGAGAAGACGAAAAAGGTTCCTTAAACAAGGCTAGTATGGGCTAGAAATATTGGCCCAAAACCATGGGCCGGTTCAACTTTAAATATACAGCAAAGACAAGTGTGGACCGTGGGGGGATACCGTAAGTCAGAACCTAAAGCAGGTCAAGGAAGGAAAAATAGGTCCAAAGCCCACGCGCGGCACCCTCCTCCAAAACCACGAGCTAAACGGCGGCGAGGGCACGAGCCAACGGCGACGAGAAAGCTACACAACCCGGCGGTTATCCCACGCCCCACCCCGCCGTCCCGCATTCGCTCCCATCCCCGCGCCACCCGCCGCCTTCTCCCCGACCGAATCAGAGGGCCTCCTCGGCTTCTCGCCTCCTTTAATCCTCTCCCCACGCGAAACCGTGGGCGCTCTCGTCTCCCTCTGCTCCTCGCTCCTCCGCCCCGTGGCACCCGGCCCTCCAAAACCCTAGCCGTCGCCGCCTCTCGATCTAATGCTGTGACCTCCCGACACCGTCCCCGCCTCCTCGCGTCGCGATGGAAGGCCCCGTCCCTGCCCCCTCCTCCTCCTCCGCCGCACCCGCCGTCGCTAGGGTTCCGGCCGCCGCGCCCTCCGCTGCCGCGGCCCCGCAGCCTCTCGCCGCGCAGCAGGCGCCTGCCGCCGCGGTTGCGGGAGCAGCGGCGGGGTGCCGCAGGCAGGTGTTCTCCGTGGAGCTCCGGGCCGGGGAGACCACCATCGTGTCGTGGAAGAAGCTGCTGAAGGAGGCCGGGCACGCGGCGGCCCCACCGTTGCAGCCGCTGGCAGTGGTGCCCGCGGAGCCTGCAGTTGCCGCACAACCGGGCCCGCCTGCTGCGGTAAGCAGTGCTCCTGCTTTGGGTGTTGTCTGTCTGTCGTTTGATTTGGGTGTGATAGTTTGCTGCTCAGGTTTGCTCTGCAATTAGATGCATAATTGCATCTATGTTCTCGTTTTCCCTGACCAAGTAGTTGTAAGGGCGTTGCACTAGAAGCAAACTGTGCCATATTTCAGTAGTTCAGTGTCATTTCCTACTGTCTTTGTAGTTCATGTAGTTGGTTATGCCAACCTTATCATTCCCACATACATTGCTCTTCGCCAAGCATTTTGGTTTCACATAGTGTATGCTGAACATTTGAGGAGTGCTCTGTGTGTTTAACATCTAGTTTATTATACTATTCAAATCAGGCACTCCCTGCAGAAAATGACCCAGAGGATCCAGCGCAGCCAAATCGGTTTAATGCCGTTATCGAGAAAATCGAGCGCCTTTACATGGTAACGAATGATGACATTATTTGACTCCATATTGCCCATGCACCGAGTTCTGACTCTATTCAAATTGCCAGGGTAAACATAGCAGCGATGAAGAAGATCTTGATGATGTACCGGACGACGATCAATATGACACTGATGATTCTTTTATTGATGATGCTGAATTGGTCGGTTTCTCAATTCTACTTAGCCCTCTTTTATTGATGATTCTTCGCTGATCTCATTGATGTGCACTGCACTAATAAACTTCTACTTGCTGTGTATATTGTGGTGTAATCATGCAGAGATGATATAACATTGCTAATATAACAAACTCTTTGCTTACTGACGATGTCGATCCGATTCTCATCTTCACCGTCATTGTGCACTCCGTTTTTGCTATCTGTTGTATCTGCCTGAACTCTTAGTTTAGTGCTAGGATGAAAGCAAAATATTTTTTATTAATTTGATTTGACAACGTCATGGCCCTTTCTGCATTGCAGTAGTAGTTCATTCTTTGTTTAGTGTATACATATAATGCAACTTGTATGTCTTGAAACGATTGCACTGAATATTCGCAGCATATTAGATAATTCTTTGTCTAATTACTTACACCGACTCAGTTTACCTCATGGTAGGCAGGCTTATAGAACTTATCCTAGTACGTTGACATGTTGAAACATTTTTTCTTCATTGCTAATTCATTATATGCATCGAGAAAGAATTGTCACTGATTGGTGTCAGCTTTTCATGTTTCTTATGCTTGCAGGATGAATATTTTGAAGTTGATAATTTGACGACTAAGCACACTGGTTTTTTTGTTAACAAAGGGACATTGGAACAGATGTAAGGTTCCTCAATATTTTTTTTTGTTATTATTTAATAGAAAATTCATGCCGTCACTTCTTCTGTGAGCTAGCAGAGTACATCCATGCCATCATAATTGATGTCTGTTCTTTTTAGTATGATATCTTGCTGGATTGCAGAGTGTTGGCCGACTAAAAGGTGACATGTTCAACAGTTAGGTGTGGCGGAGATACGTATGTTGAGATGGATGTGTGGCCACACGAGGAAGGATCGAGTCCGGAATGATGATATACGAGATAGAGTTGGGGTAGCACCAATTGAGGAGAAGCTTGTCCAACATCGTTTGAGATGGTTTGGGCATATTCAGCGCAGGCCTCCAGAAGCTCCAGTGCATAGCGGACGGCTAAAGCGTGCGGAGAATGTCAAGAGAGGGCGGGGTCGACCGATTTTGACATGGGAGGAGTCCGTTAAGAGAGACCTGAAGGATTGGAGTATCGACAAAGAGCTAGCTATGGACAGGGGTGCGTGGAAGCTTGCTATCCATGTGCCAGAGCCATGAGGAGTTGGTTGCGAGATCTTATGGGTTTCACCTCTAGCCTACCCCAACTTGTTTGGGACTAAAGGCTTTGTTGTTGTTGTTGTATCTTGCTGGATTGCATGGGGGCCACCTGTTTGATTGCAACAACCTTTCACCATTTAGTCTGTATACAATGTCTATTTACCCCACTGTTCGATTTATCACAAAATACTTTGGCTGCAATCGCTAGTGCCTTTTCTTTAGCTATTAACTATACAATCTTGAGCTGTCTGAAATAAGGACACAGCATGTTACAACTGTGGCATCTAAGGACAAGCTTATAATAATTAAATGTACTGATCAAACTTGAAGCAAAGCATGATTGTGTTGGTTACAGCCCTAGCTGGAACAACACAAACAACGGATGAAAGAACGAGGTAATAATATGGGGGCAATTTTCATATGTAGCAGCATGGATGTTCTGAGCCAGTTTTATTGAATCAGCAGATCAGATTGGCAGCAACACAATTTTACTTATGCACATGCATTACATATATGTTAGCATGGATGTTACATCAACCATCTTTTGCAGTGAACCTGGTACATCAGCAAATGTCGCGCCAAAGAAAAGGAGAAGCAAAGACCAGTCAGTTGATCGTATTGAAAATAGTCAGGGTGCTACAGGTGATTATTTGAAGTCTGGGAAAGCAAGCGGTCTGAAAAAAGTAGCTACTGGCAATGGTGAATATTACCATGAAGGCAGCAGAGGAGTGAAGACTAAACCCAGCACAACCGGAGTCCTAAAAAGGAGATCGACTGATTTTGCCACAGGTGTTGATTCTACAAAACGTACAAAGATATCTAGTAAGGATGTGTCATATTCCTCTTCAAAAGAGCTAAAAGACCTAGAAAAGTATAAAGCTCCGGCATTCCAGCCTACTGATTTTGGTAATAAGTCAACAACCAGTGAGACATATGACTACGCTTCAGTGTACAGGGATAAAGATCCTTCAACACAACTTGATTTTCAACAAAAACAGACTTACAATGGGGAAAATGAAGATCCAACCAGCAAAATATATCGCAAAGATATAGCTGGAACGAACGACTTCTCTAGCATGGATGTGTCTGGTGCTGCCTATCCTACACAAGCAATGGTAAGAATTATATCCCATTTACTGTTCTAGAGAACACATTTGCATAATAAAATACTCCCTCCGTTCACATTATAAGATGTTTTAACTTTTTCCTGATTCGGATGTATATAAACGCATTTTAGTGTGTTGGTTCACTCATTTCAGTTTGTATGTAGTCCATACTGAAATATCCAAAGCATCTTATATTTGTGAATGGAGGGAGTAAGTAATAACCATCAAACTGGGCTGGGATGCATGCTAAGTCACATTTTGTTTTGATTTTTCAGCACCTGACCACTGGCAGGGAGAGTGCAGGTACCAAACCTAAAGGCACTAGGCTTGAGCGAGCCATTCGGGATCTCCAAAAGATTGCTGCTAATTGTGAGTATTATATCAGCCCCCTTGAATATCTCTGTAGACTGTAGTTGCGCCGGAAGTAACTGTAGGTACTTGAAATTTTCCTTGCAGACAAATCGCCAGCTATTGATATTAGTGAGGCTGACCCAAATGTTCAGGCATCAGCTCAAAGACGCTTGCCTCCAGAAGTAAAGCAAAAGCTTGCCAAGGTTGCAAGGCTATCGGTATGTAGCAGCACCACCAGTTTTTCTTGTGATTCAAATGCATCTGAAATGCTGAAGTATGAATGTTCGTATTCCATGTGATTTCTTATTTATGTACATTCTTGACTAGTGAAGTTCAGAAAAAAATGTTAACCTTATATCTTTTGAAAATTAATGTTTATAAACAGAATATATGTACAGACACATGTGTCGTACTGCTTTTCATTCTATGAACTTACATTTTACAGGGCGTCTTATACTAGTGGTAATTGTTTATATTTTTTGTGATACCATAGTTAATTATTTCAGTATGAATTAGTGTGGCAGTAGTTCATTTGTACTAATTGATCTTCCATTTTTTGCAAATAAAACTTACAACACTTGGTAAACTATGCAAACACCTTTTGATTTCTTACTTCAGTGAACTTTAAAGCTGTATTGCTTGAATTTGAATGGTATAGTATTGCTAGCTGTTTGTAATATTGTTGTTTGCAGACAAATCATGGAAAGGTACAAGAAAATGAGTTGATGGATCGGCTCATGGGCATAGTTGGACACCTTGTTGTGCGTAGGACACTGAAGGTGAGTTGTGGTCTTATATGGAAGTAAGTAGCCATGTCGTTGGCGCTTGGCTCCTGAATTTTTAGTAGATGTGTTGCTTTGTTCCGAAACATGGTCTTTTGTATATGCCAAATTGGAAAAAGGAAGAATGTTACTTGCTTTGTCATGATCTCCAGTAAGTAATGTAAACCATCATTTCTATAGAAATATAATATCCAAACAGATCACAGGATATTATGTTATGGAGGAGCTTTTCGGGGTCTAATATTTTATTGTTTTCAAATGATCTATAATGTAAATAGTTTTCTATGTGTTAGTCTTTACTCTTTAGTAGTCAAAGTTACAAGAATTTGACTTAACACGACTTAAAACATCATGTATATTAGAACATAGGTAGTATATGCCAATTACATTCGGTAGTATGTTTCAGTTTAGTACATTTCTCATCAAATTAGAGAAAGTATAATTAAGAAGTGAAAAAAGCCTTTTCAATACTTAGTTGCCGTTGTGAAAGTTTGTCAGAAATGAACAATAAATTGGCTACAGAATTGGAACACTACAACTACCACCACCATGAGTAACAAATCTACTGTCTGGATGCGCTGCAGTAAAAACAAAATGAGATGTTGCTAGTCTTATTGTCCGTTAGTCTGTAGTTTCTAAATCATGCTTATGTTGGTATTCTATGTGGTAAACTGATCCTGTAAGTGACTGTGGCACAGTCATCCTTTGTGCATCGCTTATTTCCATCTAACTCATGTTACTTATGAACAGAGAAACATGAAGGAGTTGGTAAAATCAGGACTCTCTGCTAAACAAGAGAAGGCTGGTAGGCTGCAGCAAGTAAAAATGGAGATCAATGAAATGGTCAAAGCAAGTATGGCTGCCAAGGCCAAGGTAAAGATATATCTCATTATATAATAAGTACAAAACTTCCATTATCTTCCTGATGTTAATTTTCGTGTTTGTTACTTTTGATGTTAAATGCTCTTTTTACTTGTATGTGCTGCCAGGTCAATGAACAACAAGATGGCTCAGCTGATGATTTTCAGACTGTCACTGATGAAAGAAGAGATTTGAAAGGAAAGTCTGCAATGGATAGTGCACTGGAGGACAGAATATGTGATCTGTATGATCTGTATGTTGAGGTATAAATCTGTAATCTTATCAAATTTTGGTGTTTGGACAAATTGCACTGTTGATGATCAATTTTGTTTATTTACAAGGATGCAAGAGGGGGGTTAGTACCGAGGTTACCTGTTTAGAGCCTATGTAGTCAACTCTCAGTAGAAGGTTCCCTCGGAACAATTATTATTTATTTCAAGCTATTTCGGATCTTTCTGTATCTTAAAAAAAAATCCGCAAAGTAACAGTAGGATGAAAAATAAAAGGAAGTGTAGTCATGC
>NC_041384.1:651098031-651134194 GCF_002162155.2 Triticum dicoccoides | reverse complement strand
CGCTGTCACGTGCCTCCCACTGAACATATATGCTCTTGGGCTCAGCCATGATTTACCACACATGAAAAGGCATAATTTCTCTTCTCTCCCATAAGGCATAATGTCTCCACTCCCATTTTCTCATTTACGTCCTCGCTCTGCTTTTAACTCTGCAGTAATGAAATCTCTCCCCCCATCTCCCTCTCTTATTGTAACCCTTGCTCTGCTCCATTGTAAGTTCGAAGTAGACACAAATATTGTCCTTACTAATTCAATATGGAAATAAATAAGAACTTTCGAACATACATAATACTGTCCAGCTATCCATCAGGGAATAATTGAGAAATTGATTTTTTTTGTCACAACTTCTTTTGGTTCTTATTTATTTCTTAGTACTCCCTCCGTCCGGAAATACTACATCCCTTTTTGTCCATTTTGATGACAAGTATTTCCGGACGGAGGGAGTACCATTTAATAGCAAAACATGTAAAAGTGGGTTCAGTGAGATTCTAGCTTCATTCCTCGTAGTTTAGTTAAGTTGACAAATGTCTCCCTGCGTGCTTGTCAGGGTATGGATGAAGACAAGGGTCCTCAAAGCAGGAAACTATATGTTGAGGTATTAGCCCTGAGCTCCTGAACCTTTAATTTTTTTTCTTCATTTTGTATGTACTATGTAGAGATTTTAATCCCGGCCCTCAGTTTTTCACCATCACTCAAAACTTGTTCAGAAAATTTTGTCACCCCTCTCTTGTATAAATATTGTTTCCTCTAAATAAAAAATGCTCTTAGGGCCTCCCCTCAGTTTCTTCAGTTGAGAAAATTGTCACTGCTCATCAGCATTTGTGAGTTTTCTTGTAGTGCTTTCATTTGGGAAGAGCAAGGCCAAATTGCTGTTATATTTAGTGTAGCAAATAACTTTTTCAGCCAAAAGAAATAGTATAACTTAGGTAAATGTGTAGTGTCCATTCTGCTTGTTATTTCAGTTTGCATCATGAGGTGGTATCATTGGTCTTATATTCTTCCAAAATTTTCAAAGAATGCCTGCAAATGCTTTTACAATAGGCAGTTTTCAGCTGTATACTCTGTCAATATTTATGTGGATTGTGGTCTGTGATTTGCCAAGGGGTTTTCAATATAGGTTTTGAGTAACAGAGTGAGGCTCTGCTTTTCAAGGAGCTTTGTTATGGGTGCCCAATTTATCTTATGAGCATCTGCATTTATCTTTAGTATGCTTATATGATACTATTTTCTTGGGACCAGCTTGCAGAATTATGGCCACAAGGTTACATGGATAAATTTGGAATCAAAGATGCCATATCTAGATCAAAGGAGCGAAAGGGAACATTACACAACCAACAGAAGGTATCATTGTACATGTCCTTTTTCCGTATTTACTCTAAATATTCATGGTTAGAATTACTCCCTCCATCCCATAATATAAGAGAGCGTTTTTGACACTACACTAGTGTCAAAAACGCTCTTGTATTATGGGACGGAGGGAGTAAATCAGATGCAGCATAATGGTGAGCACATATGGGTTGAAACTTGAAAACATCCCATGATAGTGTGAAACCTGTTATCTTATGAATTGTCGTATTGCAATTATCAGTTGCTATTTTGCTGGAGAACTCATTTGCGTAATGTAGCTTGTATCTACTCTTCGAAGTAGAGTAAACTGCACAAGATGAAGCTTACTGGTTTTGCTGTTATTTTCAATTAAACCAGGTTCAGAATGAGGAGAAACTGAAGCGGAAAAGGCTGGCTGCGGCAGCGAAACTGCCAGATAGCTACCCTGTTGTAACACAAAGCACAGCGGCCGTGCAAGTCGCACATCCATCCATGTCCAACCCCGTTACAACATACCCTGTGACCGACTATGGACAGAACCAGGTCCCGAAAAGTCTTGAAAGGGTTCGCGAAACTAGCTCAAGTGCAATAGCTGACGAGAGCAGCAAAAATGCTGGTGACATGAAGAAGAAGAAAAGGAAGTCGGATCCTGATGTTGTCGATACACAAGCCAACATTGTTACCATGCCCACCGTGCTTGGTCTCCCTTTCTATGACCAACAACCAAGCTGATTATTTCGCTGTGACATCAGATTACTTTATTTCTGCTCGTAAACTTTTGGGGGGTGGTGTGAGAAAATACCCCTGTAGAGAGAGCATGCCATTTTGTAATCTCTCCCGGTTAACAGAGTTCGGTTCGACCCCTTTGTATCGGTCGTAACTTGTAAAGCATGAGTTTATCTGTTACCGTTAAGATGTAAATTCAGATTGGGAATGTGGTAGAATTGCCCTTGTGTATTTCGAAACCAGTCCGAGACAACCCCCAGGGAACAGCGCACAGATTTGATTTCCTGTCCCATAAGGCCTCTTTTGGTTCATAGAATAGGATTATCGTAGGAATAGAAATCTTGTAGGAAATGAGATGACATGTATCTCAAATCCTATGAGTAGGAATAGGAAACAAGATGTCATTTGGTTGACATCAAAGGAATTTTTCCATTGAGTCTAGGCTCATTTTTATTTTCCTATGAAATGTGGAGGATAGGAACCAATCCTATGTAGGAATATGAATCCATTCCTATGAACCAAAGAGCTCTAAAGGAAAAAAATCCTATAAAAATCCTATCCTCTAGAATTCCTATGAAATTCCTCCAAACCAAAGGAGGCCTAAACATGGGCAAACTGGGGAGCAAAGAAGCACTGGTTTGCTCCAGGTTCCATGATATAGCAATCAAAAAACGAGGAGCCTGAATCAACATGAACCGAATTCTCTTGTAATGTTCGTTAGTCAGCATAGTAGCTTATTACTTCTGCCAAACTAAATACGGATTTTAGGGTCAAAATAGTGTATTGTAAAATCCCAACCTAATTTGAAATTCAATCCTTATATTTACACGAAAGCTTTTACATTTTGAAATATATATAAACAAGGGGAAAATGCATTTTGTACTATTTTAGTCTGCATCCATCTTGGACTGTATATGTTCATATCCATGTAACCATTGGCTGGACTTACAACAACTGCTGAGCCAAGTTGTGTTCAAGTTATCTGATAATTAGATGTTGAAATGTATCCTGGAAATGTGAAGTTCATTGGTGAACAATGCAATAAGTGAAATATACTTAAATAAAAATTCTATCATTATCTATGGAAATGCCAAATAGCGGAGGAGATGTGTGGAGGGGCGAGGCTCGGCGGTGTGAGGGTTGAAATTTATCCTGGAAATGTGAAGTTCATTGGTGAACAATACAATAGGTGAAATATACTTAAATAAAAATTCTATCATTATCTATGGAAATGCCAAATAGCGGAGGAGATGCGTGGAGGGGCGAGGCTCGGCGGTGTGAGGGATGGCCCTCCCGGTCGCTCACTACTCGACACATAGGTGGCATCTAAGGGTGGATTAACAAGCTACCCGGCTCATTTAACTTAACAAGCAAAAGCCCTTGCTCGGCTCGCCTGTTTGAAGTTTGTTAAGCTTGTAAGCGTTGTTAACGTGCATTACACAAACATCTAATAGGCGTCCGAATTCTTGAATAATTTTTTGCCACAGTAATCAAATGCTAGATAATGGAAGGAACCATTCGGTGGCATGTTCAGCACATTCTTCACCAAGTCCATGCATCCAGGAGCTCGACGTTGCTGCAGGTGCTCGCTCGTTGAGCCTACACATAGAGGTTGGAGACGGGGAGAAAGGGGAATGGGAGATGGTCGGCGGTTGTCGACGACGAACCGTACACAGCTGGAGGCGAGCAACAGTGATGCTCTTAGGCGGTGGCGGTCGAAATCCTAGCCATTCTGTCGTCGATTATTGATAACTAGTAGAATACTCGTGTGTTGTCACATGCCATAGATTTTTTTTTTGGTTACACATATAAGCATAATATACATGTATAGAAGTGATAACCCATAGCAATCAAAAATCAATTGAAGTCCGCTTCACTTGCGATGTAAGTTCATAAAAATCTAACTGAACGATGTGTACATAGAGAGCAATGATCAGTTGTTTTTCTATTACAAACTAAGATTTACTTGCGTACAATAATGTGAGGAATGTTGTCTTTAGCTTCATTTGCATGATACCATATGATTCGCATCCCGATATTCATAAGCAATAAATTGTAGGCTACCTATAGGTCACTTGGATGGTCTTCTCTCTAAAAATGACTTGCTAGGCTATGCGACACTTATGTCACCTCATAGCAACTGCTCATTTCTCCTTATCTTTAAGGAAAAAAGTTCACTCCTCTCGCTCACTCACCCCACAACCGCCTCCTGCTCTCCTCACACAGCCAGCCAGCCACCGGGCGCTGTCACATCTCATCTCCCCATCATAGCGTTGTCGCCGCCATCTCCGCTCCATGCCAAGGCGAAACTCACACTCTCCTCTCCCTACTGCCTCTCCTCCCCTCCATGGCGTCATCCACCCCCTCTTCTTCCCGCCTCCTTTTCTCCCCGACAACCTCTCATGTTGTCGCCTCGGCACCGAGCCCACGCATCCGCCGGTCTGCATCAAGGGCAACGAGATTTGACCGGGAGGTGCAGTAGGGATATTAGCTCTCCGTTAGTGTCGGCCACGTAGCCGACTCGTTTGTATGTGGGTTGGACGACCTAGGACATAGTTCTGAGGCGTGGCAAGGAGGGACGACACCCTCGTCGTCGAGCCCGGTCTTCTACCCCAGCTGAGCTGCGCAAGCATAGTCGCGATGTCACGCCGTCAATATCCATGACGAGGCTGTCCCAACCGATTCCTAGTGCCAAGGAGTGCACACCATCGCGCCGGTAGGAACGCCACGGCGATGCGACCTGCTACTCACCATAGCACCACCACCTTCTCTGAGTGCGGCCACACTGAAGGATTGACACCACAAATACTCAAGTTCGGCCCTTTTAATGCCACCCACCCTACTCGTCTGTTGCTACTGCCAACCTGGTTGTTCTCATCTCAATTAGCTTCCTAGGTTATATTTCTGTCCTACTGTCCTCGAATGTTGTGTAGTGAGTTTTCTAACTTCACCATCGCATGCCAGAGATAACTCTGAGCTAATTAATTTTATGGATCAACATGTCACGGACATCTGCTGCCTATAATTGGTATCTTGTTTTGTCTAATTATTTTGGCAGAAACCAAAATTTGCTTATTTTAAATAGAAAATTGTGTGTGCGTAGAATGAAATAAAGATCTGTGGCAACAATATCAAATAACATCGGACTGCATGATATATGATACTTCCCGTGTAAATAAATTTTCTTACAGAGGGAGTACTTATCAGTAGATCTACTTGGATAGATATCTTGCAACAGAACTTAACAAAATGCTAATTGTTACTCCCTATGTAAACAAATATAAGACATTTTAGATCATATAGCGGTCTAAAAGCTCTTATATTTCTTTACGGAGGGAGTACATATTACACGTTACAAATTAAGCTCCCAATATGAAATTGTTAAATATTACATGGTTACAAATTAAGCTCCCAACAGACCTTATGATATTTATTAGGGGAGTGCTTGGGATTCATTTGTGTAGTTCTTTCCTAATACAATTTTGCTACTCACTAAATCAGTTAATTGTTTTAATTGGGAACCAATGAATGATCAGTACTTACTTATATATCTTCTTTTTCAAATATGCAATATTGAAATATATATTACGAACAAAAGGAGGCACCAAAACGCCGCTCTCCATTAGGTCTAACATTTCCGCGCTTTAGCCACTTCTGTCCCTCCATATATGAGTATCAATTGAACATCTGAATGCTCATTTCTGATAGATAGTTTGATAGCTTGGACATGTGCTTTAACCACTTCTGTCCTTCCATAAGATGCTTTGACATGTGCTATCGAAAGGATTTTTTAATGAAAACTGCAGAAACCCATACATAGTTCGCATATATAAACAGAAAAGAAAAACTAACCTCTCTTGTTAGCACTACATAGTTCACTCATATTGTGCATGTAAAGGCTACATATTCAGTTTGGGTGTAGTTAAAACATCTTCCGAGGGCTTTATTGTGCTTTCCCAGATTGATTTGTTTCTAGGATATTATGTTAGGTTTTATTATTGTTCAGAAACATTACTCCATGCAATTTTTTTCGTCAGCTCCCTTATATTGTTCTTAACCACTGATCCATACTCAAACCGAATAGAGAGCTAACCAGTTTAGTGAGGCAGACAGATTCACGTTTCTTGCGGGTCAAAGCAGTATGTTCTATTAAATGAAAGGTGGGTGAAATTCAAGGTTTGTTAGATTTCAACAATGAAAAACAACGTATGGAATTGGTCGACTTACCTGGATGCTTGGAGGGAGGCAATGACGCAGAGATGACTTCCAGAGAGCCATGGCGTAGTGATGTGGCAGACGTCATTTTGTATCTCGTTGTGTGACTGGCGTAATGATGATGATTTTCTAGAGAGCCATCAGCATAGCAAAGAGACATAGGTCAACGCAGACCTGGCCGTGTGAACTGGCTGCATTCTAAAAAGAGATTGTGAATAGTGACATATGTAAACAGGCCAAACTAACCAAGTCTGTGTGCGTGTGACCTGGCTGCATTCTATTGAAATCACATATTCAAAGAATTAATCTCCTCATTCCATCCTTCAATACGACTTAATTGTCTTCAAAAAATATACCTTACCAGGCCAAGGTACCTAATATTAATAAATTTTTGCCCACAAGTGCCACATATTAGTACATCATCTCTTTTTCAGCATTTCGGTGCATAACCTGTAATTAGAAAATGAATGTATGACAAACTGTTTTCAAGATATTACCAGTCTTCTCTTTATGTTCTATCAAGCCGACATGATGGCAAATCTGAGCAAGCTATTTCAATGTGTCGAAGACCTGCAACAGAGCACAGAGGGATCGATCTTCTACCCATGAGCTATGGAATTCATGACATCAACTGTAGATATGGCAGTCTGAATAATTTCTGAAGGGTATGTTCTTACACTAAAATTAATAGAAGTTCATGTACGAGATTAACATAACAATATCAAAAACTAGGTAGGCTGAAATCTTCTTATTTGAATCGAACTAAGACTTGCGGGAAATTCCAGGTGTTCCTCAGGTTTCCCAGAAAAATAAAAAATGTGCCCAAGTATATCGAGTGATACTGCAGTTTTTAGAACCTTAAAGATGCAAAAAAAAAATCAAAACAATTTTCTTCATAACAGATAAGCATTAGCACAAAGACCACTCAATCCTAGTTGATTAAACAGGCAAATATCCATTGACACTGATTTATGAGAAGTGCAAAAGAGCATATTTATTGCTATTCGTGAGCACAAGTTTTTCAGGGAGAAATCGATGCTACCTCACTTGTGAATTGCACAATTCTATATTTCTTGTCAATACCAGAGTTCCCTCAAAAACTTGCGAGTGATTTTCTCAAGTTTCATGGACAATGAAAAAAAGTTTGTTAGAAAAGGAATAATTGTGCATTAACATCTAATTGGAGTTTGAATGCATATCAATGTCAGAGGTGAACTGAAGATGACAAGAAAGAAAAAAACAACTCACTTTTAAATGATGCTTATGTGGAAAACCATTTCTTGCTTCGATTCCATCAACAACTGATTAGTGCAAACTTTTGAAAGATGTGCTAACTGGTAGACATGCCGAGCTATTTAAGTCCAACCTGAATAACATGACAACAAGGTTGGCAGGGAAAACAGGAGTGAGATGATGTGGAAAACCATCTCTTGCATCAATTCCATCAGCAACTGATTTGTGCAAACTTCTGATATCCTGGTCATGTCAGAAGAGTTTACCACAACGTAATGCAGAATAAGATGTCAAAATATATCATCATTAGACAAGTGAACAACACCAATATATACCAGGGCATTCTAGCATACTGGTCCTGCTAGGTGGTGATCTCCGAATGTTGGTACCCTGATGTTGGGCCTATGCATGTGGGCCCGGGTCCACATGTTAGTGGGCCCAACACCAGCACTACTAGGAAAAGGCCTGCTAGTGGCGCACCTGTTTTGGCTACTAATGGTGCACCACATAGAAGTGCGCCATTACTAACAAATTTTTTTTATTTTTTTTCTTAATCTCGAGTCACTATGGCTTAATCTCAAGTCAAATCGCACTTTGTGGCCAAACTTCCCGAAAGGTCACCCATCCTCACATTACTCCAGCCCGAGCACGCTTAACTTCCCAGTTCTATCCAACCCCAGCACCAGCTCACTTCACATGCACTTGTTATATATATATATATCATATCAATCCTTAGTTGATGTCTAGGACTTTGTTCATGTTCATGAGTGTAATGAAATTTTGAAAAAATATTTCAAACTTCCCAGTCATATTACATATCATATTTTGAATTTTTTTTCCAATTTTTTGTTTGAAACCAATTTTTTTTCTGTTACCAGTGGCGCACCTGGTGCGCCACTAGTAAGTTTGAATTTTTTTTCATTCCCCCCTCTAGATCTTAAAAACCCCGTATCTTTTGTTCTGTTAGGTTTTTTGGGATTTTGAAGATGTTGAACGAGGTAACTTTTCGTATAAAAAACTTTCCGACTAGATGATTTTTCATATAAAAAACTTTTTAATCCGAGTTCGTATGCAAAAGTTATACCCATTTTACTAATTTCTAGAGAGATTTTGCAAATAGAGTCAACATTCATATTTGTAAATTTTCCTAACAACTAGACCACATATCACATGGAAAACTTATTTTCTTTTATTTTTTTGACATTTTCAGCATTTTCTTTTATTTTTTTAAAACTGAAAAGGCGGTCCAGGGGGGTGCATTTAGCACCAGGGTTACTAATGGCGCATGCGCCATTAGTAGTTTTGAAAAAAAAATAAAAAAAATTGTTAGTAATAGCGCACCAATGGACTAGTAATGGTGCACCACACCCACCGTACACCATTACTAACATTTTTTTTTCAAAACTACTAATGACGCACCACACACCAGGTGCACCATTAGTAATATGTCAATAATAGCGCACCTGTATCTGGTGCGCCACTGCTTCAAAATCCCAAAAAACCTAACATGGTGCGCCATTAATGTCCATATCATCTATAGCCCTTTTCCTAGTAGTGTAGGGTGGTACGTCAGAGGATCCGGCTCCCAACATAAGGGCACGTCAGCGGGGCCACGTCCTTATGTTGTGTTGCCCCAAAAGTCGAAACATCACATGTACTCAAGTATCATAGTATTTTTGCTAGTGCTGAAAGCAAATGTATATATATGAATCAAGATTCGATTTTTATTTTGAACAATAATTATTTCTTAAGATTAATCTATCAATTTTGTGCATATATTGTTGGCATAAATTGACGCACAGTTTTGTGGCTGCTTCCGACAACAGAATCGTCAAAATTTTGAGCACAAAGATAACATGCAGACCTCATCCGACAGCTTGAAGTACACTTCGACTACATCCAGGAGTTAGCCAAGGCATTCCTACAGTGTGTCGTCGTTGAGCAGGCAGGCAGCTTTGAAGATGGCCCCTTCCTTGAATGCAAAGTCCTCCTTGAAGAAGAGCACGGGACTTCCCGGAGGCAAGCGGCAAGACCGGATGACAACAGCTCATGTGCCATAACCGAGGCGGTGAATTCGGCGCTAGCATGGAGGTAGATGTCGACGAAGCGCGCGAAGGGATCGGCAATGACGGAAAGGTTGGGCGCAAAATCACCACAAGAGACCTAGCAAGGGTGGAAGGGTAGGAGAGGCGCCGTCAGGGAGCGAGGTTGGCGGGGGAAACTGTAGCAGTACAAGCTGGAAGGAGGTGGTGGCGACTATGTGAAGGGGTGTGCTCGAGGCCATGGAGGCGTGGGATTGCTTCAGGGAGGAGGAGGCGTGAATGTTGGGGATGGGAGAAAGATCGAGATGTCGAGTTGGGGAGAAGGAAAGCTAGCCGAAGAGAACGGAGCGCAATTGGCATGTGGTCCACCTACCCAATGAAATTGCTAGAAAAGACCCTCTCTAAATACAATTGACAAAAAAGACCCCCTCAACCGTGGCGGCAGGCGCGCCAGCCGACACGTGGCACCTGCCGCCATGTGCGGAGGCGGCCAGCCCTGCCGCCACGGTGGCAGGCGGCAGGCGCCGTATAACAGATTTTTGGCTGAGCAGGAGCTGGAACGGAACGGGAGACAAGAGGTGGGCCCTGCCGCCACTGCATGAGGCGGCAGCTCAGGCCACATGTTGCTGCCGCCACGCCCGCTGGCGGCAGGTGCTGTTGTTGCTGCACGCACAACGGGACACCACCAACTGGTGATTTTGGTGGCTTTCGACAGCTGCGTGTCACCCGTGTTGGCACATGCATTGGTTTAACAATTAGCTACTCTATATGACATATGGGTCCCACGTATTTCTATAATTTATGAAAAAATATATATTTAATATTAGACTCTGTTTGTAGAGTTCATCGTGGAGAATACAGTGGTACAAATAGATTGAAGTTTTATACTTTGATCCAAGAGAAATAATCATCAAAAGAGGGCTAGAAAAGCTAGCCAGATTTCTAGTTCGTGTACACCACGTCGCATAGATGCATGCTCTCTCTTTTAAATATTCTATATATACAGAGGAGATGGCGTGCGCTGTCTAATCGTCTGTCAGGCCAAAAAAAAGGTGCCGCCACTCTCAAAGGCGGCGGGGCCCACCTCCTGTCACCCTTTCCGTTCCATCTCCCGCGCTCGGCCGAAAATCCGTTACGTGGTGCCTGCCGCCTGGTCCAGTGGCGGCAGGGGCTGCCGCCTCCGCATGTGGCGGCAGGTGCCACGTGTCAGCTGGCGCGCCTGCCGCCACGGTCGAGGGGGTCTTTTCTGTCAATTGCATTCAGAGGGGGTCTTTTCTGGCAATTTTGTTGGCCAGGTGGTTCTTTTCAACAAAAAATCGCTCGACTTTCGCGCTAAAACAGGAAGCAAATGAGAAGAACGAAACGATTGCAGACTCCCCTTTAGGATTAGAGATGTGATTGCACAACGTGTGGTATTTCGATTAATGTAATTATTATGATGTATGGAAATATTAATTAATGTGATAAATAGATAAGATTAATTAATTTAGATTTGGTTTTAAAGATTGATCGTGATTGATTCTTTCACATAAATACATTACTAAATAATTTGCACCCGCATGGAAAATTCTGATATGTTTAGATTTTTTTTTGTTTTGTGAGAAGGGAGGAAAAAATAAACCAATAGAAGGAGGTGGTGGGAGGTGGGACAAAAATAAAACCGGAGTACCAAAATAAAACCGAAATATCAGGCTACCAACTGCTCCATTAGGAGTAAAGATCCTAGTACATGTCAACAACCATTTGCGACGTCAACAGCTTAAATTTTTTATAAAAAGTAAATCTGTCCTTTAAAAAATATGTCCCGGCAGCCTAGTTATTTTGAGGTTTAACCTTGTAGCATGTTCTTCCGTATCAAACAGTTCACAAGGATAATTACTTGAGGAAGAACGGTCAGAAGTTCTCAGTACTGTGAATGTATTGGCATCTCCCGCTTGTATCCTTCTTGTAGCTTGACTTGTAAGCAAGTGGTTTTTTCACATTTCCATAATCATGTAAATCAGGTTGAGTCCAAAAATTGCACACAAGAAAGTGTGCTGCAACATCTCCATGCTGTTTCCAGTAATCATTTTTGGTTCAGGCCAATCTGTTAACAATCAGTCTGTCACGTCCAGCCAAGCAAGTTAGCTTCAGTTTTGTCCATATCATTTTTTTTGCGAAAGTTGTCCATATCAATTAACACCCCAACTTTTTAACCAAAGAGACAGCTTGAGATGGGAGGCCTCCACCTCTAATTTGTTGGTACGAAACGATGGAAGGAAAAACTTTACTGCCTTCCTTCCAAAGCCCACCGATTTTTTATACGAAAAATACCACTGTAAGCACTTGATACGGAGGGAGAGCGTAGAAACACCAAAGATTGGATACATTATACACGCACCTTGAAAAGATAACTTGTCCACGTCACGGATCCGGGTGCTCTGTAGAAGTAGCCGTTAATAATTCCAGGCAGGAAATTAAAGCTTACCACAAGATACAGGACTGCTAATCTGTACGTAGAAAGAAACACAGGCGCGCAAACAGATTTAGAAGAAAACACATCTGGCGCCCGGTGCTGAATTCATAGTCAGGAATGGAAAGGCAATACTCCTGGGACTTTAAAAGGGGATGCTAGGCGCCAAGTTTGTCACCAGGCATTGCCGGATCATCTATCGCCAGCCCTCCTCTCCTACACTTTCTGTTCAGGTTGCAAATTCGTCTTCTAATTATCTTTCGTTGGGTAGTGGATAGTGATCGTAGTAGTGACAGTTTCGGTTGGATTTGATGCAGGATCCTCGTTTCTTGATCGAAACTTTTGTAGATGGCTGACAAACAGAACAACAAGGGGAAGGAGAAGATGCGCTGCTCGGAGTCGCTGTCCGACGATTCAGATTCAGATTCAGTACGGCCCTGCAAGAGGCCCCGGCGGGCGGCTCCAGAGACCACCCCGGAGCAGCAGGTATGATCCTGTCGAATTCTCGCTTGTAGGACCGATTCTGTTGGTAGAAAAGCTTTATGCGCTTTTTATCTTCTGCGTTGCAATTCTGTGCTAGTGGATTCTAGGGCTATTTTTTTCTGTGATGTTTCTTGAGATGATTTCTTGTTCTGGGTAATTTTTGCCTTATTTTTTTTTGTCTCGAAGAACTCCAGATCTTGCAGATTTCTGATAGATTTTGTCATTCAACTCTGTGGACTGAATAAAAAGGCTTGCCGTGAATTTCCATCCAATCCCTGAACTAGTTAGCATTATGGGGGAAAACAGCTCGCAAAACCAATAGACAAAAATCTCGTGTGCTCCAGCTCTGGCATGGCAGTCTTTTTTAGATTGCAGCAGAGAGAACCTGATCTGATTTTTTTTTTTTTTTTGCGAATGGAACCTGATCTGATCTGTACAACTCTCTAACACTCCTGAATTTTGCAGAGCGCACAGGGTTCGTTGAAAATCAGGGATCGAAAGGGATGGCAGCATGGTACCATCATTGACGGAAACAGAAACTGGCAGTGCAAGTACTGCCCCATGGTTGGGCGCAGCGGCGGCGTCACCAGCCTCAAGCATCATGTTGCTGGTGGCAGCAGCAGGGTAAGGGCCTGCCCATCTGCTCCTAAACATGTCGCCAACGAGGTGAGACGTTGGCTGGACAGGACGAGGCGGAAACCGCGAAAGTGGACTGCAAGAAAAGGGACTGCTGTGCAGCCGGCTGTGGCCACGACCACTGACCCCAACAACTCTGTACCCAGCGGTTCGACAGATAATGAGGAAGGCAGTGCCTTCCCCTCACCCGCATCTTTCATGACACGTCTCGTGGACATGATGCTTGCTGCCGCAGAGGTGCTGAGCAAGGAGGAGCAGGCGAAGGACTCTGAAAAGAAGCCATGAGGAAGCAGGAAGATTGGTGGAGGTGTAATTTTTTTTTTGTTACCTTAATCTATGCGAGTTCAAATTTTATTTTAAGTACTATACTTGTTAATGTAACTTGAGGATGCTTCATACAGTATTTTCCTCTTGGGAGAATGCTGTCAGTCTTAAGAAAACGTTGCATTGTTACCATTTAGAACGCCTCATGTTTCAACTGTCGCCGTTTGATGTGCTATTTTGCTATACGATGATATGATGCCGACGTCGTCGTTGAATGCTAAAAGTTGCACGTCTCCGCATCATTTCTCTCATGATCTCTCCTCTGCCCGACTCAATCTACTGGTGCTTATCTGATAATGTGAATGTACACGCCACTATAAGAATAGATTATAGATCTGTAAGTGCGTACTTCAGTGACATTGACTTGTAAACAGTACAAGCGTTTTTCATATCGTTTTTGTACTTATTTACTTAGCCGATTCATAAGCATGTTATGGACCATGGACTGCTATTTGATCTGTATGATTTCAGGCAACTAGTATAGCTACCCTGTAACTAGTGAATCATGGTAAGACTAATTTTATGATATAGAGTTGGAAGGTAAATTATAGCATAAATCTCGAAATCTATATAGTTCTTTCAGAAAATGAAGGAGGTTTACCCAAAACAATTTAGTCCTACTGGAAGTGTTTTAGCTGTTAAAAGCAAGCAATCATCAGAAGATTGTTTCGTTTAACAAATTACGGAAACCATCAGCTAGTTATTGTTACCTATCTAAGCATACCTATGTTGTCTCTTTATGCTAAACTATTTTCATTTTTTTTGGAAACCTGTAATGTGTTTTTCTAATTGGGTGCACAGGTTGCATAGAAACCATGGGTGCAGAGGAGGATACGTTCTGAGTTGCCAACTTGCCATGACCGAGGGAGTATCCTGTGCACATTAGTTCTTGTGCAACTGGTGCACCCTACATTATAGATCTATATAATAAAACTTTCAGAAAATGCAAATTCAAGTCACAACGTGAGAAACAAATAAAGCTCAATCATGCTACATATGGTAGTTTAATCAAATTGCGCTATGTACTGTGCAATTAACACTACCACAACCAAATTTGTCATTTATGTTCTAACTGAATTTACTGATCAAGCCTTGAGTTGAACTTCTAACTGAATTGTTTCTTAGAACTTTTAGTATTGATTTTTATGTTCTGGTGCATCGGCTGTACAAGAGCTCTTGGTGCACAGAATACATTCTCTGCCATGACCAGCTCTTGGAGAGTATCCTATCCGCCTAGAATTTCTGTACAACCGGTGCATCAAAAGCCAAAAACACATATCAAAAGTTCACAAAAAAACTGAAAAAAATCGAGTACATACACGCTGGATACATTTAACATGGCATACAATTTCACTACAAGTTCAATTCATAATTTGAGATACAAAAATAAGAAATAAAATTGTGGTGGTGTTGATGGCCCTAATTTACAACCGATTTTGAATAAACAATTGTTCATAGCATGATCTGTCCTTTCGCTTCTCAGTTGCAAATTAAATTTATATTAAAATTTTGTGACACGGTAGATGCATGTTCTATCTGTACACTGACTTCATACCCTCAACCTCACATGGACTAATCTCTAATGTACAAAAAGGCTGCAACTCCACCCAAAGGGAATCAGCATTAGGTTTCATGGTCTTGGCCCAGGATTAAACGAGTTGCTCTCTTGAGAAATAGGTGGCCTGCAAGAAGCTTCAGGTTTTTCAAGTTGCCAACCACCTAAAATTTGTCAGTGAAGAGGCACCCACAGAGAGCTCAAAACAAATAGTGGTTTCAGGCATGAAACCCGAGGAGGGCCTCAAATTTTGAAGATGCAAGTTATGTGGAGGTCCATAAGAACACAACAGGCGATTTTTTATGTGTGTCCACACACTATGAATCAAAATACTATCAGTACTGGCTTTTTTTGTTGTTCTACATAGTCTTTCCCACTATCAAATCGAATGTGTGGCCCCGTCCAAAACAGTATTGCACCTCCGACTCCTAGGGGTTAGGCGCTACTACCATTGATGCCCCGAGGTAGTAGTAGTAGCATATGTATGCGTGTGTGTGGGGGGGGGGGGAGGGGGCAGTCATGCCATCTTAGATGGTGCTGAGATGAGATGTCATCATCTGGTTCATTAACTGATAGTTGGCGCCATGGTTTAGGATATTTTTAGATGAAAGGTGCTTGCCCGACTTTAAATAAGTGAAGTCCCTCGGTTTGATATCAAACAAACTGTTGGCCAGCCAGCCAAATGAAGTGTCAAACAAAAGTAAAGCAATACAAGGCTGAACAACCAAGTAAAATAAAACCAGGTAGGTGGGAGAGAGGAGGCCAACCACTAACACATCAATACTTTGCAGTGGTTCTCATGGTATGTCCTCGTCTGCGACCGGAGCCTGTCGAAGTATGCATGTCAACGAACAAAACCATTCTAGGATTCATTGAAAACATTGCCACCTCAGATGGTTAGCTATTGTTTGTGAAAAAAATTGGTTGTGTTCCCGAACCCAACTTATATTATTTTTATTATGTTTCTTTTCTTTTAGTTTCTTTGATGTTCTTGTATCTGTTCTCATAAATAACAACACCATGAAGTGAGTTGATGTTTGGGAACACACAACCGATTGGTTTAGCAAAAGAAAAAAGATAACTACCTTAGCTAGCAATTTATTGACATGAAAAATACCCCCCTAACATAATTCAAATATTATTTTACTAGTATATTCATGTATAACGTAACATTCAAAGGTGCATGTAGAGACAAAGTCAATGTCCAAAACGACATGTATCTACGAATAGGCATGCAATTATTTAGTTCATTTGACTGAACTAGCTAGGATCAGATGGTACGCTAACAAAGGAGTATATATGTTATTCACATCAATTTCTCACTATTAATTTAAACATTCCACCAGGTATTAAAAAGTTTTTTTGTGAGGAGGGTGCCCAAAGTAACTTCACACATCACAAGACACTAGTAGGGTATAAATGAGGCATGGTCTACCTTAATCATCTCCCCACAAGTCACATAATCTCCATAGGAAATCATTTGAAAAATCATAATGCCCTTTTGTTAACTAAATCAGAGTGGTTAATCTCTAAGAGAGTGACTTATTCAATATCAAGCAATCGGACACGTTAAGATAAATATTTAGAAGGATGTTCATCTCACAAAGCTAACACAAGACTTGCCTCATCTTGGAATCACGGTTCCATAAAATGGATGAAGGTGCTCTAGCCCCGATTGCTCTTGTAGATATGACATGTAAATATCATAATTTTGCCTTGGTAATCTAACTAATGAGTTCTATCATTTCTTTCATTTTTCAAAGCATGTTTTTACGGATGCTTTTGGGATCTACTAAGTATCTAGGTGCATGATCTATCATGATTGATCTCGTGTTTTAGGCCATGTAGTCAAGCATCATGACCCATCTACTTCGTTAGATTTACACAAAGATGAAAAGCGAGGATGTTGCCATATATATGTGGTGGCATGTGATCGCCTCATCATTAAGGCCACGACGAGAATTATTTTCAATGCATGATTTTGAGAATCTTGTAGGATTGGTTAATTACGTACCTCATGTGTCATGCTTGACCTTGCGGTATTGAGTCGATCTAGTTGGGCATCATGATCCATTCTTGTCATTAGGTTTATGCTATGGAGATTTACTTAAGTCCCGCCATAGCTCTAGTGAGCAATGATTGTACAATAATGGAGATGTGCATACAATGAGAGCCGAGGGTGTTGTCATCTATAGATCTGGTAGCCTGAAATCACCTCCTGTTAAAATCATGAGACATCTTCTCAATGGATGATTTTGCTAACAATTATAGGATTTGCTAAGAAGGTACCTTATATGCTGTGCCTTCTCTCCCGGATTGGGGGAAATCTGGTCAAGCGTCGTGATCCAGCTTTGCCGTGAGATCTACACCACGGGCATCCGTCAAGGCCCACCATAGATCTGGAGAGAAGCGACGGCGAGAAGCGGCGTGTGTTGAGGGTATTCCGATCTATCTAGATCTGGTGGCTTTTGCCGTAGCTTCTTGCGATCTCAAAGCTAAAACTAGGAGGAATGGATCAAGGCTTTCAGTTGGCAACAAATTGAGAATGAGCGGTGGGAGGAGGTCAGATGGCAAGGCGAGCTCCTGGCCATAGGTACGGTGCCTAATGGTGGGAAGGTATGGTGTCAACAAACAAGTAGAGACCATACGGAGGACTAGAATTGCTAGAGATAATGGATAATTGTGTGAGAGGGGCGGCGGCGGAGGCGGAGGCAGAGGAGGGGAGTGGGAGGCATGGGTGGGGATTTAGGGTTAGGTAGGATTAAATACTAGACCCATTGGATATTTTAGGAAAGTGTGTGCATTTTTTGCTAGATAACCCCTTTAATAATCTAAATTTCACAGGAAAGGATAGACTTACTAAAAAATACCTGAAGATTTTTCAAGAAGCTACACTAAAGTCTTGAATACTTGATATCCCTTATAGAGTCATGAAGCTGGATATGAGATGCAAATTGACGGTAAGAGATATCTCATGCAGAAAGCCATCTCAAATTAAAATCTTACGAGTATTACTCTCACCTTTATCTACACAAGTCTTAAGTTAAAAAATGTTTAGCGGTTCTGAAAACCGTTAGTAGTTCCGATAGTGTGCTACTTAGGGCTAGGAGTGCCAGAGGGGATCACACACGGGGAGTTTACCCAGGTTCAGGCCCTCATCATGGAGGTAATACACTACTCCTACTTTGGATTTGATTGATGGATGAAAATGCCTCGTATGAGGTGGTTACAATGTATGTGGTGATAATGCTATAGATACTATGCTGATGATGTTGGGTGGCTAGAAATATCCCTGCCTCGCCTTATAAAGGGGGATGAGGCCTAGGTTTACCCGGTTGGCTAACCAACCTAGAGTCCAAATCAGACGGGGGGTGCTTCTTGATTTGCAAGCTAAGATGAGAACCTTCCGAAAGGAGGGCCTCCTGCAGGACAAGGGGCCATGACCACGCCTTGGCCTGCTAGGCCCCGAGGCCGGGCCAGTGCCCGACTTCCTAGTTATCGGGACTAACGGTGCATAAACCCGTCAGTACCCTCGGCAGGGTGGCGAACGTGGATGAAAGTACCAAAGAACACACGAGGAAGTTACCCAGGTTCGAGCCTCCGGGAAGGAGTAACACCCTATGTCCTGCTTTGTGTTTGTATTCATGGTGGAGTACCTCGTGCGAGGTTACAATGGAGATGGAGTATGAGTACCAAGAGTATGGTTCTATGGGTGTAGATAGGAATGGCTACCCCTTCCCCCTCCTTATATAGATGACGGGGGGCTACGGTTTATAAGAGATCGATTTGATCTAAGCCGCCGCCACCTTGGCTTGCTCGCCAAGATGATCCCTCGCTGACTATTCGGGCTCCGAGGTTCCCTCATGTGATCAAGTCTTTGCCTATCTTCATGGGCCCCGAGATGGGTCTGCTACCGGGCTCCCCCCGAGTGGCCACCCCCGGTGCATTACACCGTCGGTAGCCCCAGAGCGTGTCTGGAGTTTGAGTATCATGTACTTTTGAGCGAGAACCCAGGCGGGCTCCTCATGTCCCCGTGGCCTACTTTCGTGATCTTGGCTTTAGGAGAGTCTTCGGACCTGCATGTGGCCTCGAGACCCCTTTGGAAGTATGGTGTGATGCTCCTCTGAGCCCAAGAACTCAATACTGCATCCACATCTCATGTTTTTAAGTCACTTTCTTCGTTTTATCAAAAGAAGTTACTTTCTCCGCTTCAATAAGTTATTTACTTTGTAATTGTTTTGATATATTTTCTGCCAAACATATTCCAATTTTTTTCTTACTTTAATCATTTTTTGCAAGAGTACTTTAATCATTATTTCACGTAGCAAGAATGATAAACATGAAGATATTATACTTTCTCGGCAATGTTCCCTAGTCGAGTCACGTCACTTTATCTTCTCCTAACTCTGACTTGTTTTAGCAAGCTCGATGAAGATTAACAACAAACAAAATATGGAGAACACAAAAGGAACATACTCCCTCCATCCCATAATATAAGACGTTTTTTGACACTAGACACTACACTAGTGTCAAAAAAGGTCCTATATTATGGGACGGAGGGAGTAGTTCCTAACAAATACACAAGAGAGGACCAACCAAAAATGCTCAAATCTTTTTGAAATATTCTTTAGTTTATGCAAGCAACAAAATAAAAATACTAATGAGAAGAAATATAAGAAAATAAATATGCATCAACTAGCGCACCACCACTGTTGACCTCCAACTTCCGCCCCAATGTTGGGTCCAGGGGCGGTTGTGGCCAGCCCCCATCCCAGCAACATTCGTGTGTATTCCTTAGAGCATCTCCAGCCACGCCCCCAACAGGCCCTCCCCAGGAGTTTTTGTGATGAGGACATCTCTTCTATTGTTACACCCGCCGCAACTCCTACATCAGTTATTCCACTTGGTCCTATTACTAGAGTGCGGGCGAGACAAATTAATGGCCAGGTACTATCGCTTCTTCGTACATATGATTTAACTAATAAGAATATAATATTACACTCATGTTTGGATTTGCTTGTACTTGAGAATAAAGGAAAGATTAAAGATAAAGACAATATGGGTTCAGATCAAATGGAGCAACGCTCTTGCATGCATGTCACACGTCCTATCCACCAAGCATGTCACGTACGCATGCATGAAGTGCACCAAGACAAGAGACTTGGATTAATGGCCCAACATTACCACGTGGGTGGGCCCTAGAGCTTTCGGCCAGGCCGCAAGGTGCTTGCCGCAAGGTCTACGAAGACCAGCCACGTACGGCCTCGAGCAGTCCGATTTGTGGACAACAGATACCGCCTTCGACCAGAAGCAGCAGTTAATAAATAGCTATTATAGTTTAGGGTTTAGACTCGGGTTTTATTGTATTGTCTAGCCATCGCTACAATTCGCATCTACGAGACGTGTAGGACTACCGCCTTGTCAGATCCACAGTGGAACCCCAACTTTCCATCTAGTTCGTGTGCTCAGTTTATTATCCGCAATTTCAGTTGCAATTCACCTTTGTTCTTACCGGTTCTTCGGTTGCTTGCAGGAACTTGAACCTCGTTGTTCAGGTTGATCGTGCCTACGGCAAGGTCAATAACCATCGGAGATTGGTTTAGCGATTGTCGAGGCGTATCGTCGGGTACGGTATAGCCGGATCGTCAAGGTCAAAATCCACCAAATCGATAATTATCCCCACTCTCATTGAAAGATCGGGCCACCGTCACATCAAGTGGTATCAGTTTTCAGGTTCATCGGTGAGAGATTTACAGTTTTATTAGATTAGTATTTTCTGTCCCATAGACCCACAAAAAAAATTAGATTAGTTCATCCATCACACCTACCTTTTTAGCCTTTAGCAGTTTTTGCATCTAGTATTTGCATCGTTGAATTTTTGGTTACATTCATCCTAGAATTAGTGCTGGTTTAGATTGGTGAGGGTGTAAAATTATCTACTAGATCAGTCTGTTTTTGTCCACCCACATAATTCCTTCCGCTCGTTCATGATCAAAAAAAAAAATTGTCCAGTAGCACCTTTGTCCAGTAGCCCGGCAAGGTTCCTGTTCACGGCGGCAAGCTTTCCCCGGCAGGTTACTGTTCACGGCGGCAAGCTCTTCCCCGGCAAGGTTACTGTTCACGGCGGCAAGCTCTCCCCCGGCACTGTTCACGGCGGCAAGCTTTCCCCGGTGTCCCTGACGTCTGCTAGCAACCGGCCTCAAAAAAAAGAGAAAAAAAAGAGTGAAAAAATCAAAAGAAAAGTTAAAAGAAAAAGTTGCAAAAAAAAATCAGGCCGGCTAGCATCTGTTTTGGGCTGATATTTCTTTTCTGGACATTATTTTACTGCTACAGTGTTCATCGCCGCGTCATTTATCATCTGCTTTCGAGCTTTATTCTACACGGCATTTATACCTCACTTATATCTAGCTACTTAGAGCTATCATATTTTTCATCGGTTTCCACTCCCTTGTTTCAGTATCTAGGCTTAGATTGTTTTATCTCTTACTAGTCGACCGCCAGCACTAGTTAGGAGTTTGAGCAATTATTCAGCTTGCATTACTTTTTGCTTAATTGTGCCACATATTGTGAGTTGAGAAAACCTTCACCAAGCTCCACTTCCTATATCGTATCTTGTTCGGTCCCTTGGTAATCGCTATATCAATCTTTTGATCACTTTTGACATCGCTAACGGCCGACAACCACTGCAGCACGGTAAGAACTGTAAGAGCTTGGTAATTGCTCGAGAGTTGAGAGATATTTTCCACCGTCTCACTATAGTTACTGTAGGAGCAATATACTTGTGATTTTGTTCTTGTTCCGTCCTAACCATGGCAGGTGACGAAGACAACATGAAAGCCACGATGGCACGCCTTGAGGAGGATGTGCATGCATACACCGAGCGGTTCACATTGTTCGAGGGCGCACTTGATAAGCGTCTCAAGTCGATCGAGGATAGCAATGAGACTTCACCCAAACACTTGCATCTATTATGAAACGTCTTGATGCCCAGGATGCCCGTCTAGGTGCCGCCTCCACTTCCGCTCCGCATCTTCCAGCCAGCAACACAGGTCTGCAACGAGCTTGTCGGGTACTCCCAGGAGACCCGGGGCACCCTCTTTCATACACCGATGCCGTCGACCAGCCCGTCCTCGCAACGCCAACTCGATAGCCGACGACATCCAAGATGACAACTATGATGGTGATTCTGAGGATCCTGATGCAGTTAATGATAACAATGATTGTGATCATCATCGACTACGCAATAATCAACAAGGTATGGGACGACACCAGCGTCCTCAGGTACGTGGCCATGACGATTCTTTGGGTAGAAATAAATTTGTCATGCCTCCTTTTGATGGGAAATATGATCCAGATGTTTATCTTGACTGGGAATTACTAGTTGATCAAAAATTTGCTTGCCATGATTGTCCTGATGATAAAAGAGTTAGGGCTGCAACTAGTGAGTTTAGTGATTTTGCTTCTGTTTGGTGGAGAGCACATTGTCGTAAACATCCTAATAATATTCCTGCCACTTGGGAAGCTTTGAAATTAGTAATGCGTCACCGTTTTGTTCCTGGATATTATGAACGTGACTTGCTAAATAAACTACAACGCTTGAACCAAGGATCTAAATCTGTGGAAGACTATTATCAAGAATTGCAAATGGGCATGTTACGTTGTGGTTTAGTTGAGACTGAGGAAGCCGCTATGGCTAGGTTCTTGGGTGGATTGAATAGAGAAATTTATGACATACTTGCTTATAAAGATTATCATTCAATGACCCGTTTATTCCATCTTGCTATACATGCTGAACATGAAGTGCAGGGTCGTTCCAGACTGCGTCCTAATTTTTCTGCAGGTCATACTTCCACATGGGCGTCGCGCACTCCTGCTGCCCCGTCCACTCGCACCTCTACAACAGCACCTGCAACCTCTCGACTGGGGCCTTCTTCATCAACTTCAGCATCACACACTTCGGCACCACTGAAAAGTACTACACAAATTCCAACAAAAAGTTCATCGTCATCGTCCGCTTCCTCCAAAAGAACAAAGGATATCCAATGCCACACTTACAAGGGATTTGGCCATGTCATGAAGGAGTGTCCTAATAAGCATTTATTGATCATTCATGAAGACGGCGAGTACGACTCTGCTAGTGATTTTGATGAAGCCACATATGCCTTGCTTGCTACACATGAAGACGATGACACAAGACCGATGCAAGAGGAAGAACATGTGACCGCTGACGACGCCGATAAGTACATGAGTCTTATATCACATCGTGTACTTAGTGCTCAGATTGTCAAAGCAAAGAAGGATCAATGTCACAACCTCTTCCACATCAAAGGAGTCGTCAAGGAGCGTTCCGTTCGCATCATCATTGATGGAGGGAGTTGTAACAATTTAGCAAGCATTGACATGGTGGAGAAGCTCTCCCTACCTTCGCGACAACATCCACAACCATACTACATTCAATGGTTTAATGATGGTGGAAAGGTAAAGGTAACACGCATGATGAGAGTTCCTTTTTCTTTAGGTTCATACCATGACACTATTGATTGCGATATTGTGCCTATGCAAGCTTGTTCTATGTTACTAGGAAGGCCATGGCAATATGATAAACAATGTTTACATGATGGTAGAACTAATCAGTACACTCTCACACATAAAGGAAAGAAAATCATTCTACACCCTATGTCTCCTGAGCAAATTTTAAAAGATGATCTTGCTAGGGCTAGTAGAAACACAAATATTGAGCGTACTCAATCTGAAAATCAGAAAGTTGTTGATGAGTTAGAACAATTTAATAAGCTGCACAAATCTGATCCTAGCACATCTAAAGAAATTAAATTGAAAGGTGTATCTTTCTTAGCTACACGTGCTGAAATTTTGGAGTTAGATGCTCATACTGATGAATGTTATGCTCTTATTTGCAAAGAAGTTTTGTTTTTATTTGAGGATATGCCTTCTTCTTTGCCTCCTGTTGTCGCTAACCTTTTGCAGGAGTATCATGATGTTTTTCCAAAGGAAGTACCATCGGGGCTGCCACCTATGAGAGGAATTGAACATCAAATTGACTTGATCCCTGGCGCCTCATTACCCAACCGTGCGCCGTACCGGACTAATCCAGAGGAGACTAAGGAGATTCAGCGACAAGTTCACGAACTACTTGAAAAAGGTTACATTCGTGAATCCCTTAGTCCATGTGTTGTACCAATTTTACTTGTTCCTAAAAAAGACGGTACTTCGCGTATGTGTGTTGATTGTAGAGCCATCAATAATATTACAATTCGATATCGTCGTCCTATTCCTAGATTAGATGACATGCTTGATGAACTCAGTGGCTCAGTTGTGTTTTCTAAAGTGGACTTGCGTAGTGGCTACCATCAAATTCGTATGAAACTAGGTGATGAATGGAAAACTGCTTTCAAAACTAAATTTGGTTTATATGAGTGGTTAGTTATGCCTTTTGGATTGACTAATGCACCTAGTACTTTCATGAGACTAATGAATGAAGTTTTGCGAGCTTTTATTGGACGATTTGTGGTAGTATATTTCGATGATATTTTGAATTATAGCAAGTCACTAGAGGAACACTTAGACCATTTGCGTGCTGTTTTTTCTGCTCTGCGTGCTGCACGTTTATTTGGTAATATCGAGAAGTGCACTTTTTGCACGGATCGAGTCGCTTTTCTTGGCTATGTTGTGATAGCGCAGGGAATTGAAGTTGATAAAGCCAAGGTTGAAGCGATCCAGAGTTGGCCGACCCCTAACTCGGTCACACAGGTACGAAGTTTTCTCGGACTTGCTGGGTTCTACCGGCGGTCCGTGAAGGATTTTAGCACCATCGCAGCACCGCTCAATGAACTCACAAAGAAAAATGTGCCATTTGTTTGGAGCAACGCACAAGAGGAAGCCTTCACTATTCTTAAAGATAAGCTTACACACACCCCTTTGCTGCAATTACCTGATTTCAATAAGATATTTGAATTAGAATGTGATGCTAGCGGCATTGGTTTAGGTGGTGTTCTATTGCAAGAAGGCAAACCAATAGCATACTTTAGTGAAAAACTCAGTGGGCCTAGTCTGAATTATTCAACATATGATAAATAACTTTATGCACTAGTTCGGACTTTGGAGACATGGCAACATTATTTATGGCCTAAGGAGTTTGTTATACATTCTGATCATGAATCACTCAAGCATATTAGAAGTCAAAGCAAACTGAACCGTAGACATGCAAAATGGGTTGAATTTATTGAATCTTTTCCTTATGTTATTAAGCACAAGAAAGGGAAGGAGAATGTTATTGCCGATGCATTGTCTAGACGCTATACCATGTTATCACAACTTGATTTCAAAATTTTTGGACTTGAAACTATAAAAGAGCAATACGCTAATGATGTCAATTTTAAAGATATATTGCTCAATTGCAGAGAGGGTAGAACTTGGAACAAGTTTGTCATTAATGACGGATTTGTTTTTCGCGCTAACAAGCTATGCATCCCAGATAGCTCTATTCGTCTTTTGTTGTTACAGGAGGCGTATGGAGGAGGACTTATGGGACATTTTGGCGTCAAGAAGACAGAAGACATCCTTGCTAGTCATTTCTTCTGGCCAAAAATGAGAAGGGATGTGGAGAGATATGTTGCACGCTGCACGACATGCCAAAAAGCTCAGTCACGATTGAACCTACATGGTTTATATATGCCTCTTCCTATTTATCTATGGACTTTGTATTAGGACTGCCTAGAACACGATGGGGGAGAGATAGTATATTTGTTGTTGTCGATAGATTCTCTAAGATGGCACATTTTATACCTTGTCATAAAAGTGACGATGCTACTCACATTGCTGATTTGTTCTTTCGCGAAGTAGTTCGTTTACATGGTGTGCCAAATACAATTGTTTCTGATCGTGACACAAAATTCCTTAGCCACTTTTGGAGGGTGTTGTGGACAAAATTGGGGACTAAGCTTTTATTTAGTACTACATGTCATCCTCAAACTGATGGTCAAACTGAAGTGGTTAATCGTACATTGTCTATTATGCTTAGGGCTGTTTTGAAGAAGAACTTAAAAATGTGGGAAGAATGTCTACCACATGTAGAGTTTGCTTATAATCATTCCGTTCATTCCACCACAAAATTATGCCCTTTTGAGATTGTTTATGGATTTATACCTCGTGCACCAATTGATTTATTACCTATTCCATCTTCGGAGAAGGTAAACCTTGATGCTAAAGAACGTGCTGAATTAGTATTAAAAATGCATGAGATGACTAAGAAAAATATTGAACGCATGAATGCCAAATATAAACTTGCTGGTAGTCAGGGAAGGAAAAGTGTTGTTTTTGAACCAGGTGATTTAGTATGGTTGCATTTGCGAAAAGACCGTTTCCCTGATTTACGAAAGTCAAAATTAATGCCTCGTGCGGATGGACCTTTTAAAGTGCTTGAAAAAATTAACGAGAATGCATATAAGCTTGATTTACCTGCAGAATTTCGGGTTAGTCCCACATTTAATGTTGTAGATTTAAAGCCTTATTTGGGTGATGACGACGAGGTACCGTCGAGGACGACTTCGATTCAAGAAGGGGGGGATGATGAGGACATCTCTTCTATTGTTACACCCGCCGCAACTCCTACATCAGTTATTCCATTTGGTCCTATTACTAGAGCGCGGGCTAGACAAATTAATGGCCAGGTACTATCGCTTCTTCGTACATATGATTTAACTAATAAGAATATAATATTACACTCATGTTTGGATTTGCTTGTACTTGAGAATAAAGGAAAGATTAAAGATGAAGACAATATGGGTTCAGATCAAATGGAGCAACGCTCTTGCATGCATGTCACACGCTCCTATCCACCAAGCATGTCACGTACGCATGCATGAAGTGCACCAAGACAAGAGACTTGGATTAATGGCCCAACATTACCACGTGGGTGGGCCCTAGAGCTTTCGGCCAGGCCGCCAGGTGCTTGCCGCAAGGTCTACGAAGACCAGCCACGTACGGCCTCGAGCAGTCCGATTTGTGGACAACAGATACCGCCTTCGACCGGAAGCAGCAGTTAATAAATAGCTATTATAGTTTAGGGTTTAGACTCGGGTTTTATTGTATTGTCTAGCCATCGCTACAATTCGCATCTACGAGACGTGTAGGACTACCGCCTTGTCAGATCCACAGTGGAACCCCAACTTTCCATCTAGTTCGTGTGCTCAGTTTATTATCCGCAATTTCAGTTGCAATTCACCTTTGTTCTTGCCGGTTCTTCGGTTGCTTGCAGGAACTTGAACCTCGTTGTTCAGGTTGATCGTGCCTACGGCAAGGTCAATAACCATCGGAGATTGGTTTAGCGATTGTTGAGGCGTATCGTCGGGTACGGTATAGCCGGATCGTCAAGGTCAAAATCCACCAAATGGATAATTATCCCCACTCTCATCGAAAGATCGGGCCACCGTCACATCATTTTGCCGCACTGGCACCCAAAAATCGGCCCAGTTGTGCCCCCAGGAGCCCGTTTTTCGCCGGCTTGGGCCGAGGCGTCGATGGACCCGAGGTGAACCCGGGACGCTGGGGGGTGCTTGGAGACGCCGGGGCGAGGGTTTTGGCGTGAAAGCGCGGCAGGCCCACTGAGTTAGCGACACGCGCCTCGTCTTCCCCAGAACGCCTCGGTTTCCCGCGGGAAATCAATGGCAAGGATGCCGCCGGTCAGCCTTACCATTGATTCCTCATTGGTGGCGCGTCACTGGCTGGCTGGCGCGGCGACGCCTCCCCTTCTGCCACGCGTTCACACGACCTGGGTGAAGGAAATATGCCCTAGAGGCAATAATAAAGTTGTTATTTATATTTCCTTATATCATGATAAATGTTTATTATTCATGCTAGAATTGTATTAACCAGAAACTTAGTACATGTGTGAATACATAGACAAATAGAGTGTCACTAGTATGCCTCTACTTGACTAGCTCGTTGAATCAATGATGGTTATGTTTCCTAACCATAGACATGAGTTGTCACTTGATTAACGGGATCACATCATTAGAGAATGATGTGATTGAGTTGACCCATCCATTAGCTTAGCACGGTGATTGTTTAGTTTGTTGTTATTGCTTTCTTCATGACTTATACATGTTCCTATGACTATGAGATTATGCAACTCCCGAATACCAGAGGAACACTTAGTGTGCTATCAAACGTCACAACGTAACTGGGTGACTATAAAGATGCTCTACAGGTGTCTCCGATGGTGTTTGTTGAGTTGGCATTGATCGAGATTAGGATTTGTCACTCCGAGTATCGGAGAGGTATCTCTGGGCCCTCTCGATAATGCACATCACTATAAGCCTTGCAAGCAATGTAACTAATGAGTTAGTTACGAGATGATGCATTACGAAACAAGTAAAGAGACTTGCCAGTAATGAGATTGAACTAGGTATGACGATACCGACGATCGAATCTCGGACAAGTAACATACCGATGACAAAGGGAGCAACATATGTTGTTATGCGGTTTGACCGATAAAGATCTTCCTAGAATATGTAGGAACCAATATGAGCATCTAGGTTCCGCTATTGGTTATTGACTGGAGATGAGTCTCTGTCATGTCTACATAGTTCTCGAACCCGTAGGGTCCACACGCTTAACATTCGGTGACGATCGGTATTATGAGTTTATGTGTTTTGATGAACCAAAGGTAGTTCAGAGTCCCGGATGTGATCACGGACATGACGAGGAGTCTCGAAATGGTCGAGACATAAAGATTGATATATTGGAAGGTTACATTCGGACACCAGAAATGTTTCGGGAGTCACCTGATAAATACCGGAGTACTGAGGAGTTACCGGAACCCCCTGGGGGGTCAATGGGCCTTCATGGGCCTTAGTAGAAATAGAGGGCAGCAAGGGAGCTGTGGGGCGCGCCCCCTAGGCCCAAACCGAATTGGTTTAGGGCTTGGGGGGCCAGCCCCCTCTTTCCTTCTCCCCTCCTCCTCTTTCCTCCCCCTCCTAGTTGGACTAGGAAAGGGGGAACCTACTCCTAGTACAAGTAGGATTCCCCCCTTGGGGCGCACCCTATGAGGCCGCCGGCCCCCTCCCCTTGCTCCTTTATATACGGGGGCAGGGGGCACCCTAGGACACACAAGTTGATTGTTTCCAGCCGTGTGCGGTGCCCCCCTCCACCATAATCCACCTCGGTCATATCGTAGCGGTGCTTAGGCGAAGCCCTGTTCCGGTAGCATCATCATCACCGTCATCATGCCGTCGTGCTGACGAAACTCTCCTTCGACACTCTGCTGGATCGTGAGTTCGTGGGACATCACCGAGCCGAAGGTGTGCAAATCGCGGAGGTGCCGTACTTTTGGTGCTAGGATCGGTCGATCGTGAAGACGTACGACTACATCAACCGCGTTGTCATAACGCTTTCGCTTACGGTCTACGAGGGTACGTGGACAACACTCTCCCCTCTCGTTGTTATGCATCACCATGATCTTGCGTGTGTGTAGGAATTTTTTGAAATTACTGCGTTCACCAACAGTGGCATCAGATCCAGGTCTATGCATAGATGTTACTAGCAAGAGAGCCCGTGCGTTGCAACGGGAGGGAAAACATAACACACGCTCTTAACTCAACAACCATCACTCAAGACCACAATAGGTCCATCTCCTTTATTTTTGCGAAGCATCATATTTGTGTTGCCGCTTATCCTCCTTCTCACCCTCGCCGGCGATGGCCTCGGTGTTCACACAAAACAACAAAAAAGTGTGTTGAATATGGTTAATCCTAAGGCGCCCCTCTCTCCTTCCTCTCTCCCTCTCTTTCCCTCTCTCTCTTTCTCTCTATCTCTCTCTCTCTCTTGCTCTCTCTCGCTCGCTTTCTCTCACTCTCGCGATGAGAAATCTGTTGTTTTCCCCTGCGACATTTTTCAGAGGTATGCATGTGTAGTTATCGATATTTTCTTTTCCGGATATGGTTATAGTAGGGTGTTTATTTGCAATCCGAATCGCCGCTGGTATGAAAAAACGAATCTTGTGCTATAAATTATAAGTTTGCTTTCATAACAATATTTAAAAATATTTAACAGGTAAAATTAACATCATATTTATATTCTACATATTTTTCTAATAAAATTTCATATATAATATGTTAAAATTGAAGTTACGGTTTAAAAGATACAGGTAATTTAGAAAATCATTTGGTTTGACTCAAATATACTTCAAAATAATATTTAAAAATATTTAACAGGTAAAAATAATCTCATATTCATATTCTACATATTTTTCTAATCAAATTTCATATATAACATGTTCAACTCGGAGTTACGGTTTAAAAGATATGGATGATTTTAAAAACCATTTGTTTGACTTAAATATGGTCCGCGGATGAATTACCTAAAACATCAGGGGGGTTCGAAAAATGTAAAATAACGGTTCAGGTGTGACTTAAATTCGGATGGTGGGTTGATTTCAAGAAAAGATAGGGACTTTTGTGTAAAATACAAAAATAACGATGCAATTTAACTTAAAACGGGACCATGGGTTGAATTCTTCGAAATAGAGGGACTTTTCTGAAAAATGCCATGACGGACGAAAGAAACCCAATTTGTTTTATTATTAGGTAAAGATATGCACGAGTAGAACACAAAGGAGTTGTGGGCGTGGGTATATACATATTGCTTGCCGTCACTAGTTGATTCTTGATTCAATGGCATTGTTGGATGAAGCGGCTCAGACCGACATTACGCGTACGCTTACACGAGATTGGTTCTACTGACGTGCTTCGCACATAGGTGGCTAGTGGGTGTCTGTTTCTCCAACTTTAGTTGAATCGGTTTCAATGAACACGGTTCTTTCTGAAGATCAAAAAGCAATCACTATACTACATTGTGGTTTTGATGCGTAGGTAAGAACGGTTCTTGCTAAGCCCGTAGCAACCACGTAAAACTTGCAACAACAAAGTAGAGGACGTCTAACTTGTTTTTGCAGGGCATGTTGTGATGTGATATGGTCAAGACGTGATGAGATATAAATTGTTGTATAAGATGATCATGTTTTGTTAAAGTTATCGGCAACTGGCAGGAGCCTTATGGTTGTCTCTTTATTGCATAAGATGCAAGCGCCATATAATTGCTTTACTTTATCGCTATGCGATAGCAATAGTTGCAAAAGCAATAGTTGGAGAGACGACCATGTGACGACATGTTGATAAAGATCAAGATGATGGAGATCATGGTGTCATGCCGGTGACGATGGAGATCATGACGGTACTTTGGAGATGGAGATCAAAGGCACAAGATGATGATGGCCATATCATATCACTTATATTGATTGCATGTGATGTTTATCCTTTATGCATCTTATTTTGCTTAGTTCAGCGGTAGCATTATAAGATGATCTCTCGCTAAATTTCAAGGTATAAGTGTTCTCCCTGAGTATGCACCGTTGCTACAGTTCTTCGTGCCGAGACACCACGTGATGATCGGGTGTGATAAGCTCTACTTTCACATACAACGGGTGCAAGCCAGTTTTGCACACGCGGAATACTCGGGTTAAACTTGACAAGCCTAGAATATGCAGATATGGCCTCGGAACACTGAGACCGAAAGGTTGAGTGTGAATGATATAGTAGATATGATCAACATAGTGATGTTCACCATTGAAAACTACTCCATCTCACATGATGACCAGCCATGGTTTAGTTGATACGGATCACGTGATCATTTAGATGATTAGAGGGATGTCTATCTAAGTAGGAGTTCTTAAGTAATATGATTAATTGAACTTAAATTTACCATGAACTTAGTCTTGACAGTATTTGCATATCTATGTTGTGGATCAATTTCTCGCGTATAGCTTCCCCGTTTTATTTATGATATGTTCCTAGAGAAAACTATGTTGAAAGATGATAGTAGCAATGATGCGGATTGGATCCGTGATCTGAGGATTATCCTCGTTGCTGTACAGAAGAATTATATCCTTGATGCACCGCTACGTGACATAACTATTGCAGGAGCAAATGCAGACGTTATGAACGTTTGACAAAGCTCGGTATGATGACTACTTAATAGTTTAGTGCACCATGCTTTACGGCTTAGAACCGGGACTTCAAAAATGTTTTTGAATGCCACAGAGCATATAAGATGTTCTAAGAGTTGAAATTGGTATTTCATACTCATACCCGTGTCGAGAGGTAGGAGACCTCTGACAGTACTTTGCCTACAAGATGGAGGAGAATAGCTCAATCAGTGATCATGTGCTCAGATTGTCTGGGTACTACAATTGCTTGAATCAAGTGGGAGTTAATCTTCCAGATAAGATAGTAATTGACAAAGTTCTCTAGTCACTATCACCAAGTTACTAGAACTTAGTGATGAACTATAATATGCAAGGGATGATGAAAGTAATTCCCAAGCTCTTCGCGATGCTGAAATCGATGAAGGTAGAAATCAAGAAATAACATCAAGTGTTGATGGTTTACAAGACCACTAGTTTCAAGAAAAGGGCAAAGGGAAAGAAAGAGGAACTTCAAAGAAGAATAGCAAGCAAGTTGCTGCTCCCATGAAGAAGCCCAAAGCTAGACCCAAGCCTGGAACTGAGTGCTTCTACTACAAAGGAAACAGTCACTGGAAGTGGAACTGCCCTAGATACTTGGCGGATAAGAAGGATGTCAAAGTAAACAAAAGTATATTTCATATACATGTTATTGATGTGTACTTTACTAGTGTTTATAGCAACCCCTCAGTATTTGATACTGGTTCAGTTGCTAAGAGTAACTCGAAATAGGAGATGCAAAATAAATAGAGACTAGTTAAGGGCGAGGTGATGATGTGAGTTGGAAGTGATTCCAAGGTTGATAAGATCACCATCGCACACTCCCTTTACCTTCGGCATTAGTATTGAACATAAAATAAATGTTATTTGGTGTTTGCGCTGAGCATAATATGATTGGATCATGTTTATTGCAATACGATTATTCATTTAAGTCAAAGAATAATTGTTATTCTGTTTACATGAATAAAACCTTCTGAGGTCATACACCCAAGGTGAATGGTTTATTGAATATAGATCATAGTGATACACATATTCATAATACTGAAGCCAAAAGATGCAAAGTTAATAATGATAGTGCAACTTATATGTGGCACTGCCGTTTAGGTCATATTGGTGTAAAGCGCATGAAGAAACTCCATGTCGATGGGATTTTGGAATCACTTGATTATGAATCATTTGATGCTCTCGAACCATGCCTCATGGGCAAGATGACTAAGACTCCGTTCTCCGGAATAATGGAGCGAGCAACAAACTTGTTGGGAATAATACATAGTGATGTATGCGGTCCGATGAGTGTTGATGCTCGCTGCGGGCATCGTTATTTTATTACCTTCACAGATGATTTGAGCAGATATGGGTATATCTACTTGATGAAACATAAGTCTGAAACATTTGAAAAGTTCAAAGAATTTCAGAGTGAAGTGGAAAATCATTGTAACAAGAAAATAAAGTTTCTGCGATCTGATCATGGAGGAGAATATTTGAGTTACGAGTTTGGTCTTCATTTGAAATAATGCGGAATAGTTTCGCAACTCACGCTACCTGGAACACCACAGCGTAATGGTGTGTCCGAACGTCATAACCATACTTTATTAGATATGGTGCGATCTATGATGTCTCTTACCGATTTATCACTATCGTTTTGGGGTTATGCATTAGAGACAACTGCATTCACGTTAAATAGGGCACCATCTAAATCCGTTGAGATGACACCATATGAACTGTGGTTTAACAAGAAACCTAAGTTGTCGTTTCTTAAAATTTGGGGCTATGATGCTTATGTGAAAAAGTTTCAACCTGATAAGCTCGAACCCAAATCGGAGAAATGCATCTTCATAGGATACTCAAAGGAAACTGTTGGGTACACCTTCTATCACTGATCCGAAGGCAAGTTATTCGTTGCTAATAATGGATCCTTTCTAGAGAAGAAGTTTCTCTCGAAAGAAGTGAGTGGGAGGAATGTAGAACTTGATGAGGTAATTATACCTTCTCCCGAATTGGAAAGTAGTTCATCGCAGAAATCAGTTCTAGTGATTCCTACACCAATTAGTGAGGAATTTAATATGATCATGAAACTTCAGATCAAGTTACTACCGAACCTCGTAGGTCAACCAGAATACGTTCCGCACCAGAGTAGTACGGTAATCCTGTTCTGGAGGTCATGTTACTTGACCATGATGAACCTACGAACTATGAGGAAGCGATGATGAGCCCAGATTCCGCAAAATGGCTTGAGGCCATGAAATCTGAGATGGGATCCATGTATGAGAACAAAGTATGGACTTCGATTGACTTGCCCGTTGATCGGTGAGCCATTGAGAATAAATGGATCTTCAGGAGGAAGACGGACGCTGATAGTAGTCTTATTATCTACAAAGCTCGAATTGTCGCAAAATGTTTTCGACAAGTTCAAAGTGTTGACTACGATGAGATTTTCTCACTCGTATCGATGCTTAAAAGTTTGTCCGAATCATGTTAGCAGTTGCCGCATTTTATGAAATCTGGCAAATGGATATCAAAACTACATTCCTTAATGGATTTATTAAAGAAGAGTTGTATATGATGCAACCAGAAGGTTTTCTCAATCCTAAAGATGCTGACAAAGTGTGCAAGCTCCAGCGATCCATCTATGAACGGGTGCAAGCATCTCAGAGTTGGAATATACGCTTTGATGAGTTGATCAAATCATATAGTTTTATTCAGACTTGCGGTGAAGCCTGTATTTACAAGAAAGTGAGTGGGAGCACTACAACCTTTCTGATAAGTGTATGTGAATGACATATTGTTGATCGGAAATGATGTAGAATTTTCTGGAAAGTATAAAGGAGAATTTGAAAGGAGTTTTTCAAAGAAAGAATTACCTGTAAAGCTACTTATATATTGAGCATCAAGATATATAGAGATAGATCAAGACACTTGATATATTTTCAATGAGTACATACCTTGACAAGATTTTGAAGTAGTTCAAAATGGAACAGTCAAAGAAGGAGTTCTTGCTTGTGTTGCAAGGTATGAAGTTGAGTAAAGACTCAAAACCTGACCACGACAGAAAATAGAAAGAGAATGAAAAGTCATTCCCTATGCCTCAGTCATAGGTTCAATAAAGTATGCTATGCTATGTAGCAGACCTATTGTGTACCTCACCATGAGTGTGGCAAGAGGGTACAATAGTAATCCAGGAGTGGATCAGTAGACAACGGTAAAAAATATCCTTAGTGGAATAAGGAAATGTTTCTCGATTATGGAGGTGACAAAGAGTTCGTCATAAAGAGTTATGTCGATGCAAGCTTTGACACCGATCTGGATGACTCTAAGTCTCGATCTAGATACATATTGAAAGTGGGAGCAATTAGCTAGAGTAGCTCCATGCAAAGCATTGTTGTAACACCCCGGATATGATTTACCCAATTTGTACTCCAACTCTTGCCGTTTCCGGCCTTAAGTTATTTTATTTTCTCGGGTTCGGTTTTTGTCTCCGTGTGTTGTTGTCGTTGTCATGCATCTCATATCATGTCATCATGTGCATTGCATTTGCATACGTGTTCATCTCATGCATTTGAGCATTTTCCCCGTTGTCCGTTTTGCATTCCGGCGCTTCGTTCTCCTCCGATGGTCTTTTCTACCTTTCTTTCGTGTGTGGGGATTAAACATTTCCGGATTGGACCGAGACTTGCCAAGCGGCCTTGATTTACTACCGGTAGACCGCCTGCCAAGTTTCGTATCATTTGGACTTCGTTTGATACTCCAACGGTTAACCGAGGGACCGAAAAGGCCTCGTGTGTGTTGCAGCCCAACACCCCTCCAATTTGGCCCAAAACCCACCAAAACCCTCTCCATCATCTAGAGCGTTCGATCACGATCGCGTGGCCGAAACCGCACCTCATTTGGACTCTCCTAGCTCCCTCTATGCCTATATATACCCCCCATTCCAAATCTCGGATCCCCTCTCTCTAACCCTAAAAAAACTGCTCCCCTCACCGCCGGACGTGTCCGAATCGGGCCGTACACGTCCGCCCAACGCCGCCGCCGCCACGTGGCACCACCCGAGTCGCCGCCGCCTCCACCTACCGCGCCGGCCAGGAGAGCCCGCGCGCGGCCCTCCCGGCCCGAGCCGCTCCCGCCACCGCCCGGGGTTC
>NC_041384.1:651066344-651097469 GCF_002162155.2 Triticum dicoccoides | reverse complement strand
TCTCCCTCCTTCGCCCAGCCGGAGCGCGCCGCCGCCTCCGCGCGCCATCACCGGCGCCGCCGCATCCGGCCGCCGCGCCCTCAAGCCCCGGCCCTGCGCCGCCCGGAGACCGCCGCCTCACCGCCGCCGTCCGCCGCCTCCTCCATCTCCCTCGGGTCCGGCCGGTGAGCCTCTCCTCCGCGCCAAGTCCAACTCCGGCGAGCTCCATCTTCGGCGAGGACGAACCTCGGGAAGCGTGCTGTCCGGATCTGGATCTAGATCCAAACTCGGTTGACTTTCCGTCCCTAACCCTAATATTTTTGCTCCTGTTCATCGTGCCGTAACTCCTCATCCGTAGCTCCATTTTGGGCATATAGCATATCAAAATGTTCGCCTCAGAGAGTACATCATTTCATCTCATTGCATCATTTTCATTTGAGTTCATCTTGATGCCCGAAATGCTGTTAGAAGAGTGCTATTTGAGATAATTGTCAGATCTGCTGCTCCAATCAGATATTTGTCATTTTTGCCATGATTATTGTGTGCATGATATGCCCCTGAGCTCTACATATGTTTTGTTATATGTTTTTCCATCTATCCAGAGGTGCAACCCATGTATTTTTGTGATGTGTGTGGTGACTAGCACAAGCTTGCTAAGTGAGGCATTTGGTAATGCTGATTTCAGGGACTTAGCATTTCCACTAAGTCTTTGACTTGTTTATCTCATATGGCCATATGTTCATGTTGTTTCCTAGTGATCCGTGCCTCTTTTGAGGATGATCAGTAAGGATGTTTTGTTAATCTTGTAGTGCTCTATCCATCCATGTCTTTGTTTGTTATTATGGAGCACCCTAGCTTGAGTCAATCGAGCTCTACTTTTGCTATTTCGTGAATCTGGGCAGATTGTCTACTTGTTAGCGATTTTGCCGGTGATGTTGTAGTTGCTCCGTGCATGCTATGCTATTGTTCTTGCCATGTCTAGCTTGCATTTTGTGTATTCTTGATGGGTGTATGCTTAGATTATCATGACTTGCTCTGTAGTGAGTGCATCGAGCTCGTAAACATGCCTACTTGATATCTGTTTTCAGCTTGCTCCAGTTTTCACTAAGTCTGAGAACTGATTATGTTTTTGCCATGTTCACATGCTTGCAATTGTATTTTCTAATCCCTTTTGGCTCAAGGTCACTAAGGGACTTTTGTTAAGCTCTTTGAGTAGATCCATGCCATGCTTTACTTTGCCATGTTCAGGTCCTGTAGCATGTAGTTTTCATGCTCCAAAGAGTGCTATCTGATCTGAAATTCCAGACAAGTGTTAATTTCACTAAGTCTGAGATCTGTTTGTCAAATGCATTTTTGCCATGCTTGTTTGAACCTATTAATGGATGATTTGGCCGTAGCTCAATGCTAGACTTTTGTTAAGAATCATGAATGTATCCCTGCCATGTATTTTTATGCCATGTTTGGGTGCTGTAGCTTGTTCATCTCATTGCATTTAGATGGCTACTTGCTGTAAATCGCAGACCGGTGTCATATTTGAATCGCTTGCCATTTCCAAACCGTAACTCCGTTTCCGGTGATCTTTATATTGTTTTCAAGCGATTTCATCTCATCTTTCCAGTGGCACACTTGATTTTCCAAGTTGAGGCCAGGTTCATGCATTCCTTGCCAAATCTTGCATATGCATCCCGCATCGCATCCCGCATAGCATACCATCTTTGCATCATTGTTTGAGCTTTGCACGTGGTTGATTGTGTCCTTGTTGCTTGTTTGTCTTGTTTGGGTAGGGCCGGGAGACGAGTTCGCTAACGAGGAGCCCGTTGAGTTTGCTTTCGAGGATCTAGTCAACTCTGACAACTTTGCAGGCAAGATGATCATACCCTCAAAATCATTACTATTTTTGCTTTGCTAGATGCTCGCTCTTTTGCTATGCCTATGCTACGATGCCTACCACTTGCTTATCATGCCTCCCAAATTGCCATGTCAAACCTCTAACCCACCATGTCCTAGCAAAGCGTTGATTGGCTATGTTACCGCTTTGCTCAGCCCCTCTTATAGCGTTGCTAGTTGCAGGTGAATATTGGAGGCCGTTCCTTGTTGGAACATTATTTACTTGTTGGGATGTCATTATATCGCCATGTTATCTTAATGCATCTATATACTTGGTAAAGGGTGGAAGGCTCGGCCTCTCTCCTAGTGTTTTGTTCCACTCTTGCCGCCCTAGTTTCCGTCATATCGGTGTTATGTTCCCGGATTTTTGCGTTCCTTACGCGGTTGGGTGATAATGGGAACCCCTTGATAGTTCGCCTTGATTAAAGCTTTTCCAGCAATGCCCAACCTTGGTTTTACCATTTGCCACCTAGCCTCTTTTTCCGTTGGGTTTCCGGAGCCCGAGGGTCATCTTATTTTAAACCCCCCCCCAGGCCAGTGCTCCTTTGAGTGTTGGTCCAACCGAGCGATGTCCGGGGCTACCAGGGGTAACTCTGGGCTGGCCTACCCGATGTCTGGCTCATCTGAGTGTGCCCTGAGAACGAGATATGTGCAACTCCTATCGGGATATGTTGGCACATTCGAGCGGTGTTGCTGGTTTTGTTTTAACTTGTCGAAGTGTCTTGAAGAACCGGGATACCGAGTCTGATCGGAATGTCTCGGGAGGAGGTCTATTCCTTTGGTGACCGTGAGAGCTTGTCATGGGCTAAGTTGGGACTCCCCTGCAGGGATTTGAACTTTCGAAAGCCGTGCCCGCGGTTATGGGCAGATGGGAATTTGTTAATGTCCGGTTGTAGATAACTTGAACCTTAACTTAATTAAACTGAATCAACAGTGTGAGTTACCGTGATGGTCTCTTCTCGACGGAGTCCGGGAAGTGAACACAGTGTTGGAGTAATGCTTGCGCAGGTTGTTCTCTAGTTTCTCGTTCGCGCTTTGCCTCCTCTTCTCGCTCTCTTTTGCGAACAGGATAGCCACCATATATGCTAGTCGCTTGCTGCAGCTCCACATATTTACCCTGCCTTACCTATAAGCTTAAATAGTCTTGATCGCGAGGGTGCGAGATTGCTGAGTCCCTGTGGCTCACAGATTACTTCCAAACCAGATGCAGGGCCTGAAGATTCTGTTCCAGATGACGCACTTGAGCTCAAGTGGGAGTTCGACGAGGACTCTCAACGATACTACGTGTCTTTCCCTGATGATCAGTAGTGGTGCCCAGTTGGGGTGATCGGGACCATGTCGCATGTTGGGTTGTTCTTTTATTTTGGCGCCGTAGTTGGGCCATGAGTGTTTGGATGATGTAATGTTAATTATGTACTTTGATTGACGTGGCGAGTGTAAGCCAACTATGTATCTCCCCTTTTATTATCTATATTACATGGGATGTTGTGAAGATTGCCTACTTGCGACATTGCTTTCAATGCGGTTATGCCTCTAAGTCGTGCCTCGACACGTGGGAGCTATAGCCGCATCGTGGTCGTTACAAGTTGGTAATCAGAGCCTTCCCCGACCTTAGGAGCCCCATTGCTTGATCGTTTTTAGCGGCCGAGTTGAGTCTAGAAAAATGTTTTGAGTCATTTAGGAATCATATATCGGAGAGTTTAGGAATTCTTTTTGCTTCCCAGTCTCCTCATCGCTCTGGTAAGGCATCCTGATGTAGAGTTTTGACTCTTCTCTTCTCAAATTTCACTAAAAAAATTTTAGGATCACGCGGGTATCTTAGAATCGTTCCGATGGTTTTGTGACGAGAACATTGTCTTGGTGCCTCCTGTCAGGGGTTTTGTGGAAGTGTCCCGGGGAGTTGAGCTCCGAGGTGTTGTCGTCACAATTTTATTATTGCAGTTCTGGAATACCTGAGTTTAGTACGCCGACATCGAAAATCTCTTTTATGCAGTTCGTTGGTGAGATAACCTCGACGCCACCCAGTACTGGGGCGGGAGTTCGGGAGTATCGCCATAACTTGTATAACGGATGCTTTTCGAAGGTTGAGGTAGATGGTTTCCGAAGTTTTTCTCGGTTATGTGTTAAAGGATGGATACAGCTGGATGTAGGATTTGCTAGATTTGGGTGAGATATTATGCTTCCCCTGTATCCCCAACACCTGATTGCATAACCGGAAAGGTTCGGGAGTTTCATAGGTGGGAATTCTTGTAGCTCTAGTTCTTCTTCCACGGATATTTGGTTTGAGATTGGGATTTCTTACCGAGTATTCGTTCTTGATCTGTACCTTGTTGATTTATTTCTCTACCTAAATTCTAAGTGGCTTCTCAATTTATGGATATGTGACCTTTTCAAGAGGAATGCATTCGTTCATTTTGTTTGGATGTGAAGACTTTATGTTGCAATTTTCATTCCGTTGGATTTAGCTTCATTTTATCTGTCAATGTGCTAACGGTGGTCAACCTCTTCAGGATGGCTCCCGCTAAGAGCACCAATCAGAATCAGAATCAGGATCCGCCACAACCTCCACCTCTTCCGGAGGCATGGCAAGCTGTGATGGCCGCAACCAATGCAAACACACAGTTGATCGTGCAAATTCTTCAAGAGCGCAATCAAGGCAACCAAGGGAACCAAGGCAACAATCAGAATCACTTTGCTACACTCTACCAGTTCCTTGCTAACGGGCCAAAGACTTACAACAATTGTGTTGAGGCAACTGATGCTGACGATTGGCTCGTGGATCTGTGCAAGCATTTCAAGTGCAGTAATGTCAGGCCTGAGGACTTTGTCAAGTTCGCATCCTTCCAACTCAAAGATCAAGCTGCAGAATGGTTCCAGCAGTACAAGGATTCCAGAGGTGGACGTGCGATTACCTGGGATGAATTCCATCAAGACTTCAAAGCTCATCATATCCCTCAGAGCGTGGTTGAAAGAAAGCGTGAGGAATCCCGCAACCTGAAGCAAGGCTCTTTGTCTGTCTATGACTACAACAAGTTGTTTTAGAAGCTCGCCCGCTTTGCTAAGCAGGACGTACCTGATGAGAAGAGCATGATATACCAGTTCAGGGGTGGTCTCAGAGAAGAAATTCAGCTAGCTCTTGTTCTCTTTGAGCCCTTGACGTATGATGAGTTCTACAACATGGCATTGAAGCAAGAGGTCGCTCAACTGAGGTGCGATGCTTCCAAGAAGCGAGTCAGAGATGCTACTCCTTCTTCCTCTACTCAAGTGGCCAAGCAGCAAAAGTATTGGCTTCCTCCTCCTCCGTTCCGTCAGCCGTATCAGAAGAGCAAAGGTGGCAGTGGATCTTCCCACCCACCCAACCCTAGCTTTCAGAACAAGACTTCGTCTCAAGCTCCAAGATCGAGTGCTCCGTATCACCGTCCGCTTTCTGAGGTCACGTGCAACAAGTGCCAACAGAAGGGTCACTATGCCAACAAGTGTTTCAACCAGAGGTGTCTTCCTCCTCCTCCTCCTTTGAGATCGGCAAGTACAGCTTTGGTCAAGCATAACACCAAGTCCGCCAAGGTCAACTTGATGAATGCAGCTCAGGCAGAGGACTCGTCAGATATCATCATGGATAACCTTCCTGTTAATGATATTCCTGCTAAAGTTCTTTTTGACACTTGGGCATCGCATTGTTTCATCTCGAGACCATTTGTTTCTAAGCATGAGTTGCCTTTACAAGATTTGCCTAGACAGTTATCTGTTGTTTCTCCGGGTAAATTCATGAATGCAAGCGCTATGGCCCCAGATGTTACTATCACGTTGGGTGATTACAAGTTTCTCTCTTCTCCGGTGGTTCTTGGTAACTCGGATATTGATCTTATTCTAGGAATGGATTGGCTTTCTAAGCACAAGGCGCTTCTTGATTGTGCAGCCAGGCAGATTCAATTGACTCATTCGTCTAAGGATGTAATTGTCTTTGCCGCTCGTGATGATACCATCCGTCTATTTTCTCTCAATGAGAAGGGTGAACTGGATGCTATCTCACAAATTCCAGTCGTTTGCGAATATCAAGACGTCTTTCCAGAAGAGCTTCCAGGAATGCCTCCGCACCGACCAGTTGAATTCGTTATTGATCTTGAGCCTGGCACGGAACCTGTGTGCAAGCGTCCTTACAAGCTCGGACCTGAAGTGCTGAAGGAGCTGAAGAAGCAACTCGATATTCAAGAGAGAATGGGTCTCATCCGGCCTAGTTCTTCTCCGTGGGGTTGTGGTGTTCTTTTTGTGAAGAAGAAGGATGGAACGGACCGACTTTGTGTTGATTACCGTACATTGAACAAGAAGACTATAAAGAACAAATACCCACTTCCCAACATCAATGAGCTGTTCGAACAACTCAAAGGTGCCCAAGTATTCTCCAAGCTTGATCTCCGCATGGGTTATCATCAGATTCGAATCCGTGAACAAGATATTCCCAAGACGACTTTCAGGACAAGCTATGGTTCATATGAATACACTGTCATGTCTTTTGGCCTCGTCAACGCTCCTCCGACTTTCTCTCGCATGATGAACTTCATCTTCAACGCCTACACCAATGACTTCATTTTGGTCTATCTCAACGACATCCTGGTATTCTCGAAGAACAAGGAAGATCATGCCAAGCACTTGCGTTTGGTACTCGATAAGTTGAGAGAACACAAGTTCTACGCCAAGTTCTCCAAGTGCGAATATTGGCTCGATGAGGTTCTTTATCTTGGACATATCATCTCTGCCAAGGGCATTGCAGTGAATCCTGAGAAGGTGTGTGCAATTGTGAATTGGGAATCTCCTCAGAACGTGAAGCAACTCCGTAGCTTCCTCGGTCTCGCAAGCTACTGTCAAAGATTCGTTGAAAACTTTTCTAAGATCGCGAAGCCTCTCTCAAATCTTCTCCAGAAGCATGTCAAGTACGTTTGGTCTCCGGAGTGTGACATTGCTTTCAACACTTTGAAAGAGAAATTGGTCACCGCTCCAGTTCTGACTCCGCCTGATGAATCCAAACCGTACGAGGTCTTTTGTGATGCCTCTCTCCAAGGTCTTGGCGCAGTGTTGATGCAAGAGAAGAAAGTTGTTGCTTATACCTCTCGCCAGTTGAAGCCCAATGAAAAGAACTACCCCACTCACGATCTCGAGTTGGCGGCAGTTGTGCATGCTCTTTTGACTTGGAGACATCTCTTATTGGGAAGGTGTAACACCCCGGATGTAACTTTCCCTATTTGTACTCCAACTCTTGCCGTTTTCGGCGTTAAGTTATATTTATTTCCTCAGGTTCGGGTTTTGTCTCTGTGTGTTGTTGTCGTTGTCATGCATCTCATATCATGTCATCATGTGCATTGCATTTGCATACGTGTTCGTCTCATGCATTCGAGCATTTTTCCCGTTGTCCGTTTTGCATTCCGGCGCTTCGTTCTCCTCCGGTGGCCATTTCTAGCTTTCTTTCGTGTGTGGGGATTAAACATTTCCGGATTGGACCAAGACTTGCCAAGCGGCCTTGGTTTACTACCGGTAGACCGCCTGTCAAGTTTCGTACCATTTGGACTTCGTTTGATACTCCAACGGTTAACCGAGGGACCGAAAAGGCCTCGTGTGTGTTGCAGCCCAACACCCCTCCAATTTGGCCCAAAACCCACAAAACTCTGCTCCATGTCCTAGAGCGTTCGATCACGATCGCGTGGCTGAAAACCGCACCTCATTTGGACTCTCCTAGCTCCCTCTATGCCTATATATAGGCCCTCCCCGAAAATTCCGGATCAAACCCTAACCCTCTCCCTCTACTCACGCGGCCGGACGAAATCTCGCCGGCCGGACATGTCCGACGCCCCCACCGCACCACGTGTCGCCCACTGACAGGGCGAGCCGCCGCGCCCACATCGCCGCACGACCGGCCCGCCGAAGCCCGCCGCGGGCCCTCCCGGCCCGCACTTCTCACTCCGCCACCGCACCGCCCGAGTGCCCCGCCGCCTTCGCCGCTCTCCCCGCCGCCGGCGAGCTCCGCCGCGGCAAGCTCCCTCGCCGATCGCGCCGCCCGAGCCGGCCCCGCTCTCCCCGCCGCCTTGCCGGTCGCCGGCCTCCGCCATCGCGTCGCCGACACCGCCCGCCGTCCGCCGCCGCCTCGGCCGCCGGCCGCTGCCGCCCCGCCCGCCGTCTGCCGCTCGCCGGAGACCTTGCCTCGCCGGAGCTCCGGCCGGATCCGATCTGGTCGGGTGGACCAGATCCACCAGTTCAGCGTTCCAAACGCCGTCATCTCCGCTCGGATCTCCTCGTCCCGCTTCACCCCGTCCAGTTTCCAGAGGTTATAATTTCACTAAGTCCCGGAGATTTGCAGATCCAAGTGCTCCTGTTCGCGGCTCCGTAACTTTGCAACCGTAGCTCCGATTCATGCATATAGCATATCAAAATGTTCATCTCAGAGAGTACATCATTTCATTACATTGCATCATTTTCATTTGAGCTCATCTTGATGCCCGAAATGCTGTTAGAAGAGGGCTACTTGAGTTAATTGTCAGATCTGCTACTCCGTTTAGCACTTTTGTCATTTTTGCCATGATTATTGTGTGCATGCTATGACCGTGAGTTCTACATATGTTTTGTTAAGGGTTTTGTCATCTTTCCAGAGGTGCAACCCATGTATTTTTAGGATGTGTGTGGTGACTTGTGCAAGCTTGCAAAGTGGTGCACTTGCTAATTCTGTTTTCAGGGACTTAGTGATTTCACTAAGTCCTGGGATTGTTTAGTTCATGATGCCATATGTTCTTGTTGTTTCCTAGTGATCCGTGCCTTTTTTGAGGATGATCAGTAAGGGAGTTTTGTTAATATTGTAGTGTCTATCCATCCATGTCTTTCTTTGCAATTATGGAGCACCCTAGCTTGAGTCAATCGAGCTCTACTTTTGCTTCGTTGTGAATCTGGGCAGATCGTCAACTTGTTTGCGATTTTGCCGATGTTATTGTAGTTGATCCGTGCATGCTATGCCATTGTTCTTGCCATGTCTAGATTGCCTTTTGTGCCTTCTTAAGGGATGTATGCTTGTCTTGCCATGACTTGCACCGTGGTGAGTGCATCGATCTCGTAAACATGCCTTCGTGAGTTATGTTTCAGCATGTCCCAGTTTTCACTAAGTCTGAAAACTGATTATGTTTTTGCTATGTTCACGTGCTTGCAATTGTATTTTGTGATCCCTTTTGGCTCAAGGTCACTAAGGGACTTTTGTTAAGCTCTTTGAGTAGCTCCATGCCATGCTTTACTTTGCCATGTTCAGGTCCTGTAGCATGTAGTTTTGTTGCTCCGAAGAGGGCTACCTGATCCGAAATTCCAGACAAGTGTTAATTTCACTAAGTCTGAGATCTGTTTTACCATTTGCGTTTTTGCCATGCTTGTTTGAACCTCCTAATGGATGAATTGGCCGCAACTCAGTGCTAGACTTTTGTTAAGCATCTTGAATGCTTCCCTGCCATGTATTTTGTTGGCATGTTTGGGTGCTGTAGCATGTTCATTTCATTGCATTTAGATGCCTACTTGCTGTAAATCGCAGACCGGTGTCATTTTTGAAGCGCTTGCCATTTCCAAACCGTAACTCCGATTCCGGCGTTCTTTATATCGTTTTCAAGCGATTTCATCTCATATTTCTAGTGGCACCCTTGGAATTCCAAGTTGAGGCCAGGTTCATGCATTTCCTGTCATATCTTGCATTTTGCATCCCGCATCGCATCCCGCATAGCATATCATCGTTGCATCATCTTGTTTGATCCTTGCACGTGGTTGATTGTATCCTTGTTGCTTATTTGTCTTGTTTGGGTAGAGCCGGGAGACGAGTTCGCTAACGAGGAGCCCGTTGAGTTTGCTTTTGAGGATCCAGTCAACTCTGACAACTATGCAGGCAAGATAATCATACCCTCGAAATCACTACTATCTTTGCTATGCTAGTTTGCTCGCTCTTTTGCTATGCCATTGCTATGATGCCTACCACTTGCTTGCAAGCCTCCCAAATTGCCATGTCAAACCTCTAATCCACCATTGTCCTAGCAAACCGTTGATTGGCTATGTTACCGCTTTGCTCAGCCTCTCTTATAGCGTTGCTAGTTGCAGGTGAAGATTGGAGGCCGTTCCTTGTTGGAACATCTTTTATTTAATTGTTGGGATATCATTATATTGCTATGTTATCTTAAATGCATCTATATACTTGGTAAAGGGTGGAAGGCTCGGCCTCTCGCCTAGTGTTTTGTTCCACTCTTGCCGCCCTAGTTTCCGTCATATCGGTGTTATGTTCCCGGATTTTGCGTTCCTTACGCGGTTGGGTTATAATGGGAACCCCTTGGTATTTCGCCTTGATTAAAGCTTTTCCAGCAATTCCCAACACTGGTTTTACCATTTGCCACCTAGCCTTTTCTTTCCCTTGGGTTCTGCAGACTCAAGGGTCATCATTATTTTAACCCCCCCGGGCCAGTGCTCCTCTGAGTGTTGGTCCAAACCGTCAGCCGCCGGTGGCTACCAGGGGAAACTCTGGGCTGGCCTACCGGAAGTTTAGACAATCTGAGTGTGCCCTGAGAAAGAGATATGTGCAGCTCCTATCAGGATTTGTCGGCACATTCGGGCGGTGTTGCTGGTCTTGTTTTAACCTGTCGAAGTGTCTTGAGTTACCGAGATACCGAGTCTGATTGGAACGTCTTGGGAGGAGGTCTATTCCTTCGTTGACCGTGAGAGCTTGTCATGGGCTAAGTTGGGACTCCCCTGCAGGGATTTGAACTTTCGAAAGCCATGCCCGCGGTTATGGGCAGATGGGAATTTGTTAATGTCCGGTTGTAGATACCTTGAACCTTAATTAATTAAAAAGAATCAACTGAGTGTGTTACCGTGATGGCCTCTTCTCGGCGGAGTCCGGGAAGTGGACACGGTGTTGGAGTAATGTTTGCGCAGGTTGCTCTCTAGCTTCTCGCTCGCGCTTTGCCTCCTCTTCTCGCCCTCTTTTGCGAACAAGTTAGCCACCATATATGCTAGTCGCTTGCTGCAGCTCCACTTATATTTACCTTGCCATACCTATAAGCTTAAATAGTCTTGATCGCAAGGGTGCGAGATTGCTGAGTCCCTGTGGCTCACAGATTACTATATCACCAGATGCAGGGCCTGATGATTCCGCTCCGGGAGACGTGTGTGAGCTCAAGTGGGAGTTCGACGAAGACTCTCAATGTTACTACGTCTCCTTTCCCGATGATCAGTAGTGGTGCCTAGTTGGGGGTGATTGGGACCGTTGTCGCATGTTGGGATCTCTTTTATTTTGGCGCCGTAGTCGGGCCTTGAGTGAATGGATGATGTAATGTTATTTGTGTATTTGATTGACGTGGCGAGTGTAAGCCAACTATGTTATCTCCCTTTTTATTATCATATTACATGGGATGTTGTGAAGATTGCCTAACTTGCGACATATGCCTTCAATGCGATTATGTCTCTAAGTCGTGCCTCAACACGTGGGAGCTATAGTCGCATCGAGGGTGTTACAAGTTGGTAATCAGAGCCTTCCCCAACCTTAGGAGCCCCATTGCTTGATCGTTTTTAGCGGCCGAGTTGTGTCTAGAAAAAAATGTTTTGAGTCTTTAGGAATTATATATCAGAGAGATTAGGAATTCTTTTTACTTCCCAGTCTCCTCATCGCTCTGGTAAGGCATCCTTACGTAGAGTTTTGACTCTTCTCTTCTCAAATTTCACTAAAAAAAATTTTAGGATCACGCGGGTATCTTGGAATCATTCCGATGGTTTTATGACGAGAACATTGACTTGGTGCCTCCTGTCAGGGGTTTAGTGGAAGTGTCCCGGGGAGTTGAGCTCTGAGGTGTTGTCATCATAATTTTATCGTTGCAGTTCTGGAATACCTGAGTATAGTACGCCGACATTGAAAATCTCTTTTATGCAGTTCGTTGGTGAGATAACCTCGACACCACCCAGTACTGGGGCGGGAGTTCAGGAGTATCACCATAAGTTGTATAACAGATGCTTTTCGAAGGTTGAGGTAGATGGTTTCCGAAGGTTTCTTGGTTATGTGTTGAAGGATGGATACAGCTGGATGTAGGATTTGCTAGTTTGGGTGAGATATTATGCTTCCCCTGTATCCCCAACACCTGATTGCATAACCGGAAAGGTTCGGGAGTTTTATAGGTGGGAATTCTAGTAGCTCTAGTTCTTCTTCCACGGATATTGGTTTGAGATTGGGATTTCTTACCGATTATTCGTTCTTGATTCGTACCTTGTTGAATTATTTCTCTACCTTAATTCTACGTGGCTTCTCAATTTATGGATATGTGACCATTTCAAGAGGAATGCATTCGTCCATTTTGTTCGGATGTGAAGACTATATGTTGCAATTTTCATTCCGTTGAACTCAGCTTCAATATTTATCTATCAATGTGCTAATGGTGGTCAACCTCTTCAGGATGGCTCCTCCAACGCGCACGACTCCGAATCCTGATCCGCCACCATCTCCACCTCCTCCAGAGGCATGGCAAGCTGTGATGGCCGCAACCAATGCAAACACACAGCTGATCATGCAAATTCTCCAAGAGCGCAATCAAGGCAGTCAAGGGAATCAAGGCAGCAATCAGAGTCACTTTGCTACACTCAACCAGTTCCTTGCTGACGGGCCAAAGACTTTCAGCGATTGTGTTGAGGCAACCGATGCTGACGATTGGCTTGTGGATCTGTGTAAGCATTTCGAGTGCAGTAACGTCATGCCTGAGGACTTTGTTAAGTTCGTTTCCTTCCAACTCAAAGATCAAGCTGCAGAATGGTTCCAGCAGTACAAGGACTCCAGAGGTGGACGAGTTATCATTTGGGATGATTTCCGTCGAGATTTTCGAGGTCATCATATTCCTCAGAGCGTGGTTGAAAGCAAGCGTGAGGAATTCCGCAATCTGAAGCAAGGCTCTTTGTCTGTCTATGACTACAACAAGTTGTTTCAGAAGCTCACCCGCTTTGCCAAGCAGGACGTCCCTGATGAGAAGATCATGATATATCAGTTCAGGGGTGGTCTCAGAGAAGAAATTCAGCTCGCTCTTGTTCTCTTTGAGCCCTTGAGATACGATGAGTTCTACAACATGGCACTGAAGCAAGAGGCTGCTCAGTTGAGGTGTGATGCTTCCAAGAAGCGAGTCAGAGATGTTACTCCTTCTTCCTCTACTCAAGTGGCCAAGCAGCAGAAGTTTTGGCTTCCTCCTCCTCCGTTCCGTCAGCCGTATCAGCAGAAGATCAAAGGTGGCAGTGGTTCTTCCCACCCACCCAACCCTGGCTTTCAGAACAAGACTTCGTCTCAAGCTCCAAGATCGAGTGCTCCGTATCACCGTCCGCTTTCAGAGGTCACGTGCAACAAGTGCCAACAGAAGGGTCACTATGCCAACAAGTGTCTCAACCAGAGGCGTCTTCCTCCTCCTCCTCCTGTCAGATCGGCAAGTACAGCTGTGGTCAAGCATAACCCCAAGTACGTCAAGGTCAATATGGTGAATGCAGCCCAGGCAGAGGACTCGTCAGATGTGATAATGGGTAACCTTCCTGTTAACAATGTTCCTGCAAAAGTTCTTTTTGACACTGGTGCATCGCATTGCTTCATTTCCAGACCTTTTGCATCTAAGCATGGGTGGTTTTCTCAAGTTATGCATAAGCCATTAGCAGTCATCTCTCCGGGTAGATGCTTGCTTGCTAACTACGAAGTTCCGGATATTTCTATCTCGATGGGTGATTTCAAGTTTCTGGCTTCCCCAATGATCCTTGGTAACTCGGATATTGATCTTATTCTCGGAATGGATTGGCTTTCTAAGCACAAGGCTCAGCTTGATTGTGCAGCCAGGCAGATTCAATTGACTCATTCGTCTGAGGATGTAATTGTCTTTGCCGCTCGGGATAATACTATCCGTCTGTTTTCTCTCAATGAGAAGGGTGAACTAGATGCCATCTCTCAAATTCCAGTCGTTTGCGAATATCAAGACGTCTTTCCAGAAGAGCTTCCAGGATTGCCTCCACACCGGCCAGTTGAATTTGTTATTGATCTTGAGCCTGGCACGGAACCTGTGTGCAAACGTCCTTACAAACTCGGACCTGAAGAGCTGAAGGAGCTGAAGAAGCAACTCGATATGCAAGAGAGAATGGGTCTCATCCGGCCTAGTTCTTCTCCATGGGGTTGTGGTGTTCTTTTTGTGAAGAAGAAGGATGGAACGGACCGACTTTGTGTTGATTACCGTCCAGTGAACAAGAAGACCATCAAGAACAAATACCCACTTCCCAACATCAATGAGCTGTTCGAACAACTCAAAGGTGCCCAAGTATTCTCCAAGCTTGATCTCCGTATGGGTTATCACCAGATTCACATTCGTGAAGAAGATATTCCCAAGACAGCATTCAGAACAAGCTTTGGTTCATATGAATACACTGTCATGTCTTTTGGCCTCGCCAACGCTCCTCCGACGTTCTCTCGAATGATGAACTTCATCTTCAACGCCTACACCAATGACTTCGTTTTGGTCTATCACGATGACATTCTGGTTTTCTCCAAGAACAAGGAAGATCATGCCAAACACTTGCGTTTGGTTCTCGATAAGCTCAGGGAACACAAGTTCTACGCCAAGTTCTCCAAGTGTGAATTTTGGCTTGATGAGGTTCTTTATCTTGGTCATATCATCTCTGCCAAGGGCATTTCCGTGAATCCTGAGAAGGTGTCTGCAATTGTGAATTGGGAACCTCCTCAGAACGTGAAGCAACTCCGCAGTTCTCTCGGTCTCACAAGCTATTGACGAAGATTCGTTGAAAACTTTTCTAAGATCGCAAAGCCTCTCTCAAATCTTCTTCAGAAGCACGTCAAGTACGTTTGGTCTCCGGAGTGTGATATTGCTTTCAACACTTTGAAAGAGAAATTGATCACTGCTCCAGTTCTGACTCCGCCTGATGAATCCAAGCCGTACGAGGTCTTTTGTGATGCCTCTCTCCAAGGTCTTGGCGCAGTATTGATGCAAGAGAAGAAAGTTGTTGCTTATACATCTCGCCAGTTGAAGCCTAATGAGAAGAACTACCCCACTCATGATCTTGAGTTGGCGGCAGTTGTCCATGCTCTTTTGACTTGGAGACATCTTCTATTGGGAAGAAAAGTGGACATTTTCACTGATCACAAGAGTCTCAAGTACATCTTCACTCAGCCTAATCTCAACCTCAGGCAAACTCGATGGGTCGAAATGATTCAAGAGTATAATCCGAGTATTGAGTACACTCCAGGAAAGGCTAATGTGATTGCTGACGCATTGAGCAGGAAAGCTTACTGCAACAGTGTGATTCTTAAGCCTTATCAACCCGAGCTTTGTGAAGCTTTCCGCAAACTTAATCTGCAAGTTGTTCCTCAAGGTTTCCTCGCCAACCTTCAAGTCTCTCCCACCTTAGAAGACCAGATTCGCCAAGCCCAGCTTCTTGATGCTATGGTGAAAAAGGTGAAGATTGGGATTGCCAAGAGTCAGTCCAAGTACAAGTGCTACCGCCTTGATGACAAGGACACTCTCTTCTTCGAAGATCATATTGTTGTGCCCAAAGGTGAACTTCGTAAAGTGATCATGAACGAGGCTCACAATTCTCTCCTCTCCATCCACCCTGGGAGCACGAAGATGTATCAGGACCTCAAGCAAGCTTATTGGTGGACTCGAATGAAGCGCGAGATCGCTCAATTCGTGAATGAATGTGATGTCTGCAGAAGAGTGAAGGCAGAACACCAAAGGCCAGCAGGTCTCCTCCAACCTCTTGCCATTCCAGAATGGAAGTTTGACCACATTGAGATGGACTTCGTGACTGGGTTTCCAAAGTCCAAGCGTGGCAATGATGCTATATTCATTGTCATCGACAAACTCACCAAAGTGGCTCACTTTCTGCCTATCAAAGAGTCAATCACTGCAGCTCAATTGGCGGAACTCTATACCTCTCGAATTGTCTCTCTGCACGGTATTCCACGAGTGATCTCTTCAGACCGTGGAAGCATCTTTACCTCCAAGTTTTGGGATTCTTTTCAGAAGGCCATGGGCACCAACATCCGCTTCAGCACAACTTTCCATCCTCAAACTAGCAGTCAAGTCGAGTGTTTCAACCAGATTCTTGAAGATATGCTCAGGGCTTGTGTGATCTCCTTCGGCATGAAGTGGGAGGATTGTCTTCCTTATGTTGAATTCTCCTACAACAACAGTTTTCAAGCAAGTTTGGGCAATGCCCCATTTGAAATTCTGTATGACAGGAAGTGCCATACCCCTCTCAACTGGTCCGAAACCGGTGAACATCAGCTCTTGGGTAATGACTTAATCACAGAGGCAGAGGAAATGTGCAAAGGCATTCGAGATAACCTCAAAGCAGCCTAATCCCGCCAAAAGAGCTACTATGATAGTAAGCACCGTGATTTGGCTTTCGAGATCGGAGATCATGTTTACCTCCGCGTCTCTCCAATGAAAGGTACTCGTTGCTTCGGTATCAAAGGGAAGCTTGCCCCTAGATACGTGGGACCTTTCAAGATTGTCAGCAAGAGAGGCGATCTCGCCTATCAACTCGAGCTTCCTTCAAACTTTGCAAATGTTCATGACGTGTTCCATGTCTCTCAGCTCCGAAAGTGCTTCAAGACTCCTGACCGCACCGTCAACTTCGAGGACATTGAGCTCCAAGAAGATCTCTCTTATCGTGAGCACCCCGTTGCTATTCTTGAAGAGACTGAACGCAAGACTCGCAACAAGTTAATCAAATTCCTCAAAGTCAAGTGGTCACACCATTCCGACCATGAAGCTACTTGGGAACGCGAGGATCACCTCCGTTTTGAGTACCCGGCGTTCTTTCAGTCCTAGATCTCAGGATGAGATCCTTTCGTAGTGGTGGAGTGTTGTAACACCCCGGATATGATTTACCCAATTTGTACTCCAACTCTTGCCGTTTCCGGCCTTAAGTTATTTTATTTTCTCGGGTTCGGGTTTTGTCTCCGTGTGTTGTTGTCGTTGTCATGCATCTCATATCATGTCATCATGTGCATTGCATTTGCATACGTGTTCATCTCATGCATTCGAGCATTTTCCCCGTTGTCCGTTTTGCATTCCGGCGCTTCGTTCTCCTCCGGTGGTCTTTTCTACCTTTCTTTCGTGTGTGGGGATTAAACATTTCCGGATTGGACCGAGACTTGCCAAGCGGCCTTGGTTTACTACCGGTAGACCGCCTGCCAAGTTTCGTATCATTTGTACTTCGTTTGATACTCCAACGGTTAACCGAGGGACCGAAAAGGCATTGTGTGTGTTGCAGCCCAACACCCCTCCAATTTGGCCCAAAACCCACCAAAACCCACTCCATCATCTAGAGCGTTCGATCACGATCGTGTGGCCAAAAACCGCACCTCATTTGGACTCTCCTAGCTCCCTCTATGCCTATATATACCCCCCATTCCAAATCTCGGATCCCCTCTCTCTAACCCTAAAAAACTGCTCCCCTCGCCGCCGGACGTGTCCGAATCGGGCCGGACACGTCCGCACAGCGCCGCCGCCGCCACGTGGCACCACCCGAGTCGCCGCCGCCTCCACCTACCGCGCCGGCCCGGAGAGCCCGCGCGCGACCCTCCTGGCCTGAGCCGCTCCCGCCGCCGCCCGGGGTTCTCCCTCCTTCGCCTGGCCGGAGCGCGCCGCCGCCTCCGCGCGCCATCGCCGGTGCCGCCGCATCCGGCCGCTGCGCCCTCAAGCCCCGGCCCTGCGCCGCCCGGAGACCGCCGCCTCACCGCCGCCGTCCGCCGCCTCCTCCATCTCCCTCGGGTCCGGCCGGTGAGCCTCTCCTCCGCGCCAAGTCCAACTCCGGCAAGCTCCATCTCCGGCGAGGACGAACCTCGGGAAGCGTGCTATCCGGATCTGTATCTAGATCCAAACTCGGTTGACTTTCCGTCCGTAACCCTAATATTTTTGCTCATGTTCATCGTGCCGTAACTCCTCATCCGTAGCTCCGTTTTGGGCATATAGCATATCAAAATGTTCACCTCAGAGATTACATCATTTCATCTCATTGCATCATTTTCATTTGAGTTCATCTTGATGCCCGAAATGCTGTTAGAAGAGTGCTATTTGAGATAATTGTCAGATCTGCTGCTCCAATTAGATATTTGTCATTTTTGCCATGATTATTGTGTGCATGATATGCCCCTGAGCTCTACATATGTTTTGTTATATGTTTTTCCATCTATCCAGAGGTGCAACCCATGTATTTTTGTGATGTGTGTGGTGACTAGCACAAGCTTGCTAAGTGAGGCATTTGGTAATGCTGATTTCAGGGACTTAGCATTTCCACTAAGTCTTTGACCTGTTTATCTCATATGGCCATATGTTCATGTTGTTTCCTAGTGATCCGTGCCTCTTTTGAGGATGATCAGTAAGGATGTTTTGTTAATCTTGTAGTGCTCTATCCATCCATGTCTTTGTTTGTTATTATGGAGCACCCTAGCTTGAGTCAATCGAGCTCTACTTTTGCTATTTCGTGAATCTAGGCAGATTGTCTACTTGTTAGCGATTTTGCCGGTGATGTTGTAGTTGCTCTGTGCATGTTATGCTATTATTCTTGCCATGTCTAGCTTGCATTTTGTGTATTTTTGATGGGTGTATGCTTAGATTATCAAAACTTGCTCTGTAGTGATGGGTGTATGCATTTTGTGTATTCTTGAGCGGCTACACCACATGCGGCAGGTTGCCCAATCAGCCCGTTTTGAGTAATACAAAACATTATCAGTTCATCCATTTTGCATTGAATTTGTACAAACATAGAAGAAGCATGTTGTGTTTGGCACAAATATATGTACAAGTGCCTGTCAAGGGCCGGATGATAATAAAAATATTAGTATAATTTAATTCGCTTCAAATTTGTAGTTGCTTGTTTTTTTGCACCAAATTTTCCCTTTCCCTCTATTCTCTCCCGCCAAGAGCCACTAATTATAGTCAAAAGAAAATAAGTACCCGCGCTTCATGAGCTCTCGCGAGGAGGTAACTACGCCACCAAAATCAGAAACCTCCTCCTCCCCTCCCCCATATCAACGCAGTTCCCTTCCTCGGTTCGTCCTCTTGTACGAAGGATTCCTTCTTGAGTAGATCAATCGTGGCATGTCCTCCTTCCTGAGTCTCATAGCTCGCCCCGCCAATTCCACCATTCAGGTTAAGGGCACAAGAGGCGTGCCTTGTTCAGGAACTGGGACGACAAGCAGATCAATCCCCACACCCGATTCATAGAAACAGAAGGTAAATACTAGTATGACTTGAAGATTTTGCCTCCTCCCCCTTCTCGGTTCAGATCTGTCCCTTCTATGCTTTCTAATTACTCTTCTCTTGATTGAATTTGGTAGTGCACACCAAGTGTTTGATAGTTGTCCTCTGTTATTGGTTTAAGATTTTGGGGAGCCTTCAGATAGAGTGGATTGCTTCTGGTAACTACTGGGGCGTCAGGTGCGGACGTGCAGTATTTCAATCTAGTTCTGCACCATTACTACCTTGGTGAGTTCAATCTCTTCATAGACTTTTTTATGGAACTCAAATTCTGACTATCATGTTCTTGCTGGGTAGTATATATATATATAGTTGGGTTAGTTCTTATGAGTATCAGAACATGATCTGCAACGCCCAATAATCTGAATGTTAATTTTTTTATGAATATCAATATATGATGTGCCGCAGCACAACTAATAGTCCAGTCTGCAGAACAACACACTTGTTCTGAAAATAAATGTTAGTGACTTGAGAATAACATAGCATCATCGCTATATTGGTTGTGCATGAACCAAACCTCCTTAACAGAAAAGAAAATGAACATGGGTGTCCTTGACCTTGTCATCCTCTTACTATCTATGGATAGTGTTATACCTAAACATGTGTGCTCCCCTCCCCCCAGCAAACACCAAGTTGAGCACCATACCACATCAAGTACAATGTGGTCAGACTTATTTTGTTGATTGCAGGGGTAGTAATTACTTGAAAATATGATTGTTTGAGATGAAATCTGAACTAATCTTCTTCACATCTGTTGGGATGACTGTCATAAGGTCGAGTAGGACCACAAAATATTGTCTTTTGCAAAAAATATTTAAACTTTTGGTCATTTTAATGTTGCAGCAGATATGTCACGGTGAATAATTAATGTTGTTGAATCCAAGGAAGAATATATGATGGAAGAACCGATCGAACATCACAATTCTGCTGAAAAAGATGTCGAATCATTTGATGTCCATGGAAGAGCTATTAATGATGAAGAAGGCTTCACAGATTGTGATGATGCCGATGAAAATGAAGATGGTAAGTTTGTTGCTCATTACTTATCATTTGCAATATTTGATTATTCTTCATCATAACATATAATCCATGGTTCTATATATTCAGCTGAAAATGAGAAACAAAAGAGCGTAAGAAGAGGAAACTGAAATATATTTGGAACCTTCCAAAAGGAAAAGGATAATGGTTCGCTGCAATGACATAGATCAGCCAATTGGAAAAGAGGCTAAACATCTTGGGGAATTTCTTGGCTCAGTTGCAAGGAATGGGTCATTGTATTGCTTGAGCTACAAGGATGGGAGATTGCTCAAAACTAAAACATATGTAAAGGCTATACTAGATCAAGTGAAGGTAAAATTTAATACATTGAATATCCTTTACTAGCTTGTTCTATGTTGCCTTACATTGCACTCTCCATATTTATGTTGTAATTGTTTTGTAGATGAAATTATGGAACTAGAGGAGAAGATGAGAAGAATGGAAAGACAACCAAATCAGGTAAATTTCTAACAACTGTAAGGTTCATTTATTGTTTGGACTAACCTTTATGTATTCATATCATAGGAATTTTTGGATCAAATGGCTACAATTGGGCTTGAACCTTCGGTTGATGGACACAACTCAAATAGAAAAGTTTGTATCTTGTCAAAGTACACAATAAAATTCCTCAAATTTATCTCTAGAAATTATTTCTCAATTAATATTTATGCCATGCTATCTGTAGAGAGTGCTTGCTCCTCCAGTTGATGAACTCCAACTTGTTAGAAAATGATCAAATAATTTACAGAACAAGCCAAGTGGATCAAACGATGCAGATTTGCAAGCATCAAATAAGAATTCTGTTTCAAATAAAGTTTGTCTACTTAAATACTCTTTAGAACTTGTCATTAGTGAGCTTTAAGTTGTTGTGCTTGCACTTTTTGCAATTGCATATACAATACCCAAAACTTGATGTGTATCATTTTATCCTAGAACAAAGAAACTATGGTTCATAATGATGGTAGTGCACGGCAACTAGAAAAATGTTCTGCTGCACACAAGGTATCATCATAGTCCTATATACAAAATAATGATCAAACTATAGTGCTCCCATCTTTATGTGTTTAGAACCAAGAAACTTCTGATCATAATTTTAGTGCTCAGCAAGGGGAAATAAATTCTGCTGCACATAAGGTATATTTCCGTTACCATATACAATATGGTCAAAATACATTGCTTCGATGGTTATGTATCTACTGGCCGTCTTGCTATCATAATGTTGTTCAGAACAAAGAAACTTTGCTTGAGAATGTCAGCAGGGAGAAAAAACTTCTACTGCAAACAAACTGGTATCTTTTCATAATCACATACACATTGAATGCTGTCTTGTTTATTTGTTTATTACTTCTTCTTTGCTATCAGACTGTTGTCCAGACCAAAAAACAACAAAAGGTGCTAATGCAAGCAGTAAGAGTGCTCAAAGTGGTTCGCTGAGCTGGTTGGGTGCTAGTGAATTACCTGCAAGAGTGCTCATTCATTTCATATGTTCCTCTGTTTTGTTTCTGTTTTTTCATATGGTTACTTTGATTTTCTCTAACAGCCAGGAACTAAAGTATTCTTGAAGAGCCTGAAAAACCATATCAGGGATGTAGCTCTTGCTACAATTGTAAGTTGTGATCCTAAATTTAAACTTGATGGTGCTGAAATTAGGAATGAATTCTGGGCGGTGCATATGGCACTTGTGAAAACTGAAAATTAGGTGTGGAGTCGCAAAAATTGCAATACTCTCGGTAATGCAAAAAAACAAAGATTGCATGGCCCTTAACCTTTGTACGTGACTAATATCTTGCCTCTGTTATTACTTGCATCATGTCAATGGATTGTTTGTTAACAGTTCATTTTGTTTTCTTGTTTGTAGATTCAAAAGATAAATGGATGAGTATATGGGTGCCTGGCAAGTGTACTGCAATGATGATGTTGATGTTCTGCTTCATGATGGTGACCAGTGGCGGAGCTAGCTAGGAAAGGCTGGGCGGGCCTGTGTGAGCTAGGACAGAGAAATACACATACAAATTGCCCTCAATGGCCTAGTTTACCCTCACGTTTCACTGTTTTTCCTTCATGTTGGGAGGGCCATAGCACGGTTTTGCCCCTGTGTAGCTCCGCCACTGATGGTGACAATGATGGATGCTTCCAGTTTTAGTTATGTTGTGGGGATGATGTTCTTGTTGGAGTTGTTCCTCGATCAAGCTTTAGTTAGTTGTAGGGGTGTTGATGGATTCTATCAGTTAAATTTCACTGTCAAGAAAATAGTTAGATTATGCTTCACATTTGGATGATGTTCCTCTTGTAATATCCGCTATTGTAATCCAACAATTTTATCTCATATATGATATATGATTTCTTCCTCTTGTCAGTATAATCTCTTGTTTTTCCTTCACTTGAAATACACAATTACATGGAGTGTTGATTAGATATACATATAGTAGTAGTAGTAGTCCCCCCCCCCCAATACGGAGGAGCAACGCGTCCTCCCCCAATACGCTGCCGACAACTACACGGCGTGGGTGGACTATTTCCAGCGGCGGCAGGCGCAACGGCTGGCGTCCACGAACGGGCGCCGGTGGTAGGCGGCCTCAAGAACAGCGACGGGCGCCACGTATGGTGGGGCGTCCCCGGCCGCACCTTACACGAGATGATGGAATACCTCGAGGGCGGCAATAACCCACCACGGCGGCCATCCCGAACCCCCGCTGGAGCGCCGAGCCGTGGGTGCCCAAGAGGTTCACCGGTTCATCCTCCTCCCACTCTTCCTCCTCCTCCCGCTCCTCCTCCCACTCTTCCGGCTCGCTGGCGCTCCTCGGCGTCAAGGCCGAGCCCGCCGCGGAGACGCCGCTCGGCCGGCACACCCGCAACACTGGCATCTTCATCAACGAGGGCGGCCGGCGCGCCTCCTCCTCGGCTCCTCCGTGCTTCATCAAGCCAAAGACGGAGCCGGGGCTCACCGCCGTCAAGCCGGAGCCAGGGCTCGCCGGCGGCGTCAAGGAGGAGGAGCTCGACGACGAAGCGGCCCTCAAATGGACGCGCGACGACTGGGCGCACACGGAGATGGAGAGCCAGTGCGCCGCCTTCGCGCGGTTTGAAGCTTGTCGCCGTGGCCGGGACGAGGGAGGCATCGTCGGCCTCGACGACAGCGACGACGACGATGACGCGTCGCCGCCGGTCCACCATGGAGACGCCGGGCACGGGTCCAACAGGGGCGGCCGCGCCATCAAGAAGGAGAAGGCCGCCGACGACGACGAGGACGTCGGTGACTTCGCCGCGCTCATCGACTTTTTCGCCTCGTAGATATTTTTTTAAATAATCTATGTAAACGCCGAACATGTTGAATACGAATGCCAAATTTGCCGAATTTTAGCCGAACTTTGCCGAAATCAAAGTTTTTAAGCTAAAAAAAAAGACGCGTCTGGGACGACCCTGGGGCGAGCGGCTGGGAACCCGCTCACCCCGCGCCGATTTTAGCGCCGGCTTGCCTCGGGAGGCGTGTAAAATCGCTGCCTGGGGGGCCAACGGCTGAAGATGCTCTTAGCTTGTACCGTTTGAGAAATGGGTTGAAGTGTGTACACAACGCCCCGCAAAAAAAAGTGTGTACACAACGCGCGTGCGACACACAAGGGACTGCGAATGGGCCGCCCCGTTGTCACCGAAGCGAGTAGTTTGTAGCGCAACAATGTGACGTAGAAAAACCAGAAAGTGGTGAAGCGGACACACTTGCAAGGATTCGGACTCACGACGTCTCACTATTGAACGCATATAGCTAGCCACTCAGTGCAGTGGCAGATATAAAACATTTTTTACAAACTTTCTATATTTTTTGAAAATTTTGATTTTTTTGAACAAGTGATCGATTTTTGAAATTCTGAATATTTTTTGAAAACACAATCATATTTAGAAATTCCTATTTATTTGAAAATTTTGTTTTTTAAAAAAATTTGTGAACAAAATTTTAAATTGCAAACATTTATGAAAAACACCAAAAAATTATGAAATCCCAATCATTTTTAAAGTTAATAATAGCTGAACGTTCCAAATATTTTTTGGAAAACATGTATTCCCACGGATCCAAATTAATTGACGCAACTTCTATACAATGTAAATGAGCATACTTTTTTGAAATCGCAAGACAATTTTTTTTAAAAAGTGAACAATTTTTAAAATTACAATCAATTTTTGAAGTTTTTGAGTTTTTTTGAAAAATAAAACTTTTAATTTTAATCATGTATTTTTAAATTGATAAACGTATATATAAACTTGAAAATAAAAGGAGAAAGAAAACCCCAAAGAAAACAGGATAAAAAGAAGGGAAAATAAAAATAAAAAATGGACCTGAGCGAGACGGAAAAATTCCGGAAGGCTCCTCAAACCAGAAAGTCCAAATAACCACAGCTAGGATCCCCATGCGAACCAGCGACTATTTGCCGCAACGCGCCGAAAAATATGAATTGCGCTCAACATGGTCATCTTTAACAGTTTAAGAGGCCAAGTGGTCTCAATAATTGAAACCACGATTTGCTCTTAAGCTGTCCATAGATGCCATTCACAATGCAATATTCTAGGCCCCTAGAAATTTCACGCCTTTCTCAAGCGACATAATTACAACCCAGAGAAAAGCTCGCTTGATCATGGATCAAGACCAATGCCACTATTTTTTAGGGGTACCAATGCCACTTTCTATTAGTTACATGCGAACGAGAGCAACTAATTGAGGGGCACTCGCTCGGGATCCTTCCCAAGGGTCACTTGGGGCGGGCTGAGAGCGCGACACGCCACGTGTCGCATTCTGGGCGTTTCCTCTGGATTTTTTTTTCGCATGCATTTTCGGCTTTTTAGATGGATTTTTCGGGTTTTTGGATTTTCTGCCGGCCTTCCTTAGCTCTTGAACAAAATTTTTAAATTTTTTTGCATAAAAAGATGTGTTTTTTTACTTCCGCGAGAGGCAAGATCGTGTCTTTTAAAAACAAAAAAAAACAAATTTATTTTCCTTCCTCGAGAGACACAGTTTTGCTTCCTCGAAAGGGACGGTTTTGCTTCTGCGAGAGGCATGGTCATGCCTCTCGGAAGCAAAAAATAACATATTTTCTTTTTTTCTTTCTGCGATAGGCACTTTTTTCGTGAAAAAAAGTTCTTCAAAATCTATCAATATGGGATCTACTCCCTTCGTTAGGAATTACTTGTCGCAGAAATGGATGTATCTAGACATATTTTAGGTTTTCAAGATAAGTAATTCCGAACGGAGGGAGTAGTTTTTAAGATCTCAACGCGAGGAATTCAAGGGTGAAAACGGTTCGAGATTTGGCCGCACGGTTTAAGAGATAAAAACATTTTAAATAAACTAATCTACGAAAAAAGAGAAAACTCTTCATATGTCGTAACCTGGGTGGAAGTGATCTTTGGAAAGACTAATACTCAATTAGTGATTTCGCATCCTAACACCCTAACCAAAGCGTTGCTCGAGGCCTCAAGTAGGGTCACGTCTATGTCTTGCTTCAGGCGAGACAGAGCACAGCCTCGCCTGAAGGCGGGCGCCAGACTGGCCGGCCTAGGCATGTGGAAGGCCATTGCCTTGTTGTATTCCTGTTTTTTTACATTTTATTTGTACTTTCAAATATTTTAATAATCTATATTACGAAACACAATTTAACATACATTTTAAAAAATAGTAATCCTGCATTTAAAAATATTAAATGTGTATAGAAAATGTTTCCGATGTATACGAAGAAATGTATACTACAAAAAATGTACATTGTGTATGGAAAAAAATAGATGTAAATAAGTTAAAAAAATGTGATTTGATGGTTAGAGGGACAGTGGCATCAGAGTTCAAGTCCTGCTGCTTCCATTATTCTTAAATTTATTTCAGAATTTCCGGCGATCAGCTTTCAGTGGGAGGAGACGTCCCCGTCGATGACGAGGCACCTAGGGTGACTTCATAAATCTGAAGATGATATGCCAGCTCAGTCTTTCGAAGGTGTTCATTTATAGGGATGAGTGTATGCGCGTATGTATGAGCATTTACGTCTGTACTGTGTTCAAGAAAAGATTAAGAAAATATTATTCATTTATGAATGTTTATGTAAAATGTTTATGATATATACAAAAAATGTCTAATGTGTATGAAAAAAATTACACATCCAAAAATATATATTTAAAAAATGTTAATCATATATTTTGGGTATATATAAATATATATATGTTAAACCTGTATTAAATATTTGAAGAAATGTACAACGTGTATAAAGAAATATACATTAAAACATATATTTAAAGAAACATGTTAATTATATATATATATATATATATATATATATATATATATATATATATATATATATATATATATATATATATATACATAAACACTATTCTGATCACGGAATCAGAATAATATTCTGATCACAACATGAACTTTTTAAGTAACGCGTATGACCTTCCCCGAGTACTAGGTTGAACTTCAGCTAAAAGGTGTCCAAATGGGGCTTGCGATATACCGTTGAATAGCTATGGACATCAGTATCATGACCCAAGTTAAAATTTTGGCAAAATGTAAGCGGTTTAAGAGCAGTTTTGAAAACCGTTTTTTCTTCATACAAAAAACGTGAATAGTATTTTCGATCGCATTTTTAAACCATTTATCGGAATGAGGCAAATAATATGGCGTTGAAAAGCTGATGCAAAACCGCTCCTTCCATATGTTGAAAGTTTTCTCTAATTCCCTACGGTTAAAGAGTAATTTGAAAAATCGTAAAATTTCGTAAACCGAACACCCGAGTTCGTATTTTTGACGCCATTTCTAAACGGCTAATCCAATTGAGACAAATAATATGGCATTGGAAAGCTTATGAAAATGCGTTACTTTTTTATGTCAAAAGTTTTTTCTAATTTTGAATGGTTTAAAAGTAATTTAGAAAATAGTACAAGTTCCACCGAATTCGTATTTTTGAGCTAATTTTTTTAACCATACGTCCAAATGCAGCAAATGATATGGCGTTGGAAAGCTTGAAGAAATGCGAAAAAAATTTGTATATATTGTTTCTCCTAATTCACTATGGTTTTATGTCAGTTTTCAAAATGGTTAAAAACGTATTTTTGCCGTAATTTCTATAAACTTTATCGGAATGGGGCAAATAATATACCGCTGAAAAGCTACGAAAAATGCGAAACTTTTTCATGTTGATGGTTTTCTCTGATTCCGAGCCATTTTTAAGTAATTTCGAAAACGGCGGGATCATGCGTTCTGCCTTTATCGCGAAACAGATTCTTCAAAAATGCACCGCGTGAAGAACCTGGACTTCTCGGCGCGTGTACCTGAACTTCACTCTGTTTTTCACGTGATTTTTTTGCTCGTAGGTCTCCATCCACTGCTTGTAGCTCTCCATCCACTCACCGGAATTGAGCAACTGATATACCGGTGGAAAACTGCTGTAAACACGCAATTTTCCCGTGTTGATTGTTTTTTCATACTCGCCATGATTTAAAAAAAATTTCATCTAAAAATCATTCAGTGCATTAGTTGAACTTCGTGCTGTTTTCACGTTGAACTTCTGTGATGTATTTTCGTTTATAATGTTCTCATCCATTCGTCAGTGTTACACAAATGCTATGTCCTTTTGTACAAATCTCTCTCACAATTTTTTTTTGACTTTCTTCGACGAAGGACTTGAATTTATAACAACAAAACCTTTTGCCTTTGCTTTTTTGTTCTTTTTTTAATACAAAATGCACGCCATGTATTACATGAACTTCTAGCAGTTATCAACCTGAACTTCTCTCGGTTACATGAAAATATCTGAGTTTTTTATAAATATTTATCTGAATTTCTTAATCATTTTTTATGAATTTTGAAGCGCTCTATTTTTAATAGTTGAACTTCTTGTTATTTTATTTTTGAACTTCTTGTTTCCATTCTTTAATAACGAGAAAAATATGAGTTTTCTATAATCATCGAACTTCTCCATCTTTTTAATATGGACTTTCTGGTTTTATTTTCTTAATCTTTTTTATGAAATTTTGAAGCGCTGTATTATTAAAAGTTGAACTTCTTGTTATTTATTTTTTGAACTTCTTGTTTTCATTCTTAACAAATCTGAGTTTTTTATAGACTTCGAACTTCTATGTTATTTTGAATTGAACTTCTTAGTCTTATTCTTAGGGAAAATATGTTTTCAAAGAAGCATCAATTTTTTTAAATTGAACCTCACACATTTTATTTTTCCTAGGAATGGAAAGAATTTGAGTTTTCCGTAAACATCAAACTACTCATTTTATTTTAATTTGAACTTCTTTAATTTTATTCTTTGGTGACAAAGAGAAAGCTGATTTTTTAATAAATATTAAACTTCTCTATTTTTATAATTTGGACTTCATGGTTTATTTGAAATACTTTCTTTTTCCATTTGAACATCTAAATACACGGTGAACCTCTTTCAGAAGAATTTTTGAACTTTCCCGGGCGGAGCACTTGAACTTCTAGCAACAAAACTTTTAGACTTTGCCCTTTTATTATATTTTTCTAATACAAAACACACACCATGCAGTACGTGAACTTCTGCAGTTATCACTTTCGACTTCTCTTTTGTTTCTTTTTAGTAATGGAAAAAAAATCTGAGTTTTTATAGACATAGATCCTCTCTAACTTTTTACAAAACAAAATTATAGTTTTTTCCACTTTCTAAGATTTATTTTTTTGTCTCGCGACATTTTTAGGTATTTTTTTGTTGTCAGTGAAATGGCCTAGACGGTCCTTTTTTTCATTGATGAATTTCTTCAGTATATGGTACACGTGAACTTGTGAATTTTTAAAACATAAACTTCACATTTATATCTAAAACATGAATTTCTAAAACATAACGGTTTAGCTTTTTAGAAATATACTTCGGGGCATATATAATCGTCAGTGTAGAATTATTTTGAATACAAGCTCAAATTATTTTGAACTTCTTGGTTGTCCTTTTAGAAAGATGAATAACTATTTTGAACTCCGGCGCTCGTTATTTAAGTTTGAACTTTCAGAATTTTTTTATTTAGTAACGGTGAAACTGTTTTTTGATAAACTTTTTTGAACTTCTCTTTTCATTTTAACCTTCTTGGTTCTGTAATACATATTGAACTTCTTCGTTTTTTAAATTTGAACTTCTAGTTTTTATTATAAATGGATTCAACATATTACTTCTCTATTTTTTGGATATTTTAGTTTTTTTAAATTGTTAAATCCTAAATAAATTAATAAGCATGAAACCACTTTGTTAGTTTAGTCTGAACTTGTAGTTTTTTTTAAAGCAAGGAAGTTTTAATTTAAACTTTTTTAGTTATTCCTTTATTTTTAATTTGAACTTCTTTGTTTTATTCTTTATTAACAAGAAAAAATCTATGGTTTTTTATAACTTTGAATTTGTCTGATATTTTAATTTGAACTTCTTAGTTTTATTCTTAGAATAATATCATTGTTTAAAAAATATCATTGGCCATAATTTTATTTTACCAACACACGGGGAGTGTTTGAGTTTTTTGTATTAATTGAACTACCTTTTTTAGTTTAAAATTCTTGACTTTATATTATTAGTAACGTGTAAATTATGAGTTTGTTACAAACATCTAACTGCCCTAATTTTAAAATTGGAACTTCTTGGTTTTATATTTTAGTTATGAAAATAATCCTAGTTTTGTAAGAAACATCGAACCGTTCTATAATTTAATTTTGAATGTCTAGTATTTGCTAATTTAATCTTTTTTATAAACCTTTGAACTACTCTATTTTTAAATTTTGAACTTCTTGGTTTTTCTTTTTAAAATTAAAAAATATGTTTCTCTATTTGAATTCGTGAACTTATTTATTTTTACATGTTGAACTTCTTGGTTGTCCTTTTTAGAAACAAGAAAAAATCATTTATTGATTGGTATTTTTGTGTTTTTATATTCGTTCAGGTTACCATTCTCTCAATAAAAAAAGCATATGAATTTCCTCGATGACAGTAAATGAACTTCATGCACTTATTTATAAAACATAGTCTTTTGCACGTATGTGAATTTTCGTGTAGATGTACGAGACCGTTTTTTTGCTTGCACCTCAACAACCAACATGGAATAGTATGATGATAGAAGTCTTGTACAAAGCTCCATAAAATCACAGAAAGCTATACCAAATGGATCATAGAAAATATTGACAAATCACACAAGAAAAAGTTCAGGTCGAGGGCATTATTTAACATGCATTAAAAAGAAACAAGTAGGGCATGCAAGCAACAAAATCTGAAGGGAGGCTGAGATCCCTGCAAGACGCATCCACAACATCCTGCGCTGGGGAGCCATTTTCGCCAATGATCACTGTATCTTAATTCTACAGTCAAAGAGCCAGACTCAGCATGCCTTATTCTGCAAAACCAAAATCTGAGCACATATATATGAAGAAAATAGATATATGAACTAGCATGAAACAAAAAGTGTGGCAGGGCATTTTTTTCACCCCTTGTTCTCCGTGAACTTCAATTTCCAAACAACCAGAACATGGTTGATCGAACCAATGGATCGATGGGACCTTGCAGACGGCAACTGCACCATCAGGCATCGGAAACGTCCACGTGAACAGCGTCTGCGCCGCGCAGGGGGGTTGGGGACGACGACATCTGCGGGATCCGGGAGCTTGAAGAACAAGAATGGCCATCGAAGGGGCGGGCCGCGATGGTGGTCCGAGGGTCGCGCATGGACGCGCTCGTTCCAGCGACGCACAAGATGAACCAGGCGGTGACTAGCGGGAGGATCATGGGGAGTTACCCGAAGGCAGAGGCGAGAGAAAGCTCACCGGAGGGCAGAAGTGCGGGGTTGACCGGAGGTGGGGGACGGGGAGAGCAGCGGCGGTTGGTGGTGGAGGCGTGAGGCGGCCGCAGGATTCGACCGCGCGTGTGGGGGTTCCGGGGAGGGCGCGCCGCGGCGGGTGGAT
>NC_041384.1:651038391-651064288 GCF_002162155.2 Triticum dicoccoides | reverse complement strand
AACATGTATTAAAAGATATTAATCTTGTATTTGAAAAATATTTATCAAGCATTTAAAAAAATTTAAAATGTGTATATAAAATGTTGAACATGTACTAAAAAAATGTTAATCTTGTATTTGCAAAATGGTAATAAAGCATTTGAATAATATTAAATATTTATTTAAAAATGTGACCATTTATTAAAAAGGAAAATGTGCTTGACTTATACGAACAGTGTAGAATTAAAACGAAAAGAAACAAATAAAATTTTAAAATAATGAAAACTGGTAAAGAAACAAAAGAAACCAAGAAAAAAGGAAATGAAAAAAGAAACCGAAGAAACAAGTGCAAAAAAAATGGAACAGTGAAAACCTATAAAGAAACAAAGAAAGACAAAAAAAATGGAAAATCAAGAAAGAAACAAAAGGCTGTAGAAAAAGAAGAAAATTGTTTGAAAACTATGAAAAACACAAAATAGGAACCAAAGAAAAATGAACGAAAAACAAAAACAAAGTATAATGATGAAAAAAACCCGAGAAGAAATAAGAAAACCAAACAAAAAAAAAGAACAAAGAACAAAAAAAATCCGAACGAACACATCAAGGAAGGGCCGATGAACAAACGTAATGGGTAACTAACTATTGGGCCGGCCCATACACGCGCGTTGTGGAGGAAAGATTCAAGAAGAGATAGCATTCACGCTCAAGTAGGTTTCAAGTCCTAGACTTGACACTGGTGCTCGCATTTTTCTGAATTTATTTCAGACTTTTTGGCGATGCACGTTTAGTGGGAGAAGGCGTTCCCATCAACTATGAAGGTGTCTATGGCGACTTTGTTAATCTCAAGATGATGTGCCGGCTTAGTCTCTTGAATGTGTTCATAAAGGTAATGTGTACGTGCATGCGTTCATGGGGTGAGTGTATATGCGTATGCAAAAGTGTTTGCGTCTGTGTTATATTAAAAAACCATATTTTGTTTCAAAAAAAATCATTTCCCAATATTCCTTAATATGCTTGTTTAAAACCAGGTGCACCAGCACCAAATGGCTGGGTGTACTGAATACTTTCCCCTACTTGTTGTCCCGACTACACAAACAAGGAGGAGTTCCTCCCATTTCGTGCCGTGGATACCGGTAGGCCTTGATAATGAGTAAATTCACCAGTTAAGAACGATAACACGATAAGCAACTTGATAAAAATATTTAAGTTTATTATGAAGCGCAAATAAACAGATCATGACATCACATAGTGCCTAAATCAATGATTTCTTCTTTGTGTGTGTGGGAAAAATCAAGTATCTGTTGAGAAGCCTCTTTTCTAAAAAAGAGGTGCACGACATAATAACCATGGAAGACAACTATAAGTGAGAGGGCTGCACGGTACGTGAACACAGTGTGAACTATCTATTTCGTACCCCTCGCAGTCACAGCGTGCACCACCCACTTTAAGCCCACGTGAAGGAGGACATCCGATTAGCCCACGTGAAGGAGGACATCCGATTAGCCCACGTGAAGGCATGTGGCTCATGTACGAATGAACTGGACTCGGCCACAGCCCAGACCCACCTAGACCCAAGTTGTAGTAGCTAAGAATTGAGCCTTTTCAGGTCAAGATCAGCAGCAGCTGCTGCTCCTGCTCGTATCGTCTCACTCCGCGGGTGGTCTCGGCCTGCCTGGACACGGACAATCGTTCTTCCCTTTTTGCTCACCAGCGATTTGTCATAGGAAGTTTTTGAAACATTCGCACTGCCTTCTAATTTGTTAACTGTGAGTTGTTAATCACTTGATGGAGGAGAGTGGTTTATACTTATTCAACGTCAAACAATTGTACAATATTAACAGGGCCGTCTCCAAGAATTCGGGGGCACGGGACGAAATACAATAGAAATATATTCTAGAGGCAATAATAAAGTTGTTATTACTATATTTTCTTATTCATGATAAAGGTTTATTATTCATGCTAGAATTGTATTAATGGGAAACTTAGATACATGTGTGAATACATAAACAAATACGTGTCCCTAGTGAGCCTCTACTAGACTAGCTCGTTAATCAAAGATGGTTAAGGTTTCCTAACCATAGACATGTGTTGTCATTTGATGACGGGATCACATCATTAGGAGAATGATGTGATGGAGAAGACCCATCCGTTAGCTTCGCATATGATCGTTCAGTTTATTGCTATTGATTTCTTAATGTCAAATGCATATTCCTTCGACTATGAGATCATGCAACTCTCGGATACCGGAGAAATACCTTGTGTGCTATCAAACGTCACAACGTAACTGGGTGATCATAAAGATGCTCTATAGGTATCTCCGAAGGTGTCTGTTGAGTTGGCATGGATCGAGATTAGGATTTGTCACTCCGAGTATCGGAGAGATATCTCTGGGCCCTCTTGGTAATACATATCACAAGAAGCTTGCAAGCAAAGTGACTAAGGAGTTAGTTACTAGATGATGTATTACAGAACGAGTGAATAGACTTGCCGGTAACGAGATTGAACTAGGTATGAAGATACCGACGATCAAATCTCGGGAAGTAACATACCGACAGACAAAGGGAATTACGTATGTTGTCATAAGGTTTGACCTATAAAGATCTTTGTAGAATATGTAGGAACCAATATGGGCATCCAGGTTCCGCTATTGGTTATTAACTGGAGAGGTGTCTCGGTCATGTCTATATAGTTCTCGAACTCGTAGGGTCCGCACGCTCAACGTTCGTTAACGATATAGTATTATATGTGTTATGTGATTTGGTGACCGAATGTTGTTCGGAGTCCCGGATAAGATCACGAACATGACGAGGAGGTCCGAAATGGTTCGTAGGTAAAGATTGATATATAGGACGATGATATTTGGACACCGAAAGAGTTTCGGGAGGTACCGAGTAGTCATCAGATCACCAGAAAGGGTTCCGGGAAGCCCCGGGAGGCTATATGGGCTTAATGGGGCAAAGGGGGAACACGCCAGCCCACAAGGGGCTGGTGCGCCCCTCTCCCTGGCCGCCGGTCCTAGGAGAAGGAAAGGGGGAGGGTTGGCCCCTCCCGCCTTTCCCTCCTCACGAGAGAAAGGAAGGGGGGTGGGGGCAGGCGCCACCGCCCCATGCCTTCCTCCCGCGCACAAACAAGGAAAGGGGAGGGGGGTCAAGGGCAAGAGCACAAGGGAGATTCGGCCACCCTTGGGGCGCCTCCTGGCCGCCTCCCCTCTCCCCCACCTATATATATGTGGGAGGGGGCGCCACACAAAGCCACGACAATCTCTTAGCCGTGTGCGGCCCCTTTCCACAATTTTCTCCCTCGGTCATATTTTCGGAGTGCTTAGGCGAAGCCCTGCGGAGATAGCATCACCACCACCGTCACCACGTTGTCGTGCTTCCGGAACTCATCTACTCCTTCGTACGTCTTTCTGGATCAAGAAGGCGAGGACGTCACCGAGCTGAATGTGTGCTGAACGCGGAGGTGTCGTACGTTCGGTACTTGATCGGTTGGATCGCGAAGAAGTTCGACTACATCAACCGCATTAATAAACGCTTCCGCTTATGTTCTAAGAGGGTACGTAGACACATTCTCTCCTCTCATAGCTATGCATCTCCATGGATAGATCTTGCATGCGTGTATTTTTTTTGTTTTCCATGCAATGTTCCCCAACAGTGGCATCTGAGCCAGGTCTATGCGTAGATGATATGCACGAGTAGAACACAAAGGAGTTGTGGGCGGCGATAGTCATACTGCTTACCACCAATGTCTTATTTTGATTCAGCGGCATTGTGGGATGAAGCGGCCTGGACCAACCTTACATGTGCACGCACATGAGACAGGTTCCACCGATTGACATGCAACTTGTTTTGCATAAAGGTGGCTGGCGTGTGTCTGTTTTTCCTACTTTAGTTGAATCAAATTTGACTACGACCGATCCTTGAAGAAGGTTAAAACAACAAACTTGATAATCACCGTTGTGGTTTTTGCGTAGTTAAGAACGATTCTTGCTAGAAGCCCGTAGCAGCCACGTAAAACTTGCAACAACAAAGTAGATGACGTCTAACTTGTTTTTGCAGGGCATGTTGTGATGTGATATGGTCAAGACGTGATGTGATATACTTTATTGTATGAGATGACCATGTTTTGTAATATCGACAACCGGCAGGAGCCTTAGGGTTGTCTCTTAATTATTGTATGAAATGCAAGCGCCATGTAATTGCTTTACTTTATCGCTATGCGTTAGCAATAGTTGTAGAAGCAATAGTTGGCGAGACAACCCCGACGCAATGATGGAGATCAAGGCGTCGAACCGGTGACGATGGAGATCATGACGATGCTTTGGAGATGGAGATCAAAAGCACAAGATGATGATGGCCATTTCATGTCACATATTTTTTGATTGCATGTGATGTTTATCCTTTATGCATCTTATTTTGCTTAGAACAACAGTAGCATTATAAGATGATCCCTTCACTAAATTTCAAGATAAAGGTGTTCTCCCTGAGTATGCACCGTTGCCAAAGTTCGTTGTTTCGAAGCACCTCGTGATGATCGGGTGTGATAAACTCTATGTTCACATACAATGGGTGTAAGACAGTTTTGCACATGCAGAATACTTGGGTTAAACTTGACGAGCCTAGCATGTATAGACATGGTCTCCGAACACTGGAGACTGAAAGGTCGAACGTGAGTCATATAGTAGATATGATAACATAGAGATGTTTACCATTGATGACTACCCCATCTCACGTGATGATCGGACATGGGTTAGTTGATTTGGATCATCTATCACTTAGATAACTTGAGGGATGTTTATTTAAGTGGGATTTCATCAAGTAATTTGATTAATTGAACTTAATTTATCATGAACTTAGTCTTAATAGTTTTGCATATCTATGTTGTAGATCAATGGCCCGTGCTACCGTTCCCCTGAATTTTAATGCGTTCCTAGAGAAAGCTAAGTTGAAAGATGATGGTAGCAACTACATGGACTGGGTCCATAACTTGAGGATTATCCTCATTGCTGCACAGAAGAATTATGTCCTTGATGCACCGCTCAGACCTGATGCAGATGTTATGAACGTCTGGCAGACTCGATCTGATGACTACTCTATAGTTCAGTGTGCCCTGCTTTACAGCTTAGAACCGGGACTTCAAAGATGTTTTGCACGTTATAGAGCATATGAGATGTTCCAAGAGCTGAAGTTGATATTTCAAGCTAATGCCCGGGTTGAGAGATATGAAGTCTCCAACAAGTTCTATAGCTGCAAGATGGAGGAGAATAGTTTTGTCAGTGAACACATATTCAAAATGTCTGGGTATCATAACCACCTGACTCAGCTGGGAATTGATCTTCCAGTTGAGAGTGTTATTGACAGAGTTCTTCAGTCACTACCAGCAAGCTACAAAGGCTTCGTGGTGAACTATAATATGCAAGGGATGGCGAAAATGATTCCCGAGCTCTTCGCAATGCTTAAGGCCGCGGAGGTAGAAATCAAGAAAGCGCCTCAAGTGTTGATGGTTAACAAGACCACTAGTTTCAAGAAAAAGGGTAAGGGAAAGAAAGGGAACTTCAAGAAGAATGGCAAGGAAGTTGCCGCTCCCGTGAAGAAGCCCAAAGCTGGACTCAGGCCTGAAACTGAGTGCTTCTACTACAAAGGAAATGGTCACTGGAAGCAGAACTTCCCCCAATACTTGACGGATAAGAAGGATGGCAAAGTGAACAAAGGTATATTTGATGTACATGTTATTGATGTGTACCTTACTAATGCTCGTAGTAGCTCCTGGGTATTTGATACTAGTTCAGTTGCTCATATTTGTAACTCGAAACAAGAGCTACAGAATAAACGAAGATTGTCTAAGGATGAGGTGACGACGCGCGTAGGGAATGGTTCCAAGGTCGATGTTATCGCCGTCGGCACGCTACCTCTACATCTACCTTCGGGATTAGTTTTAGAGCTCAATAATTGTTATTTGGTGCCAGCGTTGCACCCTTGATGAATGGTTTATTCTTGTTGAATCTTGATCGTAGTGATACACATATTCATAATATTGATGCCAAAATATGCAAAGTTGATAATGATAGTGCAACATACTTGTGGAACTGTCGTTTAGGTCATATTGGTGTAAAGCACATGAAGAAACTCCATGCGGATGGACTTTTGGAATCACTTGATTACGAATCATTTGATACTTGCGAACCATGCCTCATGGGCAAGATGACTAAAACTCCATTCTCCGGAACAATGGAGCGAGCTAATGACTTATTGGAAATAATACATATCGGTGTATGCGGTCCGATGAGTGTTGAGGCACGCGTCGGGCATCATTATTTTTTGACCTTCACAGATGATTTGAGTAGGCATGGATATATCTACTTGATGAAACACAAGTTTGAAACATTTGAAAAGTTCAAAGAATTTCAGAGTGAAGTGGAGAATCATCGTAACAAGAAAATAAAGTTTCTATGATCAGATCGCGGAGGCGAATATTTGAGTTACGAGTTTTGCCTTCATTTAAAACAATGTGGAATTGTTTCACAACTCACGCCACCTGGAACACCACATCATAATAGTGTGTCCGAAATGTTGTAATCGTACTTTATTAGATATGGTGTGTGATACATCTCCATCGTATCTACTTTTCTAAACTCTTTTGCCCTTGTTTTGGACTCTAATTTGCATGATTTGAATTGAACTAACCCGGACTGACGCCGTTTTCAGCAGAATTGCCATGGTATTATTTTTGTGCAGAAATAAAAGTTCTTGGAATGACGTGAAACTTCATGGAGATTAATTTTGAAATAAATAAAAAATATTGGTGAAAGAATCAACCAAAGGGGACCCACACCCTATCCACAAGGGCGGAGGACGTGCCCTCTGGTCTTGTGGGTCCCGCGAGGCTGCATCGACCTCAACTCCAACTCCATATATTCACGTTCGGGGAGAAAAAAAATCAGAGAGAAGGATTCATCGCGTTTTACGATACGGAGCCGCCGTCACCCTCTGTTCTTCATTGGGAGGCCAGATTCGAAGTCCGTTCGGGGCTCTGGAAAGGGGAAATCGTCGCCATCATCATCACCAACCTTCCTCCATCACCAATTTCATGATGCTCACCGCCGTGCGTGAGTAATTCCATCGTAGGCTTGCTGGACGGTGATGGGTTGGATGAGATTTACCATGTAATCCAGTTAGTTTTGTTAGGGTTTGATCCCTAGTATCCACTATGTTCTAAGATTGATCCCTAGTATCCACTATGTTCAAAGATTTCAGATCTGAACCTATTATGTTTTCATGAATATATTTGTGTTCTTGATCCTATCTTGCAAGTTATAGTCACCTACTACGTGTTATGATCTGGCAACCCCAGAGTGACAATAGTCGGGACACTTCCCGGTGATGACCGTAGTTTGAGGAGTTTTTGTATTCACTAAGTGCTAATGCTTTGGTCCGATACTCTATTAAAAGAAGGCCTTAATATCCCTTAGTGTCCAATAGGACCCTGCTGCCACGGGAGGGTAGGACAAAATATGTCATGCAAGTTCTTTTCCATAAGCACGTATGACTATATTCAGAATACATGCCTACATTACATTGATGAACTGGAGCTAGTTTTGTGTCACCCTATGTTATAACTGTTGCATGATGAATTGCATCCGACGTAATTATCCATCATTGATCCATTGCCTACGATCTCATTTCATATTGATCTTTGCTAAGTTACTTCTCCGTTGCCACTGTTACGATTGCTACGAAACTGCTACTATTACTTTTGCCACCGTCACCGTTAGTTCCATACTACTTTGCTACTAAATACTTTGCTGCAAATATTAAGTCTTTCAGGTGTGGTTGAATTGAAAACTCAGCTGCTAATAATTGTGAATATTCTTTGGCTCCCCTTGTGTCAAATCAATAAATTTGGGTTGTGTCGGATTCGGGGTTCCGCAGACCCTTGAGAGGTTCGAACACTAGGGTGCGTGCGAAGAACTCTCCCCTCCCAGTCTGCCTGCTCGATGATTCCACGGCCTAGCTCGACAAACCCAAGGGACAAGAGACACATCGGTTTATCCTAGTTCGGGCCACCTTGCGGTGTAATACCCTACTCCATCTTTGTGGTGGATTGCCTCGAGGGGCTAAGGATGAACTAGCACAGTGGTTGAACAACCTCAGGAGGTGAGGTGTTCTTGAGCTTGATGAGCTGGTGGTGAGAGGATGATCTAAATGATCCGTCCCCTTCTATGGTGGTAGCTAAGTCCTATTTATGGTGGCCTTGGTCCTCTTCCCAAATGCAAGGCGGGAAGGGATCCCACAACGGCCAAATTGGAAGGGGGACAACTAGTACAAGCTATCCTGACAAAAGTAGTCTTCGCCTGCAAAAGGCTTTGGTGTGACACTGTAGTGGGCTCCGCGGTGACCTCTGTCCTGCCATCCTGGCGGTCTTGGTCTTGTTGCACCGATATGGAAACCTTTTGCTTGATTCCTCGGGACTCCACGCATGCGCTTGCCCCCTTAGCACCAAAGAGGAAACTGGTGCAATGCGCCCACTGGCGCCCGCATGGCCTTGGTCGTCATGGCTCACATCATGTGAACCTCGCAAGGTGCACCTTGCCTTGATATCTCTGCTCCTCGGAAGCTATCCTAGTGAGGCCACCCCACAGGGAGGTCTTGGTGTCGTCCGCCTCGCGAGGCTTGGCCCCTTACGAGGGTCTTGGTTTGTCGTTGCTGAAGTTGGGCCGTACCAGGCCATCGATGGAGTCACGCCGAGGGCCGCAGGTAGGCAAGTCTGGGTACCCCGTTCCCAGGACGCTGACAGTAGCCCTCGGGCCCAAGGCGTGCCCGTGCTTGGCTTTGAGGCAAAGCCAAAGGGTAAGTGCAGAGCGCCGCAGGCCCCAACCACCTGCGGCCTTGGTTGATGCATGGCGAGCGATGGGACGTGGGCGCCCCCACTTCCCCACGCAGCCTTGATATTCGCCGGGCTTGGCGGTCGTTGCCACCGGCTCAGCTCCATCTTCATTGCTCGCCGTGCGCTTCCTTGGCTCGTCCACCTTCTCAACTCTCCTTTGTCGACATGGCGTCGAGGTTGGCAAAGAAGAAGAAAGTGCAGAGCCGTGCTCCGGCCGAATTTTCGCCGGCCTTCGAGCCCGCCCTTGAGCGGTCGATGGTGGTCAACTAGGAGATGTTGGACAAGATCCATCCGACGCTCGCCGGCAATTCCAATGAGTGGAACGCGATGGTTGCTTGGCCTCCTTCTCGCGCCATGGTCAACATGGCGGCCACTGAGATCCCCATTCATCTCCACGCCCTCTTGGCAGGCTTGATTCCCCCCTTTTCCGATTTCTTCAACGTCGTAATCTCGCATTACAAAGTCCACGCGCTGCACCTGGATCCCCAATCCATCCTTCTCCTCACCATCTTCGCCTTCGTCTGCGAGGCCATGGTGGGCATTTCTCCCTCCGTGGCCTTGTTTCGCCATTTCTTCTTGCTTCACCTGACCGACGCCCGTTAGTGCTTGGGGTGCGTGACCTTTTAGGCTGTGGCGGCGACGACCGGCTCAGGGATCGACTTCGAGCTCTAGCCGGTCATAAATGGATTCCAAAAGCGGTGGGTGTTCGTGGATGCCGGCGTGCTCAACTCCCTGCTCTTGCTCCCCCGGGCGCTAGCTGTACCCAGCTCCGGGTGGGGGCACGTGAAGCTTGTCGACCCTCTGCTTGCCCACGTTTGGCGTCAGCTGGCCAGGTTGAAGGAGCTTGGGGTGACGGCGCCCATGGCGGTGAAGGAGTTCGTCAGTGCCTCATTGCTCTGCTCTAGCTCCATTCTCGATGGATGTGGACCTTCACCGACAGCAGAACCCTGTTGGGGATATGACTATTGGGTATGACCCGCCCAGGAGGGGCCGGGTTATCCCAATGGCGGTTCATCAAAACAAAGCCCATGAAGATGTTGAAGATGGCGGTTCATGAAGAATACTTACTAAAGGCCCAAGGCCTAAAAGGCGGCTTAAGGCCCAAAGGTGTAAACCGCCATATATGTATGACTTGTATTGTAAGGCAAGTATAATTAGTCACCGGGCCGGACACGTTGTTGAAGGAAATATGCCCTAGAGGCAATAATAAAGTTGTTATTTATATTTCCTTATATCATGATAAATGTTTATTATTCATGCTAGAATTGTATTAACCGGAAACTTAGTACATGTGTGAATACATAGACAAACTGAGTGTCACTAGTATGCCTCTACTTGACTAGCTCGTTAATCAAAGATGGTTAAGTTTCCTAGCCATGGACAAAGAGTTGTCATTTGATTAACGGGATCACATCATTCGAGAATGATGTGATTAACTTGACCCATCCTTTAGCTTAGCACGATGATCGTTTAGTTTGTTGCTATTGCTTTCTTCATAACTTATACATGTTCCTATGACTATGAGATTGTGCAACTCCCTAATACCGGAGTAACACTTAGTGTGCTATAAAATGTCACAACGTAACTGGGTGACTATAAAGATGCTCTACAGGTGTCTCCGATGGTGTTTGTTGAGTTGGCATATATCGAGATTAGGATTTGTCACTCTGTGTGTCGGAGAGGTATCTCTGGGCCCTCTCGGTAATACACATCACTATAATCCTTGCAAGCAATGTGACTAATGAGTTAGTTACGGGATGTTGCATTATGGAACGAGTAAAGAGACTTGCCGGTAACGAGATTGAACTAGGTATTGAGATACCGATGATCGAATCTCGGGCAAGTAACATACCAATGACAAAGGGAACAACGTATGTTGTTATGCGGTTTGACCGATAAAGATCTTCGAAGAGTATGTGGGAGACAATATGAACATCCAGGTTCCACTATTGGTTATTGACCGGAGATGTGTCTCGGTCATGTCTACATAGTTCTTGAACCCATAGGGTCTGCACGCTTAACGTTCGGTGACGATCGGTATTATGAGTTTATGTGTTTTGATGTATCGAAGGTAGTTTGGAGTCCCGGATATGACCATGGACATGACGAGGAGTCTCGAAATGGTCGAGAAATAAATATTGATATATTGGACGACTATATTCGGACACCAGAAGTGTTCCGGGTGATTTCGGAGAAAAAACGGAGTGCCGGAGGGTTACCGGACCCCCCCCCCGGGGAAAGATTGGGCCTACATGGGCCGTAGGGAAGAGGGGAGGCAGCCCACAAGGGGCAACCGCGCCCCCTCCCTATAGGGAGTCCGAATTAGACTAGGGAGGGGGAGCGCCCCCCTTTCCTTCTCCTCTTCCTCTCCTTTCCCTCTTTCCCCTTCTCCTCCTAGTAGGACTAGGAAAGGAGGAATCCTACCCCTACTTGGAAGAGGATTCCTCCTCCCTTGGCACTCCCCTAGGGCCGGACGGCCTCCCCGTTTCTCCTTTATATATGGGGGCACGGGGCACCCTAGAACACACAAGTTGATCATTGATCCCTTAGCCATGTGCGGTGCCCCCTCCACCATAATCCACCTCAGTCATATCGTCGTAGTGCTTAGGCGAAGCCCTGCACCGGTAGCTTCATCATCACCATCATCACACCGTCGTGCTGACAAAGCTCTCCCTCAACACTCAGCTGGATCGAGAGTTCGTGGGACGTCACCGAGCCGAACATGTGCAGATCGTGGAAGTGCCGTACTTTCGGTACTAGGATCGTTCGGATCGTGAAGACGTACAACTACATCAACCGCATTGTCATAATGCTTACGCTTACGGTCTACGAGGGTACGTGGAAAACACTCTTCCCCTCTTGTTGCTATGCATCACCATGATAGATCTTGCGTGTGCGTAGGAATTTTTTGAAATTACTGCGTTCCCCAATAGTGGTATCCAAGCCAGGTCTATGCGTAGATGTTATTTGTTGGGGAACGTAGCAATAATTCAAAAAATTTCCTACGTGTCACCAAGATCAATCTAGGAGATACTAGCAACGAGAGAGAGGGAGTGCATCTTCATACCATTGAAGATCGCTAAGCGGAAGTGTTACAAGAACGCGGTTGGTGGAGTCGTACACACAGCGATTCAGATCGCGGTCGATTCTAATCTAAGCGCCGAACAACGGCGCCTCCGCATTCAACAAACGTACAGCCTGGGGACGTCTACTCCTTCTTGATCCAGCAAGGGGAGAGGAGAAGTTGAGGGAGAACTCCGATAGCACGACGGCGTGGTGGTGATGGAACTCGTGGTTCTCCGTCAGGGCTTCGCCAAGCGCTACGGAAGAGGATGAGGTGTAGGAGAGGGGAAGGGGCTGCGGCAGGGGAAGGGTGTGTGGATTCCCTCTCTCTCCCTCACTATATATATAGGGGAAGGGGGGGGGGTGGAGGAGGCGCCCTATGAAAGTGCAACTATCCCTAGGTGGTTTTGGTAATTCATAACAACATATAGCTCATTGAGCTAATGCTATTCCAAGATGATTATTTCAGGAAAGCTCAATGATTGGCATGGCATGGATGTGAAAGTGGAACCCTCAAATGCTAAGGACAAAGGATTGGCTCAAGCTCAAAAGCTCAAGACTCTTCATTTTATATTTTAGTGATCTAAGATCACATTGAGTCCATAGGAAAAGCCAATACTATCAAGGAGGGATGAGGTGTTGCTTAATGAGCCTCTTGCTTCATGTGCTTAGTGATATGCTCCAAAACCCTCAACTACTTTCCCATATCCACATATGACCTAAACCCCTAAGACAAACTCGATCCTACCGATTCTTCCTATCCGGCGCCACCGAGTTTCACTTGTCATTAGCCACTGCCAAACCCTAGCAATTCGGTTCTACCGATAAGGATCTCGGTCTCACCGGGATGGGATTGCAAACTCTCTGTTTCCCTTTCGTAACTTTTCGGTCTCACCAAAAGAGCGAATCGGTCCCACCGAGATTGCAATGTAAACTCAGTGTTTCCCCTTTGTAACTTTTTGGTCTCACCGAGTTCCACTCGGTCTCACCGAAAGAGCAAATCGGTCCCACCGAGTTTGCCTGACCAACTCTCTAGTTAGCTAATTACCAAATTCGGTCTCACCGAGTTTGTGTAATCGGTCTCACCGAGATTACGTTATGCCCAAACCCTAACCATATCGGTCCTACCGAGTTGCATGTCAGTCCCACCGAAAATCTCTAACGGTCACTAGGTTTACATTTTCGGTCTGACCGAGTTTTTTGATTCGGTCCCACCGAGATTGGAAAACTGTGTGTAACGGTTGGATTTTGTGTGGAGGCTATATATACCCCTCCACCTCCTCTTCATTTGGAGAGAGAGCCATCAGAACACACACACCATTCCAACTCATATGTTCTGAGAGAGAACCACCTACTCATGTGTTGAGACCAAGATATTCCATTCCTACCATATGAATCTTGATCTCTAGCCTTCCCAAGTTGCTTTCCACTCAAATCTTCTTTCCACTAAATCCAAATCCTATGAGAGAGAGTTGAGTGTTGGGGAGACTATCATTTGAAGCACAAGAGCAAGGAGTTCATTACCTACACACCATTTGTTACTTCTTGGAGAGTGGTGTCTCCTAGATTGGCTAGGTGTCACTTGGGAGCCTCCGACAAGATTGTGGAGTTGAACCAAGGAGTTTGTAAGGGCAAGGAGATCGCCTACTTCGTGAAGATCTACCGCTAGTGAGGCAAGTCCTGTGTGGGTGATGGCCATGGTGGGATAGACAAGGTTGCTTCTTCGTGGACCCTTTGTGGGTGGTTGCTTCTTCGTGGACCCTTCGTGGGTGGAGCCCTGTGTGGACTCGCGCAACCGTTACCCTTCGTGGGTGGAGCCCTGTGTGGACTCGCGCAACCGTTACCCTTCGTGGGTTGAAGTCTGCATCAATGTGGATGTAGGATAGCACCACCTATCCGAACCACGGTAAAAACATCTGTGTCTCCAATTGTGTTTGAATTCTCCAAACCCTTCCCTTTACATTCTTGCAAGTTGCATGCTTTACTTTTCGCTGCCTATATACTCTTTGCATGCTTGCTTGAATCATGTGATGATTGCTTGACTTGTCCTAAATTAGCTAAAATCTGCCAAGAACTAAAATTGGGAAAAGGTTAAGTTTTTATTTGGTCAAGTAGTCTAATCACCCCCCTCTAGACATACTTCGATCCTACAAGTGGTATCAGAGCAAGGTTTCCATTTGCTTTGATCTCCATAACTTTTGGTGGTCATAGCCTTGGTTTCACAACCTAGGAGAGTATGGCGTCTAGCGAGGGAAATTATCACTGTAGAGGTCCTTATTTTGATGGTACTAATTTTGCTAGTTGGAAGCATAAAATGAAAATGCATATTCTTGGACATAACCCCGCCGTTTGGGCTATTGTGTGTGTTGGTTTGCAAGGTGACTTCTTTGATGGGAAAGAACCAAACCGTGAAGCTACCGCGGATAGTTGAAGATGTTGCAATACAATGCTCAGGCTTGTGATATTCTCTTCAATGGATTGTGCCCCGAAGAATTCAACAAAATCAGCCGTCTTGAGAATGCAAAGGAAATTTGGGACACTTTGATTGATATGCATGAAGGTACCGACTCCGTCAAGGAATCCAAGTTGGATGTGCTTCAAAGCCAACTTGACAAGTTCAAGATGAAGGATGGTGAAGGTGTCGCTGAAATGTACTCTAGGCTTGCTCTCATCACAAATGAGATTGTCGGCTTAGGAAGTGAAGAGATGACCGATAGATTCATCATCAAGAAGATTCTAAGAGCCTTGGATGGAAAATATGATAACGTGTGCACATTGATCCAAATGATGCCCAATTACAAAGATCTCAAGCCAACGGAGGTGATTGGAAGAATTGTTGCTCATGAGATGTCACTTAAGGATAAAGAGGAACTTCACAACAAATCAAGTGGTGCCTATAAAGCCTCATGTGAAGCCCCATCATCATCAAGTGAGAAACAAGACTTCAATGAAGAATTAAGCTTAATGGTGAAGAACTTCAATAAGTTCTACAAGAGTAGAAGCAAAGATAGAAGCTTCAAGTCAAGGTCCTACAATGACAAAAGATCTTCTAGTCGAGAGCGAAACTGCTACAATTGTGGAAGACTCGGACACTATTCCAATGAGTGTACAGCTCCCTACAAGAGAAGAGAAGATTCTCCAAAAAGAAGAAGCAAAGGATCACCACCAAGAGAGAGAAGGAGTAGAAATGATCGTTATGAACGAAGATACTCACGGAGAAGCAAGGATTCAGAAAGGAAGGAAAAATCATCAAGGAGCTATACAAGACGAAGACATCAAGCTCATGTTGGTGAATGGGTATCCGGCTTCGACTCCGACAGCCACTCCGAAAGAAGTTATCACTCCGACTCCGAAGATACTCAAGATGAAGGTGTTGCCGGTCTAGCACTTGTGTCAACCAACTCCTACGACATATTTGACTCACCAAATGAAGGAATTGGAAGATGCTTCATGGCCAAAGGTCCTAAGGTAACACCCCCCGAGTATGTTGATTTCAATAGTGATGAAGATGACTTGTTAGGTGATGATTTGCTTATTGACAACTCTAGTGATGAATACTATGATGAAATGTCAATTAAACATGCTAATCAAGATAAAACGAATGACAATGATAAGGAGAAGATTGAGGCCCTAACTAAAGAACTAAACACTCTTAAGTTAGCTCATGAAACCATCTTCGAAGATCATCGAGAACTTTTAAGAGCTCATGAGAAATTACGCCTTGAGAAACTCAATCTTGAGCAAGAGCATGAGTTCTTAAAAGCAATCAATGATGATCTCCGCAAGAAAAGTTCTTCTTACATTGCCAAGCGTTTACTCTTATCCACTTACATGCCTCAAGTCAAGTCTAGTAACAAGAAAGATTCTTCCTCTAGCAGTGACAATGATCATGTTAAATCCAATATTGTTGCTTCTAGTAGTTCTCTTGATTCCACTAATGATTCTCTTAGCCAAGTTACACTTGAGCAAGAAAATAGTTTATTGAAGGGAATTATAGAGAAAGGAGTGTACGAAAGCCTTGCCGGGAGTAAGCAATTCGAGGAAATTGTGCGCAAGCAAGGAATGCACCGGAAGAATCAAGGTGTTGGTTTTGAACGAAGGTTCAATGCCAATGGAGTTGAGTGGGAAGAAGATCAATACCCCAAGACAAAGTTTATTCCTCAACAAGAGAAGCATGATACTTCTTTCAAGGGGACACAAGCTCAAGATGATCTTCCACCACAAGACTACAAGCAAAAAGGCAAGGACAAGCTTCAAGAGGAAATTGATGCATTTGAAGAAACTCCAAAGACCTTAGTCAAGTGGATTCCCAAGACTACTTCAAGTTCCACTTCATCAAGTACGACTACAACTCCAAGGATTCCCATCAAGATGGTGTGGATCCAAAAGAAGAAGAACTAGAGAGTTCTCGAGGGTGACTCCGCCAACATACTTCACTCTTATCATTTTGGCAAGAACAAGTGCAATCAACTTCCACATCTTGCACCAGTTCAAGGAGTCACAAACCCTCTTGTTGGTAAGACAAGGGACAAGGTAACCCAAAAGTTTTCATGGACATCATCCTGTGTGTGCATCACTCTATGTCTATGGATATCCTTGTTTGTTCCTTGTGGGACTAACCCATGTAGGTATTGAAAGTGCAATTCACTCAAATGGATAGCTCCAAGAGATCTACATCAACATTGAGCATCCACATCTTCAATATCTACATGAAGTCATCATCGACAAAACCCAAGGTTAGTTCATCCCTCTTAGGGGGGATATCACATCTAGGGGGAGCTTTACTCTAAGACTTGAGCTAAAGCAACTCTAAAGATGTGAACACAACAATGCTTTATGTAAAAGTGGTAACCCCACTTGAGCTTAAACGATGAGTATGACCTATTATCAAGTGTTCTCACTTGACTCCTAAGTCAATATACTCATATATAGATGACCTAGTCATCGCAAATTGCTTGATAGATGCTAGAATTGGTTGTGCATGCCTTGTCACATATTTCATTTGCCATCTTATTGTGTGAGCATGCTGGATGCATATTTTACTCATTCAAGGACATCCACTTGTTGTTTTGATTGTTCGGCTTTATTTCTTTTTGCCAAGTGGATGGACAAGAATGCCTAAGAACCTCCTCTAGCTATCTATGCTTTTCTCGTCTCAAACTCTATTCATGCTGCATCACAAAATTTGATCAAGTCAGATTCGAACCACTCTGTGTGAGGAGCGCTCGGAGTCCCCGATTCGTCATGGACTTAAACTTCCAAAACCTCTTTATGATTCTCGGTCTGACCGATACTCCACTTTCGGTCCTACCGAGATCATTAAGTTGATCTAGGTTTTCGATCTCGGTGCAACCGATTTGAACCTTTTGGTCACACCGAGTTTCAGTAACTGCTTGCAGTTATGAATCTCGGTGCCACCGAGTTGTTCCACTTGGTCACACCGACAGGGTTGGGCTATATATAGTCAAGGGCAAAATTTTGGAAATTTCTCCGAACCCCTTCGCCCGCGCGATAGCCTGCTCTGCCCTCGTGGTCTCCGGATTGTCTTCTCGCCGCCAGCCGCCTCCAGTCGCTGGTCTCCGTCGCCGTCAACGGGAATCCTGCCCCGCCGTTGCCGCCGTAGCAAGTCCCCGCCGAACTAGGGTATGGACTTGATCTTTGTGCTATTCTCCAATCTGATTCCTAGCACATTGTGATCTTCATGATTCTTGCCATGATTGAAACACTCCTATCCAGTCAAAACGCTCATAGATTAGGTTTGATTCGAAAATTCTAGGTTTAGGTCTCCGCCGAAACCATCTCGGACCCACCGAGTTGAAAAACTCGGTCCCACCGATTTGGCTTATGCCATTGCACAAGTGAGACTCGGTCTGACCGAGAATTACTTATCGGTGTGACCGATTTTGAAACTCCGTGAAACCCTAGCAGTCTCGGTGCCACCGAACTGTGACTCGGTCCTACCGAGTTCACTAGTTTAGGTTCCAAAACTGCTTCGGTATCACCGAGTTTGAAAATCGGTAGATCCGAGATGATTTCAGTGGGAAACTAAAACTAAGTTTTTGGATCATTCTTTTGCAAAAATCTCTGCATTTTGTGATGCTCATCCTTTCTACCTCATCTATAATCTGTTCACAGGGTCAGCAGTCAGTTTGCAGCATGTCTGATCAAAGTGATAGCCAAAACATGTCAGAGCAGCAGGTGCACATGAGTGAGGGCACTAGTCCCTCAAGTTCTTCAGATGAGGGCAGCAGGAGCACCCCTAGCAACTTGCCAAAGGCTGCCATGAGACAGAGGAAGAAGAGGACTTCAGATTCCGAAGATGAGGACTATGTGGCAGAGGAAGAGGCCACTTCCAAGAGAGTTGAGCCAGCTCAAGGCACAAAGCCAAGGCTGAAAATCAAAAGGCCAGCAGGCAGGCAGCCCATGTCAAAGGCAAGAGCCTCAACTGAGAAGCCCACTCCCCAAGAGCCAGTTGCTGCAGAAGGCAAGAAGAGGAAGGAAAGGGTCAAGAAGACCGTAGCCAGAGTGCTAGGAAAAGCTTCCATCATGGAAGAGGAAGAGGAAGAAGAGGTAGCTGCACCAGCACCCAAGGCACCCAAGCTGATGGGTGATGCCATAAGGTCAGGGGCTACTGCATCTAAGCCCAAAGCTGCCTCCAAGCCAAAACCAAAGAGGAATACAAGGAGCATTCCTGCAGCTGAGAAGAACAAGGCCCCAGTGCCTGAGACTGTTGCAGAAGAAGAGGAAGAGAATGTCCTGAGAAAGCTAAAGCCCAAGATCCCAGACCACAACGATGCTCATCCTGTGGCTGAGGATATGAAGCTCAGGAGAGATTCAGGGCTGAGGAAGTGGAGAGAAGCAGACCCGTATGCTTCAAGGAGAAGGACTGCCGTGGACTACAGATTTCACACCAAGGAGCAGCAGGATTTTTATGATATAGTGCTGCTAGATAAGAAGCCCATTGTCTGTGATATGCGATGGGTTGATTGGCAATATATCAAGGACAACGAAGAGCACTATCCTGGAGTGCAAGACAGCTTCATAGCTTGTGGAGTAGCTGACTTTGTTGGGCAGAAGCTCACAAAGTGGAATGAGGAGCTTATAATGCAGTTCTACTCCACGGCACATTTTTATCCAGATGGGAGGATCACATGGATGTCTGAGGGTATGAGGTACCAATCCACTGTTGAGGAATGGGCAAAGTTAATTAATGCCTCAGAGGAGCATGATGACGACATGGACATATTTGCCAAGAAGAAGATGGACCACAACTCAATGTCCAACATGTACAAGGAGATCCCAAATGAAGCACTTGATACTTTCAAGTTTGGCTCAGTGCATTATCTTCTGTCAGGTCTGCCTACGATCAATTGGATACTAAGGCACACCTTACTGCCCAAGTCTGGAGATCACAAGATGATCAGAGGCCATGCTATCAACTTGCTACATGTGTTTGATGTGCCTCAGAAGTTCAAGGTGATGAGCCTCATAGTGGAAACAATCAAGAGGACTGCAGTAGATCAGAAGAGGAGTTGCGGATATGCCCCTCAAATTCAGGAGCTCATCAACTCCAAGATGGGCACGAGCATATATTTATTGGACAAGGAACATTTGCCCATCCGTCCAGATTTTGAGGACAATCAAGTTGTCATGACTGAGAACGAGCCTTCGTCTGCACAAGCTTACGCAAAGAAGGAGAAGGCGAGGAAGGAGAAAGCTGCCAAGATGCCAACTCAAGAGGAGGCATCTGAATACTTCTTGAAGACCAAACAAGAGCAGCTTGGTTACTTGATTGCATCCACGCTAAGGATTGAGCAAAGTCTGGCCACCCTCACTCAAAATCAGCAGAGCCTAGAGAGAATCATGGAACAGAAGTTCTATGACTTGGATGTCAAAGTAACGGAAGTCCAGTCTGCAGTGGAGCAGCTCCAGGAGGACATGCAGGAGAGGAGAGGCAGGACTACCACTCATGCCTTTGCCAGAGTGCCACGAGGCCCGAGGTCATCTGCCGTGCCAGTTGCTGACACCAGAGCCACCATCTCCAGCATCTACTTCAGCTCCAACTCCAGCGTCTACTTCAGCATCTACCAAAGCCTTCGTCCTTGGAGTGATCCGGACTCCACCACCACCAGAAGATCAAGCCTGAGCGTCGATCTAGTGCTATGCATTTTCTAGGAACTTTTTGGTAACTTGTTGCCAAAGGGGGAGAAGATGTATAGATCATAGGCTTCGAGAGAGAGAGTGTTGCTTTTCTCTCTTGCTTTATTTGGTGGTTTTTCAAACTTGTTTGCTTTTGAGTGCTTGAGATACTACGCTTGTGAGACATTGATGATCATGTGTTTGATCATAAGCTACACTTAATGCTTTCTTAATGCTATTATCTTATCTATCTTATGTGATCACTCACTATTCTTGGTGATGAGTGCATGTATTTCATTCTTATCATTTTAAGCGCTCCACCAAGATGTATGTGACATGGAAGAGTAACCCATGACTCTAACTCCTTGTGCATTTGCAGTCCAAAGCAAATTTTAAATATGCACAAATTTAGGGGGAGCTCTTACTTATCACATACTTCTCAAAGTGACGATATATTTCATGCTTATTATCATTTGTCGAAGCTTTGATCTATATGTTGTCATCAATTACCAAAAAGGGGGAGATTGAAAGTGCAACTATCCCTAGGTGGTTTTGGTAATTCATAACAACATATAGCTCATTGAGCTAATGCTATTCCAAGATGATTATTTTAGGAAAGCTCAATGATTGGCATGGCATGGATGTGAAAGTGGAACCCTCAAAATGCTAAGGACAAAGGATTGGCTCAAGCTCAAAAGCTCAAGACTCTTCATTTTATATTTTAGTGATCCAAGATCACATTGAGTCCATAGGAAAAGCCAATACTATCAAGGAGGGATGAGGTGTTGCTTAATGAGCCTCTTGCTTCATGTGCTTAGTGATATGCTCCAAAACCCTTAACTACTTTCCCATATCCACATATGACCTAAACCCCTAAGCCAAACTCGGTCCTACCGATTCTTCCTATCCGGCGCCACCGAGTTTCACTTGTCATTAGCCACTGCCAAACCCTAGCAATTCGGTTCTACCGATAAGGATCTCGGTCTCACCGAGATGGGATTGCAAACTCTCTATTTCCCTTTCGTAACTTTTCGGTCTCACCGAAAGAGCGAATCGGTCCCACCAAGATTGCAATGTAAACTCAGTGTTTCCCCTTTTTAACTTTCGTCTCACCGAGTTCCACTCGGTCTCACCGAAAGAGCAAATCGGTCCCACCAAGTTTGCCTGACCAACTCTCTGGTTAGCTAATTACCAAATTCGGTCTCACCGAGTTTGTGTAATCAGTCTCACCGAGATTACGTTATGCCCAAACCCTAACCATATCGGTCCTACCGAGTTGCATGTCAGTCCCACCGAAAATCTCTAACGGTCACTAGGTTTACATTTTCGGTCCGACCGAGTTTTTTGATTCAGTCCCACCGAGATTGGAAAACTGTGTGTAACGGTTGGATTTTGTGTGGAGGCTATATATACCCCTCCACCTCCTCTTCATTCGGAGAGAGAGCCATCAGAACACACACACCATTCCAACTCATATGTTCTGAGAGAGAACCACCTACTCATGTGTTGAGACCAAGATATTCCATTCCTACCATATGAATCTTGATCTCTAGCCTTCCCAAGTTGCTTTCCACTCAAATATTCTTTCCACTAAATCCAAATCCTATGAGAGAGAGTTGAGTGTTGGGGAGACTATCATTTGAAGCACAAGAGCAAGGAGTTCATTACCTACACACCATTTGTTACTTCTTGGAGAGTGGTGTCTCCTAGATTGGCTAGGTGTCACTTGGGAGCCTCCGACAAGATTGTGGAGTTGAACCAAGGAGTTTGTAAGGGCAAGGAGATCGCCTACTTCGTGAAGATCTACCGCTAGTGAGGCAAGTCCTGTGTGGGCGATGGCCATGGTGGGATAGACAAGGTTGCTTCTTCGTGGACCCTTTGTGGGTGGTTGCTTCTTCGTGGACCCTTCGTGGGTGGAGCCCTGTGTGGACTCGCGCAACCGTTACCCTTCGTGGGTGGAGCCCTGTGTGGACTCGCGCAACCGTTACCCTTCGTGGGTTGAAGTCTCCATTAACGTGGATGTAGGATAGCACCACCTATCCGAACCACGGTAAAAAAATCCGTGTCTCCAATTGCATTTGAATTCTCCAAACCCTTCCCTTTACATTCTTGCAAGTTGCATGCTTTACTTTCCGCTGCCTATATACTCTTTGCATGCTTGCTTGAATCATGTGATGATTGCTTGACTTGTCCTAAATTAGCTAAAATCTGCCAAGAACTAAAATTGGGAAAAGGTTAAGTTTTTATTTGGTCAAGTAGTCTAATTACCCCCCTCTAGACATACTTCGATCCTACACCCTAGGGTTCCCTAGGGGAGGGACGGCGGCCACAAGGGAAAACCTAGATGGGTTTGGGCGCCCCCACCCCAGGAAACTTGCCCCCCCCCCCCAAGCCGGGAGGGGTGGCTTCCCTAGGGGAGGCGCCCCCACCTCTCCAAGTTACGTGAGATGGGGTGGGAGGGGCGCTCAGCCCCTTAGTGGGCTGATGTGCCCCATCCCCTTGGCCCATAAGGCCCCCCAACGCTTGCCAGGGCCTCCGAAACCCCTTTCGGACACGCTGGTCGTCACCCGGTACCCCCGGAACAATTCCGAACTCCGATACCCTTCGTTCAATATATCGATCTTCACCTCCGGACCATTCCGGAACTCCCCGTCACGTCCGGGGTCTCATCCGGGACTCCGAACAACCTTTGGTAACCACATACTATTTCCCATAACAACTCTAGCGTCACCGAACCTTAAGTGTGTAGACCCTACGGGTTCGGGAACCATGCAGACATGACCGAGACCTCTCTCCGGCCAATAACCAACAGCGGGATCTGGATACCCATATTGGATCCCACATGTTCCGTGATGATCTCATCGTATGAACCACGATGTTTGGTATTCAATCAATCCCGTATACAATTCCCTTTGTCTATCAGTATGTTACTTGCCCGAGATTCGATCGTCGGTATCCCCATACCTCGTTCAATCTCGTTACCGGCAAGTCTCTTTACTTGTTCCGTAACGCATGATCTCGTGACCAACTCCTTAGTCACATTGAGCTCATTATGATGATGCATTACCGAGTGGGCCCAGAGATACCTCTCCGTCATACAGAGTGACAAATCCCAGTTTCAATTCGTGCCAACCCAACAGACACTTTCGGAGATACCTGTAATGCACCTTTATAGCCACCCAGTTACGTTGTGACGTTTGGTACACCCAAAGCATTCCTACGGTATCCGGGAGTTGCACAATCTCATGGTCTAAGGAAATGATACTTGACATTAGAAAACCTTTAGCAAACGAACTTCACGATCTTGTGCTACACTTAAGATTGGGTCTTGTCCATCACATCATTCTCCTAATGATGTGATCCCGTTATCAATGACATCCAATGTCCATGGTCAGGAAACCATAACCATCTATTGATCAACGAGCTAATCAACTAGAGGTTTACTAGGGACATGTTGTGGTCTATGTATTTACACATGTATTATGGTTTCCGGTTAATACAATTATAGCATGAACTATAGACAATTATCATGAACAAGGAAATATAATAACAATAACCATTTTATTATTGCCTCTAGGGCATATTTCCAACAGTCTCCCACTTGCACTAGAGTCAGTAATCTAGTTCACATCGCCATGTGATTAACACCCAAGAGTTTACTAGAGTCAATAATCTAGTTCATATCACCATGTGATTAACACTCAATGAGTTCTAGGGTTTGATCATGTTATGCTTATGAGAGAAAGTGTCAGTCAACGGGTCTGCAACATTCAGATCCTTGTATTCTACGTAAATCTTGATTTCATATTGTAGATGTTGCTACTATGCTCCACTTGGAGCTATTCCAAATGGTTGCTCCACTATACGTATCCGGTTTTCTACTCAGAGTCACCCGTATAGGTGTTAAAGCTTGCATCGACTGAGGGAGTCCTGGATTAGGGGGTCTCTGGACAGCCGGACTATCTCTATTGGCCAGACTGTTAGACTATGAAGATACAAGATTGAAGACTTCGTCTCGTGTCCGGATGGGACTCTACTTGGCGTGGAAGGCAAGCTAGGCAATACGGATATGGATATCTCCTCCTTTGTAACCGACCTTGTGTAACCCTAACCCTCTCCGGTGTCTATATAAACCGAAGGGTTTTAGTCCGTAGGACAACAATCACAACATACAATCATACCATAGGCTAGCTTCTAGGGTTTAGCCTCTCTGATCTCGTGGTAGATCTACTCTTGTACTACCCATATCATCAATATTAATCAAGCAGGACGTAGGGTTTTACCTCCATCAAGAGGGCCCGAACCTAGTTAAAACATTGTGTCCCCTGCCTCCTGTTACCATCCGGCCTAGACGCACAGTTCGGGACCCCCTACCCGAGATCCGCCGGTTTTGACACCGACATTGGTGCTTTCATTGAGAGTTCCTCTGTGTCATCGCCGTTAGGCTTGATGGATCCTACTATCATCGATAGCGATGCGGTCCAGGGTGAGAATTTTCTCCCCGGACAGATCTTCGTATTCGGCGGCTTTGCACTGCGGGCTAATTTGCTTGGCCATCTGGAGCAGATTGAAAGCTACGCCCCTGGCCGTCAGGTCAGATTTGGAAGTTTAAACTACACGACCGACATCCGCGGAGACTTGATCTTCGACGGATTCGAGCCACAGCCGGGCGCGCCGCACTGTCGCAATGGGTATGACCTAGCTTTGCCGCCGAACAGTACCCCAGAGGCCGCGCCCGCATCAGCTCCGACCCTTAGCTCGGAGCCAACTACGCCAATCGAGGATGGGTGGTTAGACACCGCCTCAGGGGCTGCAGTCTCAACGGCGATCGAGCCGAACACTAGCATAATCCTCTGCGCAGCCCATGACTCCAAGGTGCCGGACTCTTTTTCGGACTCCGAACCACCCGCGCCCCTGCCAATCAAATCCGATTGGGCGCCGATCATGGAATTCACCGCCGCGGATATCTTTCAGCACTCGCCCTTCGGCGACATTCTGAATTCACTAAGGTCTCTCTCTTTGTCAGGAGAGCCTTGGCCGGACTATGGCCAACAGGATTGGGATGCGGACGACGAAGAAATTCGACGCCCACCCTCCACCCACTTCGTAGCCACTATCGATGATTTAACCGACATGCTCGACTTCGACTCCGAAGACATCGACGGTATGGACGACGATGTAGGAGACAGACATAAACCAGCACCTATAGGGCACTGGAAAGCCACCTCGTCATATGACATATACATGGTGGATACACCCAACGAAGGCAATGGCGATGAGATAGCGGAGGATGACCCCTCCAAGAAGCAACCCAAGCGCCGACATCAGTGGCGCCACTCTAAGTCCCGTCAAAGCAAAAGTGGTGATACCGGCACATGAGATAATAACACTCCGGATAGTGGCGAAGACAACAACTGTTGGGGATCGTAGCAGAAATTTAAAATTTTCTATGCATCACCAAGATCAATCTATGGAGTATTCTAGCAACGAAGGGAAGGAGAGTGCATCTACATACCCTTGTAGATCGCTAAGCGGAAGCGTTCAAGTGAACGGGGTTGATGGAGTCGTACTCGTCGTGATCCAAATCACTGATGATCCTAGTGCCGAATGGACGACACCTCCGCGTTCAACACACGTACAGCCCAGGGACGTCTCCTCCTTCTTGATCTAGCAAGGGGAGAGGAGAAGTTGAGGGAAAACTCCGACATCACGACGGCGTGGTGGTGATGGAGCTAGTGGTTCTCCGGCAGGGCTTCGCCAAGCACTACGGAGGAGGATGAGGTGTTGGAGGAGGAAGAGGGCTGCACCAGGGGAAGGGTACGGCTGCCCTCTC
>NC_041384.1:650899253-651038193 GCF_002162155.2 Triticum dicoccoides | reverse complement strand
CCCTAGGGGAGGGGCGGCGGCCACAGGGGAAACCCTAGATGGGTTTGGGCGCCCCCACCCCCTAGGAAACTTGCCCCCCAAGCCGGGAAGGGCGGCTGCCCTAGGGGTGGCGCCCCCACCTCTCCTGGTTATGTGAGATGGGGTGGGAGGGGCGCTCAGCCCCTTAGTGGGCTGATGTGCCCTCTCCCCTTGGCCCATAAGGCCCCCCAACGCTTGCCGGGGCCTCCGAAACCCCTTTCGGACACGCTGGTCATCACCTGGTACCCTCGGAACAATTCCGGACTCCAATACCCTTCGTCCAATATACCGATCTTCACCTCCGGACCATTCCGGAGCTCCTCGTCATGTCTGGGATCTCATCGGGGACTCCGAACAACCTTCGGTAACCACATACTATTTCCCATAACAACTCTAGCATCACCGAACCTTAAGTGTGTAGACCCTACAGGTTCGGGAACCATGTAAACATGACCGAGACAACTCTCCGGCCAATAACCAACAGCAGGATCTGGATACCCATGATGGCTCCCACATGTTCCATGATGATCTCATCGGATGAACCACGATGTTGAGGATTCAATCAATCTCGTATAGAATTCCCTTTGTCCAGCGGTATTGTACTTGCCCAAGATTCGATCGTCGGTATCCGATACCTTGTTCAATCTCGTTACCGGCAAGTCTCTTTACTCGTTCCATAACACATTATCCCGTGATCAACTCCTTGGTCACATTGTGCACATTATGGTGATGTCCTATCGAGTGGGCCCAGAGATACCTCTCCGTTTACACGGAGTGACAAATCCCAGTCTTGATTCGTGCCAACCCAACAGACACTTTCGGAGATACCTATAGTGTACCTTTATAGCCACCCAGTTACGTTGTGACGTTTGGCACACCCAAAGCACTCCTACGATATCCGGGAGTTGCACAATCTCATGGTCCAAGGAAATGATACTTGACATTAGAAAAGCTTTAGCAAACGAACTACACAATCTTGTGCTAGGCTTAGGATTGGGTCTTGTCCATCACATCATTCTCCTAATGATGTGATCCTGTTATCAACGACATCCAATGTCCATGGTCAGGAAACCGTAACCATCTTATTGATCAACGAGCTAGTCAACTAGAGGCTTACTAGGGACATGGTGTTGTCTATGTATCCACACATGTATTTGAGTTTCCTATCAATACAATTCTAGCATAAATAATAAACGATTATCATGAACAAGGAAATATAATAATAACCAATATATTATTGCCTCTAGGGCATATTTCCAACAGTCTCCCACTTGCACTAGAGTCAATAATCTAGTTCACATCGCCATGTGATTAACACTCACAGGTCACATCGTCATGTGACCAACATCCAAGAGTCTACTAGACTCAATGATCTAGTTCACATCACTATGTGATAAACACTCAAAGAGTTCTGGGTTTGATCATGTTATGCTTGTGAGAGAGGTTGTAGTCAACGGGTCTTGCCATATTGAGATCCCTATGTATTTCGCAAAACTTTATGTCATATCGAGATGCTGCTACCACGTTCCACTTGGAGCTATTCCAAATTGTTGCTCCATTATATGTATCCGATATCTCTACTCAGAGCTATCCGGATAGGTGTTAAGCTTGCATCGACGTAACTCTTTACGTAGAACTCTTTATCACCTCCATAACCGAGAAACATTTCCTTATTCTTCTAAGGATAATTTTGACCTCTATCTGGTGATCCAGTCCTAGATCACCTTTGTACCCTCTTGCCAGACATGTGGCAAGGCACACATCAGGTGCGGTACTCAGCATGGCATACCGTATAGAGCCTATGACAAGAGCATAGGGGACGACCTTCGTCCTTCCTCTTTCTTCTACCGCGGTCAAGCTTTGAGTCTTACTCAACTTCACACCTTACAACTCAGGTAAGAACCCCTTCTTTGACTGATCTATTTTGAACTCCTTCAAAAAACATGTCAAGGTGTGCGTTCTTTGAAAGTATCATCAAGCGTCTTGATCTATCTCTATAGATCTTGATGCCCAATTTGTAAGCAGCTTTATCCAGGTCTTCCTTTGAAAAACACTCTTCAAACAACCGTTTATGCTTTCCAAAAATTCCACATTATTTCGAATCAGCAATATGTCATCCACATATACTTATCAGAAATGTTGTAGTGCTCCCACTCACTTTCTTGTAAATACAAGTTTCTAGCAAACATTGTATAAACCTAAAAGCTTTGATCACTCCATCAAAACATATATTCCGATTCTGAGATGCTTGCTCTAGTCCATAGAAGGATTGCTGGAGCCAGCATACCTTTTAGCATCCTTAGGATCGTCAAAACCTTTTATTGTATCACATACAACTTTTCTTATGAAAACTGGGAAGAAAACTTGTTTTGACATCCATCTGTAAGATTTCATAATCGAAAAATACAGCTAATGCTAACATGATTCCGACGGACTTAAGCATCGCTACGGGTGAGAAATTCTCATCGTAGTCAATTCCTTGAACCTGTGAAAAGACTCTTTCCCACAAGTCGAGCTTCATAGACGGTAACATTACTGCCCACGCCCGTCTTCTTCTTAAAGACCCATTTATCTCAATGGCTTGCCGATCATCGGGCAAGTCCACCAAAGTCCATACTTTGTTCTAATATATGGATCCTATTTCGGATTTCATGGCTTCTAACCATTTGTCGGAATACGGGCCCACCATCGCTTCTCCATAGCTCATAGGTTCATTGTTGTCTAACAACATGATATCTAAGACAGGATTACCGTACCACTTAGGAGTAGTACATATCCTTGTCGACCTACGAGGTTCGATAGCAACTTGATCCGAAGCTTCATGATCACTATCATTAACTTCCTCTTCAACAGACGTAGGCGCCACAGAAAACATCTTTCTGTGTTGCATCATTCTCTGGTTGAAATAAAGGTTCGACAACCTCATCAAGTTCTATCTTCCTCCCACTCATTCTTTCGAGAGAAACTCCTTCTCGAGAAAGGACCCATTCTTAGCGACAAACAATTTGCCCTCGGATATGAGATAGAAGGTGTACCCAACTATCACCTTTGGGTATCCTACGAAGATGTGTTTGTCCGCTTTGGGTTCGAGCTTCTCTGGCTGAAGCCTTAAGCATCGCAGCCCCAAACATTAAGAAACGACAACTTTGGTTTCTTGCCAAAGCAATGTTCACACGACGTCATCTCAACGGACTTAGATGGTGTACTATCTAAAGTGAATGCAGTTGTCTCTAACGCATAACCTCAAAATGAAACGGTAGATCGGTAAGAGACATCATAGATCGCACCATATCTCATAAGGTTCGATTATGACGTCCGGACACACCATTTATCTGTGGTGTTCCAGGTGGCTTCAACTGTGAAACAATTCCACAATGTCTTAAGTGATTGCCAAACTCATAACTCAGAAAATCCCCTTTGATCAGATCGTGGGAACATGATCTTCTTTTTATGATGATTCTTAACTTCACTCTGAAATCGCTTGAACTTTTCAAACGTTTCAGACTTGTGCTTCATTAAGTAAATATACCTATATCTACCCAAATCGTCAGTGAAGATGAGAAAATAGCGATGTCCACTACACGCTTCAATTCTCATTGGATCACACGCATCAGCATGCATGATTTCCAACAAGTCACTTGCCCGTTTCATTGTACCTAAAAACGGGGTCTTAGTCATCCTGCCCATGAGGCATGGCTCGCATGTGTCAAGCGATTCAAAATCAAGTGACTCCAAACATCCATCGATATGGAGTTTCTTCATGCATCTTATGCCAATATGACCTAAGCGGTAGTGCCACAAGAAAGTGGTACTATCATTATTAACTCTACATCTTTTGGCGTGAACATGTGTATTACCACGTCCGAGATTCAATGAACCATTCACATAGGGTGCATAACCATGAAAGGTATTATTCATGTAAACAGAATAACCAGTATTCTCTAACTTAAATGAATAACCGTATTGAAATGAACATGTCTAATCATATTCATGCTCAACGTAGACACCTGATAACATTTATCTAGGTTCAATACTAATCCCGAAGGCAGATGGAGCGTGCAATGATGATCTCATCAACTTTGGAAACACTTCCAACACACATCGTCACCTCGCCCTTAGCCAGTCTCCGTTTAGTCCATAGCTTTTGCTTCAAGTCACCAATAATAGTAACTGAACCGGTATCCAATACCCAGGTGCTACTAGGAGTACTAGTGAGGTACACATTAATAGCACGTATATACTTTGTTGAAGTTGCCAGCCTTCTTATCTACCATGCATTTGGGGTAATTCCGCTACCAGTGACCGTTCCCCTTACAATAGAAGCACTTAGTCTCGGGTTTGGTTTCAACCTTGGGTTCCTTCACTGGAGCGGCAACTGGTTTGCCATCCATGAAGTTTCCCTTCTAGCCCTTGCCCTTCTTGAAACCAGTGGTCTTGTTAAACCATCAACACTTGATGCTCCTTCTTGATTTCTACCTTTTGCGGTCTTAAGCACCGCGAACAGCTCCGGGATCAACTCCATCCCTTGCATGTCATAGTTCATCACGAAGACCTAGTAGCTTAGTGATAGTGGCTAGAGAACTCTATCAATCACTATCTTATTTGGAAGTTTAACTCCCACTTGATTTAAGTGATTGTAGCACCCAGACATTCTGAGCACATGCTCACTAGCTGAGCTATTCTCCTCCATCTTGTTGGCAAAAGAACTTGTCAGAGGTCTCACACCTCTCAACACGGGCATGAGCCTGAAATCCCAATTTCAGCTCTTGGAACATCTCATATGTTGTATGGCGTTTAAAATGTCATTGGAATCCCGATTCTAAGCCGTAAAGTATGGTGCACTAAACTATCAGGTAGTCATCAGAATGTGTCTGTCAGGTGTTCACAACATCCACAGACGATGTTGTAGGGGTTTGCACATCGAGCGGTGCATCAAAGACGTAAGCCTTCTGTGTAGCAGTGAGGACACTCCTCGGACTATGGACCTAGTCCGCATCATTGCTTACAATATCTTTCAACTTAATCTTTCTCTAGGAACGTATTGAAACAGGGAGCTACAACGTGAGCTATTTATCTACAACATATTTGCGAAGACAATTTAGACTATGTTTATGATAATTGAGTTCATCTAATCAAATTATTTAATGAACTCCCACTCAGATAGACATCCCTCTAGTCATCTAAGTGAAACATGATCCGAATCGACTAGGCCGTGTCCGATCATCACGTGAGACGGACTAGTCATCAACGGTGAACATCTCATGTTGATCGTATCTTCTATACGACTCATGTTCGACCTTTCGGTCTTCCGTGTTCCGAGGCCATGTCTGTACATGCTAGGCTCGTCAAGTCAACCTAAGTATTTCGCATGTGTCCCGAGGCCATGTCTATACATGCTAGGCTCATCAACACCCGTTGTATTCGAACGTTAGAATCTATCACACCCGATCATCACGTGGTGCTTCGAAACGACGAACCTTCGCAATGGTGCACAGTTAGGGGGAACACTTTTCTTGAAATTTTAGTGAGGGATCATCTTATTTAAGCTACCGTCGTTCTAAGCAAATAAGATGTAAAACATGATAAACATCACATGCAATCAAATAGTGACATGATATGGCCAATATCATTTTGCTCCTTTTGATCTCCATCTTCGGGGCTCCATGATCATCGTTGTCACCGGCATGACACCATGATCTCCATCATCGTGTATTCTTGAAGTTGTCTCGTCATCCATTACTTCTACTACTATGGCTAACGCTTTAGCAATAAAGTAAAGTAATTACATGACGTTTATGTTGACACGCAGGTCATAAATAAATTAAGACAACTCCTATGGCTCCTGCCAGTTGTCATACTCATCGACATGCAAGTCGTGATTCCTATTACAAGAACATGATCAATCTCATACATCACATATATCATTCATCACATCCTTTTGGCCATATCACATCATAAGGCATATGCTGCAAAAACAAGTTAGACGTCCTCTAATTGTTGTTGCAAGTTTTTACATGGCTGCTATAGGTTTCTAGCAAGAACGTTTCTTACCTACGCGAAAACCACAAAGTGATATGCCAATTTCTATTTACCCTTCATAAGGACCCTTTTCATCGAATCCGATCCGACTAAAGTGGGAGAGACAAACACCCGCTAGCCACCTTATGCAACTAGTGCATGTCAGTCGGTGGAACCAGTCTCACGTAAGAGTACGTGTAAGGTCGGTCCGGGCTGCTTCATCCCACGATGCCGCCGAATCAAGATAAGACTAGTAACGACAAGTAAATTGACAAAATCGACGCCCACAACTGCTTTGTGTTCTACTCGTGCATAGAAACTACGCATAGACCTAGCTCATGATGCCACTGTTGGGGATCGTAGCAGAAATTTAAAATTTTCTACGCATCACCAAGATCAATCTATGGAGTATTCTAGCAACGAAGGGAAGGAGAGTGCATCTACATACCCTTGTAGATCGCTAAGCGGAAGCGTTCAAGTGAACGGGGTTGATGGAGTCGTACTCATCGTGATCCAAATCACCGATGATCCTAGTGCCGAACGGACGGCACCTCCGCGTTCAACACACGTACAGCCCGGGGACGTCTCCTCCTTCTTGATCCAGCAAGGGGAGAGGAGAAGTTGAGCGAAAACTCCGACAGCACGACGGCGTGGTGGTGATGGAGCTAGTGGTTCTTCGGCAGGGCTTCGCCAAGCACTACGGAGGAGGATGAGGTGTTGGAGGAGGAAGAGGGCTGCGCCAGGGGAAGGGTACGGCTGCCCTCTCTCTCCCTCACTATATATAGGGGGAAGGGAGGAGGGGGGGGGGGCGCCCTAGGGTTCCCTAGGGGAGGGGCGGTGGCCACAGGGGAAACCCTAGATGGGTTTGGGCGCCCCCACCCCCTAGGAAACTTGCCCCCCCAAGCCGGGAGGGGCGGCTGCCCTAGGGGTGGCGCCCCCACCTCTCCTGGTTACGTGAGATGGGGTGGGAGGGGCGCTCTCCCCTTGGCCCATAAGGCCCCCCAACGCTTGCCGGGGCCTCCGAAACTCCTTTCGGACACGCTGGTCATCACCTAGTACCCCCGGAACAATTCTGGACTCCAATACCCTTCGTCCAATATACCGATCTTCACCTCTAGACCATTCCGGAGCTCCTGTCATGTCCGAGATCTCATCCGGGACTCCGAATAACCTTTGGTAACCACATACTATTTCCCATAACAACTCTAGCGTCACCGAACCTTAAGTGTGTAGACCCTACGGGTTCGGGAACCATGCAGACATGACCGAGACAACTCTCCAGCCAATAACCAACAGCGGGATCTGGATACCCATGATGGCTCCCACATGTTCCACGATGATCTCATCGGATGAACCACGATGTCGAGGATTCAATCAATCCCGTATACAATTCCCTTTGTCCAGCGGTATTGTACTTGCCCGAGATTCGATCGTCGGTATCCGATACCTTGTTCAATCTTGTTACCGGCAAGTTTCTTTACTCGTTCCGTAACACATTATCTCGTGATCAACTCCTTGGTCACATTGTGCACATTATGATGATGTCCTACCAAGTGGGCCCAGAGATACCTCTCCGTTTACACGGAGTGACAAATCCCAGTCTCGATTCGTGCCAACCCAACAGACACTTTCGGAGATACCTGTAGTCTACCTTTATAGCCACCCAGTTACTTGTGACGTTTGGCACACCCAAAGCACTCCTACGGTATCCGGGAGTTGCACAATCTCATGGTCTAAGGAAATGATATTTGACATTAGAAAAGCTTTAGCAAACGAACTACACGATCTTGTGCTAGGCTTAGGATTGGGTCTTGTCCATCACATTATTCTCCTAATGATGTGATCCCGTTATCAACGACATCCAATGTCCATGGTCAGGAAACCGTAACCATCTTATTGATCAACGAGCTAGTCAACTAGAGGCTTACTAGGGACATGGTGTTGTCTATGTATCCACACATGTATCTGAGTTTCCTATCAATACAATTGTAGCATGGATAATAAACGATTATCATGAACAAGGAAATATAATAATAACCAATTTATTATTGCCTCTAGGGCATATTTCCAACAATAACAATCCCCTCCAGCAAGATTTAGAGCAGGAGGATGAAGGAGCCAGCTCTCCTGAGAGAGCGGCAGACGGAGAGGAGGATGACAATTACATGCCCCCCTCCAAAGACAAGGCAAGCCTCGGCGATGGTGAATTCGCCGTACCAGAGGATCCCGTCAAACAAGAGCGCTTCAAGCGCCGGCTTATGGCCATGGCAAATAGCCTGAAGAAAAAGCAGCAGCAGCTTCAAGCTGATCAAGATCTGCTAGCTGACAGATGGACCGAAGTCCTCGTGGCCGAGGAATATAAACTCGAGCGCCCCTCCAAGAATTACCCAAAGTGCTGGTTACTACCCCGACTGGAGGAAGAAGCGTATGATACGGCTGATCGGCCACCTCGTGGCCGAGATAGAGAGGCATTCTAGCCAAAAGCTCAGCCTCCACGCTGATGCCATTCAAATAAAAAGGCATGGGGAGATACATCAGACCCGCGGGACATATTGGAGGACAAAGCAAAGCATGCAAGATCGATCTATGGATCACGACGGTGCACCACTCTGCGAGATGATAAACGTCATGCCAGATACAGTAAAAGCAAATCCACCCGGGCTGAACACAGCGGGCAAGACCCATTCGAGCTGCGTCGCGATATAGCCCAATACAGAGGCGTCGCACACCCCTTATGCTTCACAGACGAAGTAATGGAACATCAATTCCCAGAAGGTTTCAAACCTGTAAATATTGAATCATACGACGACACAACAGATCCCGCAGTATGGATTGAGGATTTCCTCCTCCACATCCACATGGCCCGCGGTGATGACTTACACGCCATCAAATACCTCCCATTAAAGCTCAAAGGACCAGCGCGGCATTGGCTTAACAGCTTGCCAGTGGACTCCATTAGCTGTTGGGAAGATCTGGAAGCCGCATTCCTCGACAACTTTCAGGGCACTTATGTGCGACCACCAGACGCTGATGACTTGAGCCACATAATTCAGCAGCCAGAAGAGTCGGCCAGGCAATTCTGGACTCGGTTCCTTACAAAGAAAAATCAAATCGTCGACTGTCCGGATGTGGAGGCCTTAGCGGCTTTCAAACACAACATCCGAGAGGAGTGGCTAGCCCGGCACCTTGGTCAGGAAAAGTTGAAATCTATGGCAGCTCTCACGATGCTCATGACCTGCTTTTGTGCGGGAGAAGACAGCTGGCTGGCTCGCAGTAATAACATATCAAAGAACCATGGTACCTTAGATACCAAGGACGGCAATGGCAGGTCACGTCGCAACAAACATAAGCGCCGCATTAACAGCGAAAATACTGAGGATACGACAGTCAATGCCGGATTCAAAGGCTCTAAACCCGGTCAGCAGAAAAAGCCATTCAAACAAAGTACGCCGGGTCCGTCCAGCTTGGACCGTATACTCGATCGCTCATGTCAAATACACGGCACCCCAGACAAGCCAGCCAATCACACCAACAAGGATTGTTGGGTGTTCAAGCAGGCCGGCAAGGTAATTTCCGAAAACAAGGACAAGGGGCCGCATAGCGATGACGAGGAGGAGCCCCGGCAGCCGCACACTGGAGGACAGAAGAGGTTTCCCCCGCAAGTGCGGACGGTGAACATGATATACGCAACCCACATCCCCAAGAGGGAGCGGAAGCGTGCGCTCAGGGATGTATATGCGTTGGAGCCAGTCACCCCAAAGTTCAACCCTTGGTCCTCCTGCTCGATCACCTTCGATCCCAGGGACCACCCCACTAGTATCCATCATGGCGGATTTGCCGCACTGGTCCTAGACCCAATCATTGACGGATTCCACCTCACTCGAGTCCTTATGGATGGCGACAGCAGCCTGAACCTGCTTTATCAGGACACAGTGTCGCCATCCATAAGGACTCGAGTGAATCTTCGATATAGTCCCGTTCCGCAGTGGTTATCACGTGCTGCTCGGGCGAACCGTATTCACTAGATTCAATGCGGTACCGCATTATGCATACCTCAAGCTCAAGATGCCAGGACCTCGCGGAGTTATTACAGTCAATGGAAACACAGAGCGCTCTCTCCGAATAGAGGAGCACACCACGGCCCTCGTAGTAGAAGCGCAAAGCAGCCTCTCAAGGCAATCAACCAGTTCGGCGCTTCAAAGCCCGGACACCTTCAAGCGCGCTCGGGGCAATCGGCAAATAGACCGCCTGGCGTGATCTGAGCTTGCGTAGCAATACGGCGGCCACCCCAATCCCAGCCCAACGGCGAAACTCGTGCCGCGCATACATAATTACACATTAAAAATACCATGGGCACAGGTGGGGAGGGGGGGTGTTGGGGAACATAGTAATTTCAAATTTTTTCCTACGCACACGCAAGATCATGGTGATGCATGGCAACGAGAGGGGGAGAGTGTGATCTACGTACCCTTGTAGATCGACAACGGAAGCGTTTGGTTGATGTAGTCGTACGTCTCCACGGCCCGACCGATCAAGCACCAAAACTACGGCACCTCCGAGTTCTAGCACACGTTCAGCTCGATGACGATCCTCGGACTCCGATCCAGCAAAGTGTCGGGGAAGAGTTCCGTCAGCACAACGGCGTGGTGACGATCTTGATGTACTGCCGTCGCAGGGCTTCGCCTAAGCACTGCTACAATATTATCGAGGACTATGGTGGAAGGGGCACCGCACACGGCTAAGAATATGATCACGTGGATCAACTTGTGTCAAGGGGGGGTGCGGCCGGCCCTTGTAGGAGGCGCGCAGGAGGAGTCCTACTCCTACCGGGAGTAGGACTCCCCTCCCTTTCCTTGTCCAATTAGGAGAGGGGGAAGGAAGGGAGAGAGGAGAGGGGGGCGCTGCCCCTCCCTCCTTGTCCAATTCGAACTAGGGGGAGAGGGAGCGTGCGGCCTGCCCTGGCAGCCCCTCCTCTTCTCCACTTTAGGCCCATGAGGCCCATTAACCCCCCGGGTGGGTTCCGGTAACCCCCCGGTGCTCCGGTTTTATCCGAAACTTCCCCGGAACACTTCCGGTGTCCGAATATAGCCGTCCAATATATCAATCTTTATGTCTCGACCATTTCGAGACTCCTCCTCATGTCCATGATCACATCCGGGACTCCGAACTAACTTCGGTACATCAAAACTCATAAACTCATAATATAACTGTCATCGAAACCTTAAGCATGCGGACCCTACGGGTTCGAGAATAATGTAGACATGACCGAGACACGTCTCTGGTCAATAACCAATAGCAGAACCTGGATGCTCATATTGTCTCCTACATATTCTACGAAGATCTTTATCGGTCAGACCGCATAACAACATACGTTGTTCCCTTTGTCATCGGTATGTTACTTACCCGAGATTCGATCGTCGGTATCTCAATACCTAGTTCAATCTCGTTACCGACAAGTCTCTTTACTCGTTTCGTAATACATCATCTTGCAACTAACTCAGTAGTTGTAATGCTTGCAAGGCTTATGTGATGTGCATTACCGAGAGGGCCCAGAGATACCTCTCCGACAATCGGAGTGACAAATCCTAATCTCGAAATACGCCAACTCAACATGTACCTTTGGAGACACCTGTAGAGCTCCTTTATAATCACCCAGTTACGTTGTGACGTTTGGTAGCACACAAAGTGTTCCTCCGGCAAACGGGAGTTGCATAATCTCATAGTCATAGGAACATGTATAAGTCATGAAGAAAGCAATAGCAACATACTAAACGATCAGGTGCCAAGCTAATGGAATGGGTCATGTCAATCATATCATTCTCCTAATGATGTGATCCCATTAATCAAATGACAACACACGTCTATGGTTAGGAAACATAACCATATTCGATTAACGAGCTAGTCAAGTAGAGGCATACTAGTGACGTTTGGTTTGTCTATGTATTCACACAAGTATTATGTTTCCGGATAATACAATTCTAGCATGAATAATAAACATTTATCATGATATAAGGAAATAAAATAATAACACTATTATTGCCTCTAGGGCATATTTCCTTCAAACCTCTCCCTCCTCCTTGCTGGATCAAGGTGTGGGAGACGTCTCCGTTCCGTACGTGTGTTGAACGCGGAGGTGCCGTCCGTTCAGCGCTAGGATCTGTTGGGGAACGTAGTAATTTCAAAAAATTTCCTACGCACATGCAAGATCATGGTGATGCATAGCAACAAGAGGGGAGAGTGTGATCTACATACCCTTGTAGACCGACAACGGAAGCGTTAGCACAACGCGGTTGATGTAGTCGTACGTCTTCATGGCCCGACCGATCAAGCACCGAAACTACGGCACCTCCGAGTTCGAGCACACGTTCAGCTCGATGACGATCCTCGGACTCCGATCCAGCAAAGTGTCGGGGAAGAGTTCCATCAGCACGACAGTGTGGTGACGATCTTGATGTACTACCGTCGCAGGGCTTCGCCTAAGCACCGCTACAATATTATCGAGGACTATGGTCGAAGGGGGCACCGCACACAGTTAAGAATATGATCACGTGGATCAACTTGTGTGTCTAGGGGTGCCCCCTTTCCCCCGTATATAAAGGATCAAGGGGGGGTGCGGCCGGCCAGGAGGAGGGCGCGCCAGGAGGAGTCCTACTCCCACCGGGAGTAGGATTCCCCCCTTTCCTAGTTGGAATAGGATTCGGGAGGGGGAAAAAGGAGAGAGAGAAGGAAGGGGGGGCGCCGCCCCCCTCTCCTTGTCCTATTCGGACTAGGGGGTGGAGGGGCGCGCGGTCCAGCCCTGGCCACCTCTCCTCTCTTCCACTAAAGCCCACTAAGGCCCATATACCTCCTGGGGGTTCCGGTAACCTCCCGGTACTCCGGTAAAATCCCGATTTCATCCGGAACACTTCCGATATCCAAATATAGGCTTCCAATATACCAATCTTTATGTATCGACTATTTTGAGACTCCTCGTCATGTCCGTGATCACATCCGGGACTCCGAACAAACTTAGGTACATCAAAATGCATAAACTCATAATATAACTGTCATCGAAACCTTAAGCGTGTGGACCCTACGGGTTCGAGAACAATGTAGACATGACCGAGACACGTCTCCGGTCAATAACCAATAGCGGAACCTGGATGCTCATATTGGCTCCTACATATTCTATGAAGATCTTTTATCGGTCAGACCGGATAACAACATACGTTGTTCCCTTTGTCATCGGTATGTTACTTGCCCGAGATTCGATCGTCGGTATCTCAATACCTAGTTCAATCTCGTTACCGGCAAGTCTCTTTACTCGTTCGTAATACATCATCTCACAACTAACTCATTAGTTGCAATGCTTGCAAGGCTTATGTGATGTGCATTACCGAGAGGGCCCAGAGATACCTCCCCGACAATCGGAGTGACAAATCCTAATCTCGAAATACGCCAACCCAACATGTACCTTTGGAGACACTTGTAGAGCACCTTTATAATCACCCAGTTACATTGTGACGTTTGGTAGCACACAAAGTGTTCCTCCGGCAAACGGGAGTTGCATAATCTCATAGTCATAGGAACATGTATAAGTCATGAAGAAAGCAATAGCAACATACTAAACGATCGGGTGCTAAGCTAATGGAATGGGTCATGTCAATCAGATCATTCATCTAATGATGTGATCCTGTTAATCAAATAACAACTCTTTGTCCATGGTTAGGAAATATAACCATCTTTGATTAACGAGCTAGTCAAGTAGAGGCATACTAGTGACACTCTGTTTGTCTATGTATTCACACATGTATTATGTTTCCGGTTAATACAATTCTAGCATGAATAATAAACATTTATCATGATATAAGGAAATAAATAATAACTTTATTATTGCCTCTAGGGCATATTTCCTTCAGTCTCCCACTTGCACTAGAGTCAATAATCTAGATTACACAGTAATGATTCTAACACCCATGGAGCCTTGGTGCTGATCATGTTTTGCTCGTGGAAGAAGCTTAGTCAACGGGTCTGCTACATTCAGATCCGTATGTATCTTGAAAATCTCTATGTCTCCCACCTGGACTAGATCCCGGATGGAATTGAAGCATCTCTTGATGTGCTTGGTTCTCTTGTGAAATCTGGATTCCTTTGCCAAGGCAATTGCACCAGTATTGTCACAAAAGATTTTCATTGGACCCGATGCACTAGGTATGACACCTAGATCGGATATGAACTCCTTCATCCAGACTCCTTCATTTGCTACTTCCGAAGCAGCTATGTATTCCGCTTCACACGTAGATCCCGCCACGACGCTTTGTTTAGAACTGCACCAACTGACAGCTCCACCGTTTAATGTAAACACGTATCCGGTTTGCGATTTAGAATCGTCCGGATCAGTGTCAAAGCTCGCATCAACGTAACCATTTACGATGAGCTCTTTGTCACCTCCATAAATGAGAAACATACCCTTAGTCCTTTTCAGGTATTTCAGGATGTTCTTGACCGCTGTCCAGTGATCCACTCCTGGATTACTTTGGTACCTCCCTGCTAGACTTATAGCAAGGCACACATTAGGTCTGGTACACAGCATTGCATACATGATAGAGCCTATGGCTGAAGCATAGGGAACATCTTTCATTTTCTCTCTATCTTCTGCAGTGCTCGGGCATTGAGTCTTACTCAGCTTCACACCTTGTAACGCAGGCAAGAACCCTTTCTTTGCTTGATCCATTTTGAACTTCTTCAAAACTTTGTCAAGGTATGTGCTTTGTGAAAGTCCAATTAAGCGTCTTGATCTATCTCTATAGATCTTAATGCCTAATATGCAAGCAGCTTCACCGAGGTCTTTCATTGAAAAACTCTTATTCAAGTATCCCTTTATTCTATCCAGAAATTCTATATCATTTCCAATTAGTAATATGTCATCCACATATAATACCAGAAATGCTATAGAGCTCCCACTCACTTTCTTGTAAATACAAGCTTCTCCAAAAGTCTGTATAAAATCAAATGCTTTGATCACACTATCAAAGCGTTTATTCCAACTCCGAGAGGCTTGCACCAGTCCATAAATGGATCGCTAGAGCTTGCACACTTTGTTAGCTCCCTTTGGATCGACAAAACCTTCTTGTTGCATCATATACAACTCTTCTTCCAGAAATCCATTCAGGAATGCAGTTTTGACATCCATCTGCCAAATTTCATAATCATAAAATGCGGCAATTGCTAACATGATTCAGACAGACTTGAGCATCGCTACGGGTGAGAAGGTCTCATCGTAGTCAATCCCTTGAACTTGCCGAAAACCTTTTGCGACAAGTCGAGCTTTGTAGACAGTAATATTACCGTCAGCGTCAGTCTTCTTCTTGAAGATCCATTTATTCTCAATTGCTTGCCGATCATCGGGCAAGTCAACCAAAGTCCATACTTTGTTCTCATACATGGATCCCATATCAGATTTCATGGCTTCAAGCCATTTTGCGGAATCTAGGCTCACCATCGCTTCTTCATAGTTCGTAGGTTCATCATGATCTAGTAGCATGAATTCCAGAATAGGATTATCGTACCACTCTGGCACGAATCTCACTCTGGTTGATCTACGAGGTTCAGTAGTATCTTGTTCTGAAGTTTCATGATCTTCATCATTAGCTTCCTCACTAACTGGTGTAGGTGTCACAGAAACAGTTTTATGTGATGCACTACTTTCCAATAAGGGAGCAGGTACAGTTACCTCGTCAAGTTCTACTTTCCTCCCACTCACTTCTTTCGAGAGAAACACCTTCTCCAGAAAGTTTCCGAACTTAGCAACAAAAGTCTTGCCTTCGGATCTGTGATAGAAGGTGTATCCAATAGTCTCCTTTGGATATCCTATGAAGACACATTTCTTCGATTTGGGTTCGAGCTTATCAGGTTGAGGCTTTTTCACATAAGCATTGCAGCCCCAAACTTTCAGAAACGGCAACTTTGGTTTCTTGCCAAACCACAGTTCATAAGGCGTCCTCTCAACGGATTTTGATGGTGCCCTATTTAACGTGAATGCGGCCGTCTCTAGAGCGTATCCCCAAAACAATAGCGGTAAGTCAGTAAGAGACATCATAGATCACACCATATCTAGTAAAGTACGACTACGACGTTCGGACACACCATTACGCTATGGTGTTCCGGGTGGCGTGAGTTGCGAAACTATTCCACAATTTTTCAAATGTACACCAAACTCGTGACTCAAATATTCTCCTCCACGATCAGATCGTAGGAATTTTATTTTCTTGTTATGATGATTTTCAACTTCACTCTGAAATTCTTTGAACTTTTCAAATGTTTCAGACTTGTGTTTCATTAAGTAGATATACCCATATCTGCTTAAGTCATCTGTGAAGGTGAGAAAATAACGATATCCGCCACGAGCCTCAACGTTCATCGGACCACATACATCTGTATGTATGATTTCCAACAAATCTGTTGCTCTCTCCATAGTACCGGAGAACGGTGTTTTTGTCATCTTACCCATAAGGCACGGTTCGCAAGTACCAAGTGATTCATAATCAAGTGGTTCCAAAAGCCCATCAGTATGGAGTTTCTTCATGCGCTTTATACCGATATGACCCAAACGGCAGTGCCACAAATAAGTTGCGCTATCATTATCAACTCTGCATCTTTTGGCTTCAACACTATGAATATGTGTGTCACTACTATCGAGGTTCAATAAAAATAGACCACTCTTTAAGGGTGCATGACCATAAAAGATATTACTCATATAAATAGAACAACCATTATTCTCAGATTTAAATGAATAACCGTCTCGCATCAAACAAGATCCAGATATAATGTTCATGCTTAACGCTGGCACCAAATAACAATTATTTAGGTCTAATATTAATCCCGAAGGTAGATATAGAGGTAGCGTGCCGACTGCGATCACATCGACTTTGGAACCGTTTCCCATGCGCATCGTCACCTCGTCCTTAGCCAATCTTCGCTTAATCCGTAGTCCCTGTTTCAAGTTGCAAATATTAGCAACAGAACCAGTATCAAATACCCAGGTGCTACTGCGAGTATTAGTAAGGTACACATCAATAACATGTATATCACATATACCTTTGTTCACCTTGCCATCCTTCTTATCTGCCAAATACTTGGGGCAGTTCCGCTTCCAGTGACCAGTCTGCTTGCAGTAGAAGCACTCAATTTCAGGCTTAGGTCCAGGTTTGGGTTTCTTCTCTTGAGTAACAACTTGCTTGCTGTTCCTTTTGAAGTTCCCCTTCTTCTTCCCTTTGCCCTTTTTCTTGAAACTAGTGGTCTTGTTGACCATCAACACTTGATGCTCCTTCTTGATTTCTACCTCCGCAGCTTTCAGCATTGCGAAGAGCTCGGGAATAGTCTTATTCATCCCTTGCATATTATAGTTCATCACGAAGCTCTTGTAGCTTGGTGGCAGTGATTGGAGAATTCTGTCAATGACGCAATCATCTGGAAGATTAACTCCCAATTGAATCAAGTGATTATTATACCCAGACATTTTGAGTATATGCTCACTGACAGAACTGTTCTCTTCCATCTTGCAGCTATAGAACTTATTGGAGACTTCATATCTCTCAATCCGGGCATTTGCTTGAAATATTAACTTCAACTCCTGGAACATCTCATATGCTCCATGATGTTCAAAACGTCGTTGAAGTCCAGATTCTAAGCCGTAAAGCATGGCACACTGAACTATCGAGTAGTCATCAGCTTTGCTCTGCCAGACGTTCATAACATCTGGTGTTGCTCCAGCAGCAGGCCTGGCACCCAGCGGTGCTTCCAGGACATAATTCTTCAGTGCAGCAATGAGGATAATCCTCAAGTTATGGACCCAGTCCGTGTAATTGCTACCATCATCTTTCAACTTTGCTTTCTCAAGGAACGCATTAAAATTCAACGGAACAACAACACGAGCCATCTATCTACAATCAAGCATAAACAAGCAAGATACTATCAGGAACTAAGTTTCATGATAAATTTAGGTTCAATTAATTTACTTAAAGAACTCCCACTTAGATAGACATCCCTCTAATCCTCTAAGTGATTACGTGATCCAAATCAACTAAACCATGTCCGATCATCACGTGAGATGGAGTAGTTTCATTGGTGAACATCACTATGTTGATCATATCTACTATATGATTCACGCTCGACCTTTCGGTCTCCGTGTTCCGAGGCCATATCTGTATATGCTTGGCTCGTCAAGTATAACCTGAGTATTCCGCGTGTGCAATTGTTTTGCACCCATTGTATTTGAACGTAGAGCCTATCACACCCGATCATCACGTGGTGTCTCAGCACGAAGAACTTTTGCAGCGGTGCATACTCAGGGAGAACACTTCTTGATAATTAGTGAGAGATCATCTTATAATGCTACCGTCAAACAAAGCAAGATAAGATGCATAAACGATAAACATCACATGCAATCAATATAAGTGATATGATATGGCCATCATCATCTTGTGCTTGTGATCTCCATCTTCGAAGCACCGTCGTGATCACCATCGTCACCGGCGTGACACCTTGATCTCCATCCTAGCATCGTTGTCGTCTCACCAATCTTATGCTTCCACGACTATCGCTACCGCTTAGTGATAAAGTAAAGCATTACAACGCGATTGCATTGCATACAATAAAGCGACAACCATATGGCTCCTGCCAGTTGCCGATAACTCGGTTACAAAGCATGATCATCTCATACAATAAAATTTAGCATCATGTCTTGACCATATCACATCACAACATGCCCTGCAAAAACAAGTCAGACGTCCTCTACTTTGTTGTTGCAAGTTTTACGTGGCTGCTACGGGCTTAAGCAAGAACCAATCTTACCTACGCATCAAAAACCACAACGATAGTTTGTCAAGTTGGTGCTGTTTTAACCTTCGCAAGGACCGCGCGTAGTCACACTCGGTTCAACTAAAGTTGGAGAAACTGTCACCCGCAAGCCACCTATGTGCAAAGCACGTCGGGAGAACCGGTCTCGCGTAAGCGTACGTGTAATGTCAGTCCGGGCCGCTTCGTCCAACAATACCGCCGAACCAAAGTATGACATGCTGGTAAGCAGTATGACTTATATTGCCCACAACTCACTTGTGTTCTACTCATGCATATAACATCAACATATAAAACCTAGGCTCTGATGCCACTATTGGGGAACGTAGTAATTTCAAAAAATTTCCTACGCACACGCAAGATCATGGTGATGCATAGCAATGAGAGGGGGAGAGTGTGATCTATGTACCCTTGTAGATCGACACCGGAAGCGTTTGGTCGATGTAGTCGTACGTCTCCACGGCCCGACCGATCAAGCACCGAAACTACGGCACCTCCGAGTCCTAGCACACGTTCAGCTCGATGACGATCCCCAGACTCCGATCCAGCAAAGTTTCGGGGAAGAGTTCCGTCAGCACGACGGCGTGGTGACGATCTTGATGTACTGCCGTTGCAGGGCTTCGCCTAAGCACTGCTACAATATTATCGAGGACTGTAAGTGCATCTAGTGCCACCCCTAGTTGGTTTTGGAGTATTGACGACAAACCTAGTTGAGGGACTAATGTGTTTGTGAGAATTGCAGGATAACACAGGTAGAAGTACCTCATTGATTCAGTTTTACTACCAGAGATGACCCCTAAAAATGCATGAAGACATTGAAGTCAAAGGTGGTATATGAAGATATTCACATTGAAGACTATGACAAGAGAAGACACGATATGAAGCCTATGGAGCTCGAAGACTTAGATCTTTCGTAGTTCTTTTTTCTTTTGTGTTGAGTCATAGGAACCATCGTACTGTTAAGTGGGGTCCAAGAGAACCAGTCAGAATGACTGAAGTGATGCCTAAACCAAAACCTATGTCTTCGAGTGAAGACTATGAGAGCGAATCTTGTCTAGAGTCGGACAAGTCAGCTTTGCTTGTAGCCCAAGTAAAGTTGCCGTGTGAGTTTGAAATCTAACCGTTGGGACACGTGTCAGTTCCTTAGTGACCCAGGGTCATTTCGGACAAATCAGGTCGGGTTGCCAAGTGGCTATAAATAGCCCACCCCCTACAACCATAAACGGTTGGCTGCTCAGATTGAAAGTACGGCTTTTGTCGTTTGAGAGCAACCCACCTCGAAGCCTTTGAGAGAGAATTCCTTGCGAGGATAAAGCCCTAACCACCAGAGCCAGAGAGAATTGGGAATCACTTAAGTCTTCTTGTCTGTGTGATCTGAAGACTTATTACACTTGAGGACTGTGCATCCTCCAGCCGGTTAGGCGTCGCATTTTGAGCATCCAAGAGACATTGTGGATTGCTGGTGAACGAAGTCTGTGAAGGTTTGGGAGTCTACCTTGAAGACTTACTAGAGTGATTGGGCGAGGTCTATGTGACCTTAGCTCAAGGAGAATACGGTGAGGACTGGGTGTCCCGAGCTGCGTGTTCAGGACTGGGTGTCCGGGACTGTGTGTCCTAAGGTTTAAATACCTAGCCGCTCCAACCAGACGTACAGTTGTCACAGCAACTGGAACTGGTCCAACAAATCATTGTCTTCAACGAGTCACTGGTTTCATCTTCACTTCCCTTTACTTACTGTTACTCCTTGTGAAGTCATTGTATGTTTGCACTATCATTTGTCTTCACTGAGTGACTGCTTGTTCTGTTTGGCTTCACAATATCTTCCTACCTGATCCTTACTACCTAGCTGCTATTAGTCTTTGTGCTTTCACTTCATTGAATACGTGACTATGGTTTGCCTAGTGTAGTCTACCTTCCGCTGCATGGTAATAGGTTGATTTTTATCGTTTGTCTTCAAAATTTCTATGTTCTGAAGACTTCCATAAAAATCGCCTATTCACCCCCCCTCTAGTCGATATAACGCACTTTCAATTGGTATCAGAGCAAGGTGCTCCCTTGTTCTGTGTGATTCGGTTTAACCACCTGGAGTTTGAGCTATGTCGACTGCAGGGATAATTAAAGTCTCCACTGCGTGCCCCGTCTTCGATGGAACTGAATATTCCTACTAGAAGAATAAGATGCACATGCATCTTGAAGCCATTGACGTTGACCTATGGTATGTCGTCGAGAACGGCGTTCCCAAGGCTGGAGAAGGTGTCACTGCTGCTGATGTCAAGAAATTCGTTCAACTGGACTCTACTGCCAAGAATATCATCTGTGGTCATCTGACCAAAGGACAGTATGGCCGTGTGAGTGCTTTGAAGACATCCAAGCTGGTCTGGGACTGGCTCTCCAAGGTCAATGAAGGCATCTCAACCCAGAGAGATCAAAGAATCAGTGTCCTTCGCAACCTCTTCAACCGCTTCAAGCGAAATGACAATGAGGATGTCCAGCACACATTTGACCGACTCACTAACATCACAAATGAGCTTCAAGCCCTCGGCACCACTGAGATTACCAAACACGAAGTCGTCAAGACGCTGCTGAGATCACTTGATAGTTCGTTTGACATCCTGGCCCTGATGATTCAAGAACGTCCTGATTTCAAGACACTCGATCCGTCTGACATACTTGAGAGGCTCAACACACATGAGTTTTAGCCTTCAGAGAAAAGAGATATCTACGGTCCAAACTATGGGCGAACTCGTGCCTTGAAGGCAAAAGCCGTCTCCTCATCTGAAGAAGAATCTGACAGTAGTTCTGATGATCCTGAAGACATTGGAAGGGAACTTGCTATGCTTGTCAAGAAGTTCCAAAAATTCACCAAGAAGAAAGGCTTCAGAAAGTCTTCCCGATCAAGTTCAAGGAATGATGAAGCCCCTGCTCATGACTACAAGAAGAAAACATGTCACAAGTGCAAGAAACTTGGCCACTTCATCTCTGAGTGTCCACAGTGGGACAATGAGAACAAAAATAAGAAAAAGAGCAAGGAATATGACTCTGACGACAAGAAGAAGAAGAAGAAATACTCAAAGTCTTCTTCCAAGTCTTCCTCAAAGTCTTCATCACACAAGAAGAGCTCATCTGGCAAGGCACATGCATTTGTTGGCAAGGAAATGGATTCAGAGGAGGAGTATGCTTCTGAGGAGGCGGAGGTGGAGTCTGAGGAGGAATCCGACTCAGGCGTCGCAAGTCTGGCTACAACATACGTTGCCAAGTCCATCTTCAACACTGAAGACAATGACTTCATCACCGACACCGATGCAAATGACAAGGACTACTCCGCTTCTACCTACTGCTTCATGGCACGCGGTGCCAAGGTAAACACACGCACTACTCACTATCAAACATCTAGTGACGATGACTCTAATTGTGGTTCAAAACCTAGCTACAAAACACTTGCTAAAATTGCAACTGAACAACAGAAAGCTATGGAACATATTCAAAAACTGTTAGACAGAAGCGATGATCTATTAGGTGCTGAAATGACTCGATCTGAATCCTTAATTGAAGACATAAAAAATCTTCACGTCAAGTATCAGGAACTTGAAAGTCGTCATGAAACTCTCTCAACAACTCACGAAAAGCTTTCCTATGATTATCTTCAAAGGAAGCAAGATCTTGAGAAATTGAGAGCGGTTCATGAAGATCTTCAAACGGAAAACTAGTCACTTCGCGCCAAACAGATCAGTCCCGCTCAGGAAGGATTTGAACCACCATGTCTTAAATGCATTGAGCGTGATAATGCTACTTCTGTTGCTGAAAGTTCTACTGCTACTGCTGTTGCAATATCTTCAACTGATGTGGTAACTAACCCCTCTGGTGAGGATACCACCACTATTGCTGATGAGAATGCTAGGTTGAAGACATTGCTTGAAACAGGGATGTACAAAAGTCTTAAAGGGCATCAGACGCTATGTGCTGTCCTGAAAAAGCAGATTCTGAACCGAAACCCTAGGAAAGAGGGTGTAGGGTTCGTAAGGAAAATGAATGCAGATGGCTCTTACTGGAAACCTGAGCAGTACCCCAAAACGATGTGGGTTGCTGCAAAGGAACCTTCAGCAGATCCATCCAATCTATCTGGCTTCACTTGTGCTAACCCCATTATCATTGACGAATGCTTTGATGCAAACTATATACTGTTTAAGAATCAGAATGGTGAAGTGTTTGCCAGGTACATTGGTACTAACTGTAGGAATGGACCGCCTATGAAGAAGATCTGGGTTCCGAAAAGGTGTCTGGAGAGTCTTCCCGTGAATGTCATCATGACACCTCACGTAAAGAAGACAAACCTCAGACCAAAGGCTTCATACGGTCCAAAGGCTTCATACAAATAGAGGACTCACCTGAGTCGCACTAACACAAATGTTTTGCAGGGAAATCATACTCATGCATATGAATATGAGAGCGGTTCATCAAACCGCCATGTTCATAAGACCAAGAACTATTCTGCTTATTCTTATGAGTACTATTGTCCGCCTGCAAGACTGTTTGCTAAGGCTTCAAAGCGAAAATTCTCAGATGCTACACTTAGACTTATTGCTTCTAAGCCACCCTTGAAGATGTGGGTGGTTAAGAAGGCTTAACTCTCTTTTGCAGGGAAAGGTCTCCAGCAGAAAACCAAAATCGTCTGACGCTATTGCTGGGGACCTTAAACATCTTGTAGGGCGCAAGATCAAATGCCCAAATGGTCTTACTATGTACTTCGTACCTGAATCGCTTGCTACTCTCCCTATTAGTCCTAACCTAGATCTAAGCAATCCACTGGTTCGTCAAATGTTTTTGCTTCACAATGCTCTTGGTGAAGCCTATCCCCCTAACTGCACTGTAGGGTACGACACCAGCGTCTTCAGAATGGATTATTGACAGTGGGTGTACAAATCACATGACTGGCAAAAGAAGTCTTCTTATGGACTCAACCTTATGTCCATCCAACAAGAGCCACATCACATTTGCTGACACTGGTAAAAGTAAGGTATTGGGTCTAGGTAGAGTTGCAATCTCAAGGGATCAACACATGGATAAAGTCATGCTTGTTGACTCCCTTGGCTTCAACTTAATGTCTGTCTCAATGCTTTGCGATTTGAATATGATCATAATGTTTGGAAAATATCGTTGCCTTATACTAATGGAATCTGACAAGTCTCTAGTGTTTGAAGGGTATCGAAAAGATGATTTGTATGTGGTAGATTTCTCAGCAGGGCCACAGCTTGCAGTATGTCTTCTAGCAAAGGCTTCAAAATGCTGGCTCTGGCATCGGAGGCTTGGACATGCTGGCATGAGGAACCTCCACACCCTTGCGAAGAAGAAGCATGTCATAGGCATCGAGGGCGTCAAGTTCAAGAAAGACCACTTATGCGGTGCCTGTGAAGCAGGGAAGATGACGAGGGCCAAACATCCCTCGAAGACAATCATGACCACTACTCGACCCTTCGAACTGCTTCACATGGATCTTTTCGGTCCCACTCATTACTCAACTCTAACTACTACTGCTTGCCTCTATGGCTTCGTTCTTGTTGATGATTATTCTAGATATACTTGGGTGCACTTAATCCTTTACAAGACTGAAGTGCAGGATGTCTTCAGACGCTTCGCCAATCGAGCTATGAACAATTTTGGCGCCAAGATAAAGCACATCAGAAGTGACAATGGCACTGAATTCAAGAACACTGGCCTTGACACATATCTTGATACCTTGGGCATCACACATGAATTCTCAGCCCCGTACACGCCACAGCAGAATGGCGTCGTCGAACGCAAGAATAGAACACTAATTGAGATGGCCAGAACGATGCTAGATGAATACAAGACCCTAAGAAAATTTTGGCCTGAAGCCATTGATACTGCATGCCATACAATCAATCGTGGTTATCTTCACAAGCTACTGAACAAGACATCTTATGAGCTCCTTACTGGCAAAAAGCCAAAAGTCAGTTACTTCAGAGTATTTGGCGCAAGGTGCTGGATCAAGGACCCACATCACACCTCAAAATTTGCACCAAAAGCACATGAGGGTTTTATGCTTGGATATGGAAAGGATTCGCACTCCTACAAAGTCTTCAATCTCTTTCATTACAAACTGATTGAAACAGTGGATGTGCGGTTCGATGAGACCAACGGTTCACAAAGAGAGCAGCTGCCAAATGTGCTAGATGAAGTTCCATCCAGTGAATCAATCAAGCTAATGGGAACTGGAGAAATTATACCTTCTGAAGCTCATCCTGAAGAAGAACTTATCATTTCAGCACCGGATCAACATGAAGACAATGCTCAGCCTGAAGACATTCCTTCCAACAACGACAATGAACAGCAAGAGCAAAGTCTTCGCCCTGTACATCCTCGCGTTGCCAATGAAGTGCAGATTGAAAGAATAATTGATAGCATCAATGCACCTAGTCCACTCACTCGTTCAAGGGCAACTCAACTAGCAAATTTCTGGGGGCACTTCGCATTCGTCTCAATATCAGAACCCAAGAAAGTTGAAGAAGCCTTCATGGAACCTGAATGGATTCAAGCTATGCAAGAAGAGCTTCAACAGTTTGAGCTGAATAATGTATGGGAACTGGTTAAGCGTCCTGATCCACGGAAGCACAATATAATAGGCACCAAATGGATATACCGCAACAAGCAAGATGAGCATGGTCAAGTTGTCAGAAACAAAGCTCGTCTCGTTGCTCAAGGATATACTCAAGTGGAAGGCATTGACTTCGATGAAACATTTGCTCGTGTGGCTAGACTTGAAGCCATACGCATACTGCTGGCCTATGCAAATCATCATAACATACTTCTATATCAAATGGATGTGAAGAGTGCCTTTCTCAATGGCAAGATTGAAGAAGAAGTGTATGTTGCACAACCGCCTGGCTTTGAAAATCCAAAACATCCTGACATGGTATACAAGCTCAACAAGGCACTGTATGGCCTCAACCAATCCCCTCGGGCTTGGTATGACACACTCAAATACTTCCTGAAGAGCAAAGGCTTCATACCTGGTTCCCTAGATCCCACTCTTTTCACGAAGACATATGATGGTGAACTATTTGTGTGCCAAATATATGTGGATGACATTATCTTCGGCTGCACCAATCAGAAGTACAGTGAAGAGTTTGGATATATGATGCAAGAGCAATATCAGATGTCCATGATGGGGGAGCTGAAGTTCTTCCTTGGTCTTCAAATACGACAACAACGCAATGGCATCTTCATATCTCAAGAGAAGTATCTCAAAGATTGCCTGAAGAAGTTCGGTATGCAAGACTGCAAAGGCTTCACAACACCAATGCCAGCCAAACATCATCTGGGTCCTGACGACAATGGTAAAGAGTTCGATCAAAAGGTATACCGCTCCATGATTGGTTATTTACTTTATCTATGTGCATCTAGGCCAGATATTATGCTTAGTGTTTGCATGTGTGCTCGATTTCAAGCGGCACCAAAGGAGTCGCATCACTTAGCTGTGAAGTGAATTCTTCGATATTTGGCTCACACCCCAACTCTAGGATTATGGTATCCAAAGGGCTCAGAGTTTGATCTGGTTGGATTCTCGGATGCTGATTATGCTGGTGAAAAAGTTGATCGCAAGTCTACATCAGGCACATGTCACTTTCTGGGACGATCACTTGTATGTTGGTCTTCAAAGAAGCAGAACTGTGTATCTCTCTCCACTGCTGAATCTGAATACATTGCTGCTGGATCTTGTTGCGCCCAGCTTCTGTGGATGAAGCAAACACTCAAGGACTATGGCATTCATCTGAAGCAAGTGCCACTTTACTGCGACAACGAAAGCGCCATCAAGATTGCCAACAACCCAGTTCAGCACTCGAAGACAAAGCACATTGAAATTCATCACCACTTTATCAGAGATCATGTTGTGAAGGAAGACATTGATATCATACACGTCAACACTGAAGAGCAATTGGCAGATATCTTCACCAAGCCCTTGGATGAGACGAGGTTTTGCAAGTTACGGTGTGAGCTAAATATCCTGGAATCCTCAAATGTCTTGTGATCAGGCACACATCCTAACCCTTATGCATATTGATGACTTATATGTGCAACACACGAAGTAAAGTATATCTTCAATCAATGAAGACATACATTATAAGTGTGAATACATTAATGTGGAATTTGACTTCGGAGCGCCACGATAATTATGCGCCGTGTCTGGGTCTAATACTTCCTATACGGTGGGTAACGCCACCACCAAACGTTCTATTTTGAAGTGTTTCACTCATGGCGTTACCTTGCAATGTCTTCACATTTGGTTTGGCTTCGATCTCAACATATTTTCATGATTATCATCACTATGTTGATTATATATATATACATACTAGTGTTCTGTCCTCTACAACATTCACTTATAGCTATGTCTTCGTGTTGAATCTTTTGAACTAAGTGAATGTGATCGGACCCTAACCTCTCTATGCTTTCTATCTCAAACTCTATCTCTCCAAGTCATATGCATTCTATTGAAACTGTCGAATGTCTTCTCTGCGTCCTTGTCAGCAGAAGATACAGAGACAACCATTAAGTCCGTTTTCAATGCTCTTTCCTCCACATGAAATCCGGAGAAGTATAAACGACCACCCGACAATCCAGGCGTGCGTGGGACATGGAACAAACCCCAAAATTCCGCATAATGGCCACGTGTTCCTCAGATGCGAATAGCCAGGGGCACCTGAGTAATAGCACAGTGCCGCCCCTGTACCTATAAATACACACTCACAGCGGTCATTATCTCTTCTTCCACCCTCGCACGAACCCTAGCGCCACCGCTAGCTCTCGACGACGCCGGCGACGAAGTGCTTCGCTGCCGCAACCTCTCCGACACCGTCTTCACGCCGACCGCGGACATCGTCCTCTCCGTCGTCGCCGTAGGTGTCCTCCGTCGCCAAGTTAGGGCACGGAAGAGTGAACTACTCGGCCTCATCTCCCACTCTGTCTAGCAGTTCTCAGTGTGGTAAATAAAACTCCCTTTTTACAACACCGTTGATTCTATTGATCTGTCACTTTCTACCACAAGCAGTTTCTGTTCACACAAGCTAGATCTCTCTCATACTGCATCTCATAACATGCCTAGTATATTCACTTGTGCTTCACAAAGTAGTTAGATTCCTCACTTGTACTGATCTGTGGATTCGTACAAATCTGGAACCAACTTCTTATCTATGAGTGAATGTCTTCGCACGATGAGGTCAATGTCTTCTAAACTGATTTATCTTCAAAATCTTCTGAGAATGCATATGACCTCTTCCCCTTCCCTCACACCTTAATGCTGTCACAGGTACATGTCCGTGGGAGAATCCTTTGGTTCTCATAGTCTGCATTCATTTGCAGAATTCTTACAACATCACATAAATTCTCCCGAAGCTAGTTCCTGTTGGTCCAGCAAACGAAAACTTTTGAAGCCTTTGAACGTCTTGAAGCCTTTCAAGTTAAAGTTTATGGCTTCAGAGAAAGCAACAAGGAAGGGTGGCAGAAAGCGTCGTGGTGAAACCTCCAGAGATCTGCCAGATGAACTCTCAGAAATGTACAAGATAGATCCTGAAGAGGATTACAGTCAGCGCAAGACACGAATCCAATCGATTCGAAGATATTGGGCAGAACAATGGTTCAAATACAGATTTGTGACCCAGGAGTATGCTGAGAAAAATGCCATCAAGAGACCGTGGGGAGACATCCTATTCAAGAATCTTCTACTCAGGTCCAGAGAGGAAGCCATTGCTCAAGGCTTCTATCCATGCATGGTCCGTGGACCACAGCCTGCTGATGCACACTCGTCGTGACTGCTATGGTGTCGTGATGACAATCTGTTCAAGCGCAACTTCCAGTTTGCTCAAAACTCTGCGAAGCAGAACAAGAAGACTTTGGGTTAGACTTCAACCCTGGTCCCTCATCTCCAAGGGCAGATGGCACACGACATGCGGAACCCAATGTCATCGGTCCTTTTGCCAACCTTGAAGGCCTCATCACCTACATCTTGGTTCAAGGGACTGCAGTGAATGAGCCTGTAGCTGACACTGAGTCTGATGACGCGCCTGCAGTGCCGAAGCCAAAGCAGTTGAAGAAGCCAAAAGCTTCAAAGCCGGCCCCTTCACCAAAAATCTCAAGGGCGAAGCCATTGGCAACTGCACCTCCTGAAGACAGTGTGCAGTCTGAAGATTTATGACGCGTCTCTAAGCACCAGAAGGACAAGATGCCTCTGTCTCACACTGGCAAAGAGCTAACAGCTGCTGCCATTCTACGCAATGACGACATTGATCTGTCAAGTGATGAAGATCTTGCAGATGACGCTCTTGAGCAACTCATCAAGAGCAAAGAAGAAGCAGAAATCTTCAATGATCTGCCTCTCTTTGATGTCACCATCATCCACAACTTCATTGACGAGTGGTTTGACACGCCAAACATCAGCTTTGAAGATCTGCAGCTACCCATTGGCCTCAGTGTTGCCTTCCAAGGTGCCATTGCTTCAGAACTTGCTATTGCCCAGCGCATTGTTGAGCTGAAGCAGAAGATTGACTATGAAAAGGCTTAGTTCAAGAAGCATATGGCCAAGCTCAGCGTGCAAGAAGTGAAGAACTTCAAGACAATGATGCACGAGCTCAAGGAAGCCTTCATGAAGAAGCGTGCAGAAGCTCACGGTTCGCGTGAGCGCATGAAGACTCTGGCTGACAGATGTGTGCAAGCCTATAATGAGGCTGCAAAGCACAAGGCACTTGGGCGTCCTAGCATCGACCCCAGGATGGCCGCAAAGAAGAAGAAGAAGCCTGCTACGGCTGAACCTGATGCACCCAGGCAAGAAGCAGTTCCGATTGTCTTCCCAACTAGACTGACTGGCTTGAAGCCAAAAAGCCGGTCAACAGCTTCAGAGCTCAAGAAGACAAGAACTGCTGAGGCTGAAGCTAGGAAGAGGAAACACTCTGAAGCCTCTCCTACTGCCCCCACCAAGAAAAAGAGAAAGACCAAGAAAGCTTGGGCTGCTCCCACAGAGCCCTTGATAGTTGAACCCATTTCTATGGTTCATCCTGACGCAGAACGTCAACTGACAGTTCATGAGCCTACTTCCATAGAGGCTCCTGAAGCTGAAGACATTCCAGCAACTGATCCCACCGCTGCTGAAGACATTGGTCATCATGACAATGTAGAAGATGATGCAGTCCTTCCTCAGTTTGAAAATAGCAAACTCATCAGCATTGGTCGTCCACTGACGCCAATTACACAGGATGCTTCATGGGCGGATCGCCCACAAGAGGAAGAAGACTATGAGGCCCAGCCCACTCCAACTCCACAGGCGTCGTCTGCGCTACGCAGGCTTCGCAAAGGTCCAAGGCCTCAAGTCTTTGCTGAAGACATTCCGGCTGCATCAGCCACAGAAGAAGAAGTACCACAAGATCCCACTCCTCTGCTCCACCAAGAAGCAGTTCTCCAGGAGATTGTGCCCGTGACCGACCCTCTAGCTAGTCAAGTGGAGGATGAAAATCTTGAGGCTGCCACAACCAACAACGAAGCTAATGTGGAGCCCTCCCCAGCAAAAGCTTCAGAAGACAGCGAAGCCACTGATCCCGCCACTTCTGTTCCTGAGTCTGCTGCTGGTCCCCAATTCAACTATCATGTTGAGCACAGGCCTCAGGTCCAGAAGCCAATCCCAAGACTGCCAAGGTTTCCAGGTCCTACATCAGCACCTGGCTCCTTCAACATCAATGGCTTCAGGGCAGACAACACGTTCTTCAATAGCTCCAGGAACCCCTACTCATGGGAAAGGATATCATCTGATCGGTTCTGGAGCTATCCTCAGCAAAGCTATTACTCTTGCATTCTGTACAACCAAGGTCGCATCTTCCCACACAAGCGCCTTGACGTTGAAGCTATAGCTGGTCTGCCCTGTCTAGAAGAAGCGTTGGATTGCTTCAAGCAAGTGGGTCTGCTGCAGTTTGTTACTGATGAAGAGCATTGGAATGAAGAGCTGCTGCTACAATTCTATGCCACACTTCACATCAAAGGGTATAGCAGAGATCCGAAGACTTGGGTCATGGAGTGGATGACTGGAAACGTTCATCACGAAGCCAATGCATTTGACATCATTGAGCTCACTGGCTTGCCTACTCCTGGCAATCTCTTCGAGCAAGGCTGTCAGCTGCATGCTGAAGCTATTGAGAGCATCTTTCAGCGGCCAGAACCTGATATGAGTCAAATGCTCAACATGATGAAGCCATTGCCCCAAGATGCTGCTTATCCCACAGAGTTCTTCATTGAAGACCTTGAGTACCTGCCCAGAACCATCTATCACATCATCAGGCGAACTCTCTGGCCTATCAAAGGGCACTCTCCAAATGCCAAGCTTCAGGGTGCAATGAAGACATTTTTTTCTTCTATATACTTCATGGCAAATGCTTCAATGCACAGGACTTCTTCATACGCCAACTTGCTGCATCAGGCATTGATCTGTTTGGTTTGAAGTTCTACGCCCCTTGGGTCATGCGGCTGATCAAGCTACACTCCGCCATCTCGTATAAGCCCTCAGCCCGCAACCATCGGATCTTCTTGCCTGACGTGGACATGTCTACTGAAGCCATTTATTCTGAGCCTGCCAAGCAACCTCTAAGTCTTCAGAATGCAGAACATCAGAGTTTTACTCAGAACGTTGAAGGCGTTGAAGCAGTTTCTCGGGTGTATCCTTTGGCTGGCACTACACGTGCACCACATCCTGCTTCCACTGAAGCCACTGACAGTGCCACTGCTCCAAGACCCAAGAAGCGCACTCGTGTTCTCAACGACCGAGAGCTTCTTGTGGCTCTACATCAAAAACAGGATAGGCATCATGACTAGCTGAAGCGTCAGACGAAAAGCCTCTTGGTGGATGTTAATCGCACTCGAAATCTTGCCACCAAGAATGCTTTCGTTGCCCATGAAACCTGTCGCCGCACATGGAAAGGGCTCACGACAATCTGTTCTGAAGCTGATCTTCAAGAGGATGGCTTCACTAAGAGATTCAAGTTTGAATCCACACCTCCATGAAGGGCTGTGCTGCTAGGAACTCCATCACTTGAAGACTCTGAGTTCTCTTCCTCTGCTGCCACCGTGACTGCCAGAATTATTGAGGAAGAAGACGATGCTATTTCATCGCCACCTCCTTCAGCACCTCCAAGCTCTTCTGCACCGCCAAACAACACCAACAACCCTGCTACTCCACCTACTCCTCATGGGAACGAGTAGAGGCTCTGTGTCTTCAAACCTTTTTGGTCATTACTGACAAAAGGGGGAGAAGCATATGAGATTGATAGTCTTCAAGCGGGTCCACATGCTTCTCCCCCTTTTGTCAGTAATGACCAAAAAGGTTTGAAGACACAGAGCCTCTACTCGTTCCCATGAGGAGTAGGTGAAGTAGCAGGGTTGTTGGTGTTGTTTGGTGGTGCAGAAGAGCTTGGAGGTGCTGAAGGAGGTGGCGATGAAATAGCATCGTCTTCTTCCTCAATAATTCTGGCAGTCACGGGTCCATATGGGCGGGTGCTTTATATTTTGCTTCGTGCTTACAACTCTCGTTTTTGCTACATTTGGTTCTTATGAGTTGTAACACTTAAACTAGATGGTCGTCTGCTACTTTTTGCCACCTTGTTTTGCGAAGATAAATTCCGCATGTGCGACGATAAATTCCGCACTTAGCTCATTGTGCAGACGTCTATTTTCCATTATGCATGTCATTATCTTCATATACTTTCACATGCATAGTGGATAGTCATCATAAGTTGAAGTGGATCTCCACAAGTACAACCTGCCATGTGCATTTGCATTCCAAAAGCAAATTAACTCATATGCACATCTTCAGGGGGAGCCCTTGCAACTTATGAAGACAATTCCTTATTCTTTACAATTTCACAAATTATATTCCCCGTTGAAAACTTCAACTAGTTTGTCATCAATCACCAAAAAGGGGGAGATTGTAAGTGCATCTAGTGCCACCCCTAGTTGGTTTTTGAGTATTGACGACAAACCTAGTTGAGGGACTAATGTGTTTGTGAGAATTGCAGGATAACACAGGTAGAAGTCCCTCATTGATTCGGTTTTACTACCAGAGATGACCCCTAAAAATGCATGAAGACATTGAAGTCAAAGGTGGTATATGAAGATATTCACATTAAAGACTATGACAAGAGAAGACACGATATGAAGCCTATGGAGCTCGAAGACTTAGATCTTTCGTAGTTCTTTTTTCTTTTGTGTTGAGTCATAGGAACCACCGTACTGTTAAGTGGGGTCCAAGACACCCAGTTAGAATGACTGAAGTGATGCCTAAACCAAAACCTATGTCTTCGAGTGAAGACTATGAGAGCGAATCTTGTCCAGAGTCGGACAAGTCAGCTTTGCTTGTAGCCCAAGTAAAGTTGCCATGTGAGTTTGAAATCTGACCGTTGGGACACGTGTCAGTTCCTTAGTGACCCAGGGTCATTTCGAACAAATCAGGTCGGGTTGCCAAGTGGCTATAAATAGCCCACCCCCTACAACCATAAACGGTTGGCTGCTCAGATTGAAAGTACGGCTTTTGTCGTTTGAGAGCAACCCACCTCGAAGCCTTTGAGAGAGAATTCCTTGCGAGGATAAAGCCCTAACCACCAGAGCCAGAGAGAATTGGGCATCACTTAAGTCTTCTTGTCTGTGTGATCTGAAGACTTATTACACTTGAGGACTGTGCATCCTCCAGCCGGTTAGGCATCGCGTTCTGAGCATCCAAGAGACATTGTGGATTGCCGGTGAACGAAGTCTGTGAAGGTTTGGGAGTCTACCTTGAAGACTTACCAGAGTGATTGGGCGAGGTCTATGTGACCTTAGCTCAAGGAGAATACGGTGAGGACTGGGTGTCCTGAGCTGCGTGTTCAGGACTAGGTGTCCGGAACTGTGTGTCCTAAGGTTTAAATACCTAGCCGCTCCAACCAGACGTACAGTTGTCACAGCAACTGGAACTGGTCCAACAAATCATTATCTTCAACGAGTCACTGGTTTCATCTTCACTTCCCTTTACTTACTGTTACTCCTTGTGAAGTCATTGTATGTTTGCACTATCATTTGTCTTCACTGAGTGACTGCGTGTTCTATTTGGCTTCACAATATCTTCCTACCTGATCCTTACTACCTAGCTGCTATTAGTCTTTGTGCTTTCACTTCATTGAATACGTGACTATGGTTTGCCTAGTGTAGTCTACCTTCCGCTGCATGGTAATAGGTTGATTTTTATCATTTGTCTTCAAAACTTCTATGTTCTGAAGACTTTCATAAAAATCGCCTATTCACCCCCCTCTAGTCGATATAACACACTTTCAAGGACTATGGTGGAAGGGGGCATCGCACACGGCTAACAATATGATCATGTGGATCAACTTGTGTCTATGGGGTGCCTCTTGCCTCCGTATATAAAGGATCCAAGGGGGGGTGCGGCCGACCCTAGTAGGAGGTGCGCAGGAGGAGTCCTACTCCTACCGGGAGTAGGACTCCCCTCCCTTTCCTTGTCCAATTAGGAGAGGGGGAAGGAAGGGAGAGAGGAGAGGGGGGCGCCGCCCCTCCCTCCTTGTTCAATTCAGACTAGGGGGAGAGGGGGCGCGCGGCCTGCCCTGGCAGCCCCTCCTCTTCTCCACTTTAGGTCCATGAGGCCCATTAACCCCCCGGGGGGGGGGGGTTCCCGTAACCCCCCGGTGCTCCGATTTTATCCGAAACTTCCCTGGAACACTTCCGGTGTCCGAATATAGCCGTCCAATATATCAATCTTTATGTCTCGACCATTTCGAGACTCCTCGTCATGTCCGTGATCACATCCGGGACTCCAAACTAACTTCGGTTCATCAAAACTCATAAACTCATATTATAACTGTCATCGAAACCTTAAGCGTGCAGACCCTACGGGTTCGAGAATAATGTAGACATGACCGAGACACGTCTCCGGTCAATAACCAATAGCGGAACCTGGATGCTCATATTGGCTCCTACATATTCTACGAAGATCTTTATCGGTCAGACCGCATAACAGCATATGTTGTTCCCTTTGTCATCGGTATGTTACTTACCCGAGATTCGATCGTCGGTATCTCAATATCTAGTTCAATCTCGTTACCGGCAAGTCTCTTTACTCGTTCCGTAATACATCATCTCGCAACTAACTCATTAGTTGCAATGCTTGCAAGGCTTATGTGATGTGCATTACCGAGAGGGCCCAGAGATACCTCTCCGACAATCGGAGTGACAAATCCTAATCTCGAAATACGCCAGCCCAACATGTACCTTTGGAGACACCTATAGAGTACCTTTGTAATCACCCATTTACGTTGTGACGTTTGGTAGCACACAAAGTGTTCCTCTGGTAAACGGGAGTTGCATAATCTCATAGTCATAGGAACATGTATAAGTGATGAAGAAAGCAATAGCAACATACTAAACGACCGGGTGCTAAGCTAATGGAATGGGTCATGTCAATCAGATCATTCAACTAATGATGTGATCCCGTTAATCAAATGACAACTCTTTGTCCATGGTAAGGAAACATAACCTTCTTTGATTAATGAGTTAGTCAAGTAGAGGCATACTAGTGACACTTTGTTTGTCTATGTATTCACACATGTATTATGTTTCCGGTTAATACAATTCTAGCATGAATAATAAACATTTATCATGATATAAGGAAATAAATAATAACTTTATTATTGCCTCTAGGGCATATTTCCTTCAGGGGGCACAACTGCGGCACGCCCCAAGACACGGCTTAAACCACACTAGGGGCTTCCCGCTTGGTTATTTTTCTTTTTTTTCAGGACCTTAATCTCTGGAAACACTGTCCGGCAGCACTATTGCCGAACACATGATGCAGCAACCAAGGAGGCAGACATCATACCACAGAATTCCCAGGTTGATTACAGTAACGAGCGAAATATTCGATTTAATATCATTCCTTAGCTTGCCCTTGGAAGGGACATAGTCCTACTCTTTGCTTATCGCACTATCTATATCATTCTGCTTTAACGCAATTTTTTAATAAACAATGCATGACATTGCGACTATTATTGCATTCCTGTTATATATATGTGTGTGTTCATTGAAGACGCCTTGCAACCATACACTTTGGTACGGCCAATACACCAGGGGCTTGCGTACCCCACAATATGGTGTGAAAAGTCCGAACACTTTCACAAGTGCAGCACCCCGAACTTATAGCATTATATGCATCAGCTCCGAATCATGTCTTTGGTCAAATGTTAGGTTTGCCCGACTCCTATGTTTCGGTACCTTACGTTCCGCTCTATCGGCTAAGGTAGCCCTAGGAGAACTACTGTGATTGTGCTCCGGTTCTGCCGGGCTTAGCACCTCAGTAGAGAAAGCTAAAACTGACTGTCATGATAAGGCGAGAGACTGGTCGCTGTTCGGCGAGGTTTTTCGAGTCCCTAAAGACTTATGCCGCTTAGGGCGAGGGGTCGGCCCTGTTCGGCTTACAGGCATGTATCACGCCCCAAATTCGTCCTTCCAAATACCAGGGGCTTTGCCGAAATTTAAAATTATAGAATTCTATGGCTAAGTGAGAGTGATAAAGCATTATTAGTCCAGTTGCCTTGTTCGTTGTGCTGAGCACCTCCCTCGAAGGACCCAAATATGGGAACAAGAGTGCTCAGGTTTATCTCGAACACCCCAGCACTCGTGGCATGGGGGCAGAAGCGAGGACTAGCCATCTCTCAGATTGGATAAACGGCCAAATAGAAGGTAATACTTTAAATTCACACAAGCATTGCATAACGCATATGAAACAAGTTTTCATCATACAGGATCACACGAGCAAGTTTACTCAAATATTACATCCTTGGAACATTCGTCCGCTACAAGACGGGCACCCTTCAGGACACCCTCATAATAAATTTCGGGGGTGCGATGCTCCTTGCCATGCGGCGGCCCTTCCTTGATCAGCTTCACAACGTCTAGCTTGGCCCACTGCACCTTCACACGGGCGAAAGCTCGACGTGCACCTTCGATGCAGACGAACCGCTTGATGACCTCCAGCCGTGGGCAGACATCCACAATCCGCCTCACCAGGCCAAAGTAGCGTTCGGAAGGACGTCGCCAGGCCACAGCCGGACTATAAGGCCCTTCATGGCCTGTTCGGCCGCCTTGTGCAGCTCGACCAGCTGCTTTAGCTAGTCGCTCAGAGGCATTGGGTGTTCGGTCCCAGTATACTGAGACCAGAACAGCTTCTCCGTTGTGCTCCCCTCCTCGGCTTGGTAAAACTGCATGGCATCCAACAAGCTGCGGGGCAAATCTGCGGATGCTCCTGGAGAGCTCCGAATTCGGGTAAGTAATGGGTAATTTACTTTCACATGCTTGCTCTGCATATAGAATGCCTTACCCGCCGCTATCTTCTTCATTGCGTCAATCTCTTGGAGGGCCTTTTGGGCTTCAGCCTTGGCACTTTTTGCACTCTCGAGGGCTGCGGCAAGCTCAGACTCCTGCGTCTTTGAGTCAAGCTCCAACGCCTCGTGCTTCGCCACGAGAGCCTGGAGCGCTCGCTGCACCTCGCCAACCCGAGCCTCGTGCTTCTCTCGCTCGGCGCACTCCTTGGCCGTTTTATCTTCGGCCTTGGTTAGCGCTTGCTTCAGGGTCGCCACCTCGATCGTGGCCCCTGGCAAACATACGATGATCCTGTCATTTTGCAATCGTGTCCTCTTTTATATATACATATCTATAGACAGGGTATTACTTACCCTTGTTCTCCTAGAGCTGCCTCTTGGCAAGGCCGAGCTCTTTCCTGGACCCCTCGAGGTCCTGCTTCAGTATGGCAACCTCCGCAGTTAGTGCTGCGGGCGCCAGCAGCGAAGCCTGCATATGCATATTGACACACTTATATTAGACTCCTGCGATATTATTTGATCCTCTGTTCGGCTTTTCTTTGTGAACACCGAACAAAGCATCAGGGGCTACTGTCTATGCGGTAATATTTCTACTACATTTTAAAACACTTACCTCAAAGCCTGTTAGAAGGCTGGCACAGGCTTCAGTCAATCCGCTCTTGGCGGACTGAACCTTTTGGATCACCACACTCATGATAGTGCGGTGCTCCTCGTTGATGGAAGCGCTGCGAAGCGCTTCCAGCAGATTGTCCGGCGCCTCTGGATGGATAGAGGTCACCGGCACAGGCGTCTTGCCCCTCTTAGAAGGAGGCCGCCTACCCGAGCTCGGAACCGCTGGAGGGTCCGGCGCGGTGTTCGGCTGAGGGCCGAACTCGGAGCTCTCAGGGGCCCCGTCCCCTCAGCTCCCGGAGTCCGGAAGGTCGCCTTGAGGCGCCTCCAGGACTGTCTCCCCTCGATCCGGTGCCTCTTGAGACAACACCTCGGCACTTTTGAACATCACCCTCCAGGCATCTTCATGAGTCGTGTCGAAGAGCCTATTCAGAGTTTGGTGCTGCGTCTGGTCGAACTCCCACAAGTTGAACTCCCGTTGTTGGCACGGGAGGATCCGGCGGATGAGCATAACTTGGACTATGTTGACAAGCTTGAGCTTCTTGTTCACCATGTTTTGAATACATGTTTGGAGTCCGGTTAGCTCTTCTGAACTACCCCAGGACAGGCCCTTCTCTTTCCAGGAGGTGAGCCGCATGGGGATGCCAGATCGGAACTCAGGGGCCGCTGCCCATACAGGGTCACGCGGCTCGGTGATGTAGAACCACTCCGATTGCCACCCCTTTATGGTTTCCACAAAGGAGCCCTCGAGCCAAGTTACGTTGGGCATCTTGCCCACCATGGCGCCTCCGCACTCTGCCTGGTGGCCGCCCACCACCTTCGGCTTAACATTGAAGGTCCTCAGCCAAAAGCCGAAGTGGGGCTTGATGCGGAGGAAGGCCTCGCACACGACGATAAACGCCGAGATGTTGAGGACGAAGTTCGGGGCCAGATCCTGGAAATCTAGGCCGTAATAGAACATGAGCCCTCGGATGAATGGATGGAGAGGGAATCCCAGTCCGCGGAGGAAATGGGTGAGGAATACTACCCTCTCATGGGGCCTGGGGGAGGGGATGAGCTGTCCCTCATCTGGGAGCCGGTGCGCGATGTCGTCAGGCAGGTATCCAGCTCTCCTCAGTTTCTTGATGTCTCCCTCAATGACGGAGGAGACCATCCACCTGCCTCCCGCTTCGGACATGGTTGGAGAAGGTTGAGGTGGGAAGTGTGGACTTGGGCGCTAGAGCTCGAGTGTGCGAAAACGGATGAGCAAAGGAGGAAGAAGGCGTGGATAGAAAGGTGAATCCTTATCCCTTTATATGGGCGGACGAAGCTAAGCGTCCCCACTTGCCTGGTAAAACTCGCTTATCCCCAAGCGTCGCAGTTGATGGCGCGGTTGGGTTACCCACGCCAGTATTGATGAGAAACCCGTAATAAGGGGACACGATCTCTGCTTTGATAAGACGTATCGAAAAACTGCCTTGCGTTATGTGCAGGGCTGGTTAAAGGAAACGGTTCGAATAATCACCGGGCCATGGCATAACGTCATGCTGCCAAAACAAGCCAGCAAATTAGATCTATGAAAATATTATTCTCTCTATGATGGAATGTGGAACTTATTTTGCAGGGTCGGACACTATCCTCGTATTCAAATTCTTCTGTGATGTATTCGGAGAAGGAACCCGCCTTGCAATGCCGAAGACAATACTGCGCACCGGACTCATCGTCATTGAAGCCTGGTTCAGGGGCTACTGAGTGAGTCTTGGATTAGGGGGTCTCCGGACAGCCGTACTATCTCTATTGGCCGGACTGTTAAACTATGAAGATACAAGATTGAAGACTTCGTCTCGTGTCCAGATGGGACTCTACTTGGTGTGGAAAGCAAGCTAGGCAATACAGATATGGATATCTCCTCCTTTGTAACCAACCTTGTGTAACCCTAACCCTCTCCGGTGTCTATATAAACCGAAGGGTTTTAGTCCGTAGGACAACAATCACAACATACAATCATACCATAGGCTAGCTTCTAGGGTTTAGCCTCTCTTATCTCGTGGTAGATCTACTCTTGTACTACCCATATCATCAATATTAATCAAGCAGGACGTAGGGTTTTACCTCCATCAAGAGGGCCCGAACCTGGGTAAAACATCATGTCCCCTGCCTCCTGTTACCATCCGGCCTAGACACACAGTTCGGGACCCCCTACCCGAGATCCGCCGGTTTTGACACCGACATCGACGTTACCCTTTACGCCGAACTCTTTATCACCTCCATAACCGAGAAACATTTCCTTATTCCTAAGGACAATTTTGACCACTGTCCAATGATCCACCCTTGGTTCACTCTTGTACCCCCTTTCCAGACACGTGGCAAGCCACATCGCGGTACACAGCATGGCATATCGTATAGAGCCTATGGCTAAGGCATAGGGGATGACTTTCGTCCTTTCTCTTTTTTCTACCGTGGTCGAGCTTCAAGTCTTAACTTCACACCTCAGAACTCAGGCAAGAACTCCTTCTATGAAGGATCCATCTTGAACTCGTTCAAGATCATGTCAAGGTATGTGCTCTGTGAAAGTCTTATCAGGCATCTTGATCTATCTCTATAGATCTTGATACTCAACATGTAAGAAGTTTTACACAGGTCTTCCTTTGAAAAACTCCATTCAGACAACCCTTTATGCTTTCTAGAAATTCTACATCATTTCTGATCAACAACATGTCATCCATATATACCTATCAGAAATGTTGTAGTGCTCCCACTCACTTTCTTGCAAATACAAGTTTCTTACAAACTTTGTATAAACCCAAATGCTTTGATTGCCTCATCAAAGCGTATGTTCCAACTCCGAGATGCTTGCTCCAGTCCATAGAAGGATCACTGGAGTTTGCACACCTTTTAGCATCCTTAGGATTGACAAAAACCTTTTGGTTTTATCACATAAAACCTTTCCTCATGAAAACCGTCAAGGAAACTTTGTTTTGACATCCATCTGTCAGATTTCGTAAATGAAAATGCAGCAACTACTAACATAGTTCTAACAAACTTTAGCATCACTATGATTGAGAGAGTCTCATCATAGTCAACTCCTTGAGCTTGTCGGAAACTTCTTTGAGACAAGTCGAGCTTCACAAATGGTGACATTTCCATCAGCGTCTGTCTTCTTCTTAAAGATCCATTTATTCTCAATGGCTTGCCATTCATCGGGCAAGTCCACCAAAGTCCATACTTTGTTCTCATACATGGATGCTATCTCAGATTTCATGGCTTCTAGCCATTTGTTGGAATCCGGGCCCACCATCGCTTCTTCATAGCTCATGGTTCATCGTTGTCCAACAACATGACCTTTAAGACAGGGTTACCACTGAGAAGTTGTACACACCCTTGTCGACCTACGAGGTTCAATAATAATTTGATCTGAAGCTTCATGATCATCATCATTAGCTTTCTCTTCAACTGACGTAGTTGCCACAGAAACATCTTTCTGTGCTGCGCTACTCTCTGGTTGAAGTGAAGGTTCAACAACCTCATCAAGTTCTATCTTCCTCCCACTCAATTCTTTCGAGAGAAACTCTTTCTCGAGAAAGGACCTGTTCTTAGTGACAAACACTTTTGGGTTCGAGCTTTTCTGACCGAAGCCTATCGACATAAGCATCGTAGCCCCAAACCTTAAGAAATAACAACTTTGGTTTCTTGCCAAACCATAGTTCACACATGTAGCGACCAGACCTCAAATGGTCCAATCTCTGTGCTCAGGTGTCATCCCTGGATCAGTAATGCTAACACCACACAATACTTGAAGGATTTATAATAGAGTAGCAGTCACACACTTATTACATCGAGTGTCTCAAAAGAGAACTTATTACAATAAATATGGCTTAAGGCCATCTAATAACGATAACAGCGGAAGGCTTGGAAGATAAGTGAGTCCATCAACTCCAACGGCATCACTGAGTATAGAACCACGACCTAAAAACACCTTAATCGTCATCTGAAAAGTCTGCAACATTAACATTGCAGCCCGAAACGGGTCAGCACATGGAATATGCTGGCAATGTAACACATAGAGAGTAATGGAATGAAATAGGCTATACTACATGCATATTTGGCTGGTGGAAAGCTCTATGGTTACAGTTTTGCGTAAAGCCAATTTTTCCCTACTGCAAAGGATTAAATTTTATTTAACTATCATGGTGGTTGTTAAACATTGAGAATGGTTGACAGCATTCTCAATCCCAATTAAGCATCATCATTAAACAAAACCCAACAAAATTAATTTTAGAGTAACACGATGAGATTCACATGATAATCCAGGTACTAGATACTCAAGATGTCCATAACCGGGGACACGGCTAACCATGATTAGTTTATACACTCTGCAGAGGTTTGCACACTTTTCCCCACAAGACTCGACCGCCTCCGTTTGATTTCTCGCACTACATGGTGTTTGAGAAACGGATGACCGAGACATAGTCTTTCAGAAGCGCTAGCACCTTACGATCGGGTAGACCATTACACCTACTTCCCCCTACATCTGCTATCTTACCACTGTAAGAGTTCGCATGACTTAATCAACTATGCTAGAGCCCATAGTAGCTTGTGGCTGCACACGGAAGTTTCTAGCATGAATAATCTCATGATCCCTTTGAGCCTGGGTGGCGGTCCAAAAGAAAACAGGCAATCGCTGGAATACCCAGGTGCCTTGATCAACCCAGATGTGTATTTAAGTTGCCACCTTAGATAAACCATTAATTTAACAATCTCACATCTGTCATGGATACACTCACCCAATCCACGTCTACTAGCATAGCATGGCATAATAAGCAAACGTAGAAGTAACTCCCAAAGGTTTGACAATAACAGGTAATAGGTACTACCTCATCTACTTCCCAAACCCACAATTTAATTAGGGAAATACATCAGGGAAATCCTTCACCACTGGTACTTCCTCCTGCACAACTCTTGTTAAACAATTTACTTGAGTCCTTTTTGGCACATGCCGGGATACATACTTGATCCTTCTCCCTTCTGGGGTGGTAAGCAAGATCGACTTACTGGCGATCGATGTTTCCTCCATACATCGACAGCCAATCGATATCCAGAATTACATCCAATCCTTGTGATTCCAAAATGATTAAATCCGAGGGAAACACATGCCTACCTATGCTCCATGGCACTTGAAAACATCCTTGGCTAGCCATATACTCTGGTGAGCTTACTAACATAGGTGTTCTAAGAACTTTGGTGGGCAGGTTATACTTATCCACAAATTCCCTTGATATGTATGAATGCGATGCACCAATATCAAAAAGAACGAGTGCAGTAAATGACTTAACCAAAAACTTACCGATTACTGCATCCGGCTGCTCTTCAACCTCCTCTACGTTAACGTGGTTCACCTGTCCCCTGTTGAAAGGGTTCGGCTTCTTCCCAGAGCTTCCATTGCCATTTCCATTCTTGGATTCAGGACATTCATTGGCATAATGTCCGGTCTTCTGGTACTTAAAGCAAGTGGCTTGGCTCAGGTCTCTCTTGGCTGGGGTCGATGGGTTGGTGCGGTTTTGGCCGTTGCTTCCTCTATTCCCATTACCATTCTTGGTGCCATTGTGATTGTGCGCGCTACCTCCTCCATGGGTATGCTAAAAATGTCCTCCCGGTCTAGGGGTAAAACGTGGCTTCTGCTGAGCTCCTGAATTGTACTTCCCTTGTCCATACTTCCTCTTGCGATTCTCAATCTGCTGCTGCTTCCCTTCAATCATGAGAGCACGATCTACCAACTCCTGGTAGTCATTGAAAGTTGCTACCATCAACTGCATGCTCAACTCATCATTCAGTCCTTTCAGAAACTTCTCCTGCTTAGCTGCATCCATAGCTACGTCATCTGGGCATAACGTGCTAACTTACTAAAGTCCTCCACATATTGGCCAACTGTCCGTCCTCCTTGGCGCAAGTTGCGAAACTCTCGCTTCTTCATGGCCATAGCTCCTGCTGAAACATGGGCAATACGAAAAGCCTGCTCAAACTGGTCCCACGTGACAGTGTCGACAGGGAAAGTGGCTGTGAAATTCTCCCACCATGATGCTGCGGGTCCCTCAAGCTGATGTGCGGCAAACTTCACCTTTTCTGCATCTGTGCATCCTGCGGATTCAGCCTAAGAAAACGGGCTAAGTGATCAATAGGTGGTGGTGGTGGTGGGTTGTTGTTGTTTTTCCCCTGATTCTGATTCTGGACTAGCAACTGCATCAATGTGTTCTACTGCTGGATCAACTGAGTGAGCTCCGGTGGGAAGGTAAATCCGGGGTCACGTCTCGGAGGCATCTGAGGGTTTAGAAAAGATAAGATTTAAGAATAGAGAGGGGTCTAAAGAGAAAACACTACCCATATGCACATGAGGCAAAAGCAAACAATTCACTTCATTCTATCAATCAAACAGGGGCATACAATCGATCTAACTATCACAAAAGTGCTCGGATAACTATATTTACATGGTGGACTACTACTACTGTTGGGGGTGGTCTACTAGAAATATTCTTCGGTTGCAGACTCCATGATATCTGCTCCAGCTTCATCAACATAGTCATCATCGATATCATATGGATCCGAGTCGGTGTCGTCGATGTTGATGTAGTCTTCCAAGCGAATTTCCTTGGGTTCTTCGTCTTCTTCTACTGGTGTAGGGCCTCCCATGAATATTCCAATCTTCTTGATCAGATCGTCATTCTTATCCACTAACACTTCAATTTCTTCTTCATAATCTTCATGTGTAGCCTTGAGTTCTTCCTCCAGTTCCTTGATCCTTGTCCTTGCCTTCTTCAGATCTATCATATCTGCGCACATTTGGTTCTCCTGACGTTGAATGTGTTGGTTTAACTCCTGGATAAAAGCTGCAACTGAACTATCCTTCCTGGTGCTGATCATCTCCCAGTGCTCATCTCGACGCCCACAAATCTGGTAGATAGTATCCTTGAGATCATTGCGGTAAACTTCTCTAATGCGTCCCATGGCGATGTGGGCTACCATGCTCTTCCCTAGATTCCAAGTTGGTGAATCAAAAGAAAACTCTATGGGCTCAGTGACTGGCATGAACGTCCTTCCTGGAACTTGAACTTGAATCATCCAGCGCTCTTCTTCAGGTAGAGTGGCGTTGTAGGTTTCGGTGAAGCTTGGCACTCCTATGTTAAGGTATCTAGTGACTTCCTTCAAGTGACATCCAAAGGGTGTATCTTCATCCGGTTGCGTGAACTTGCTCCTTGCATCCGCCATCCTAAAAGAGTAGAAAAGATGAGAAGTCATAAAGAGAAGAGAGAGTAGTGATCTAGGTCTTTTGCTTAGTGGTCGTGTCCTACAGTCAGCGTGTGCTCTGATACCATCTTGTAGCGACCAGACCTCAAATGGTCCAATCTCTGTGCTCAGGTGTCATCCCTAGATCAGTAATGCTGACACCACACAGTACTTGAAGGATTTATAACAGAGTAGCAATCACACACTTATTACATCGAGTGTCTCAAAAGAGAACTTATTACAATAAATATGGCTTAAGGCCATCTAATAACAATAACAACGGAAGGCTTGGAAGATAAGTGAGTCCATCAACTCCAACGGCATCACTGAGTATAGAACCACGACCTAAAAACACCTTAATCGTCATCTGAAAAGTCTGCAACATTAACCTTGCAGCCCGAAACGGGTCAGCACATGGAATATGCTGGCAATGTAACACATAGAGAGTAATGGAATGAAATAGGCTATACTACATGCATATTTGGCTGGTGGAAAGCTCTATGGTTACAGTTTTGCGTAAAGCCAATTTTTCCCTACTGCAAAGGATTAAATTTTATTTAACTATCATGGTGCTTGTTAAACATTGAGAATGGTTGATAGCATTCTAAATCCCAATTAAGCATCATCATTAAACTAAACCCAACAAAATTAATTTTAGAGTAACATGATGAGATTCACATGATAATCCAGGTACTAGATACTCAAGATGTCCATAACCGGGGACACAGCTAACCATGATTACTTTATACACTCTGCAGAGGTTTTCGCACTTTTCCCCACAAGACTCGGTCGCCTCCATTTGATTTCTCGCAGTACATGGTGTTTGAGAAACGGATGACCGAGACATAGTCTTTCAGAAGCGCTAGCACCTTACGATCGGGTAGACCGTTACACCTACTTTCCCCTACATCTGCTAGTCTACCACTGTAAGAGTTCGCACGACTTAATCAACTATGCTAGAGCCCATAGTAGCTTGTGGCTGCACACGGAAGTTTCTAGCATGAATAATCTCATGATCCCTTTGAGCCTGGGTGGCGGTCCAAAAGAAAACACGCAATCGCTGGAATACCCAGGTGCCTCAATCCACCCAGATGTGTATTTAAGTTGCCACCTTAGATAAACCATTAATTTAACAATCTCACATCTGTCATGGATACACTCACCCAATCCACGTCTACTAGCATAGCATGGCATAATAAGCAAACATAGAAGTAACTCCCAAAGGTTTGACAATAACAGGTAATAGGTACTACCTCATCTACTTCCCAAACCCACAATTTAATTAGATCCTAATCATGCAATGTGTGAGGATTGATCTAATGCAATAAAAACTGGGTAGTAGGAGGTATGATCAAAGTGTTACTTGCCTTGCTGATGATCCGCAAAACCTAGCGATTCGAAGTAGCAAGCGGCGCACTCCGGGTACTCTATCGCAAACAAACAGGCATACAATAAGAACTCCACTAATGCACAGATAAAACTCAAATAAGAGATCTAACCAGAAAGTTCAACTTAAGAACTCCGGTTGGCAAAAAGAATCAAATCAAACGAAGCAACGAAAGACAAACGGCAAAAGAAACAAGCTCCGTTTACTATTCTGGATCTAGGGCAATTTTTACAGTGGCAAAAACTTGTTTGAGTTGGTTAAATGGAAAGAGGGTTTCGAGATGAAACTCTAGGCGCTTGAATCGCCTGATTCCGACAAACAAGCGAAAAGTTAGACTAGAACGAAAAACGGATCAGGAATCGCGATCAGAAAAATCATGGATTAAATCCGAGAAAAAGAAAAACGACGAACAGATTAACGAATGAACGTTCGTTATCTGGACCTAAATGATGAACGCGTTTGTTAAAATGATTGAACGAGCGAACGCTCGCTAATTAAATAAACCGGAAAACCGATCTATTAAAAAAACGAAACTAAAAAAACCAAACAAACCGATGGAAAACCGATCGGTTTTCTAAAAAAACCGGCGGCGGCGGCGGTGGGCGGCGGCACGCTAGGGTTAGGGTTTGGGGGCGGGGCGGCTTGGGCTGGCTCGGGCCTCGGGCGGCACTATTTGAAGGCCCGGCCAGGCGGAGTCCTGGCCGATTACGACCCAAAGTCGGTTCGTATCTTTTTTTTTAAAATAATTATGCTCATAAAAAAACAAAAGGAATACTAAACGGACTCCAAAAATACCGAAATAAAATTTCCCCGGCTTCTAAAATCAAGCCGCATAGGATGAACATTTGTTTGGGGCCTAAATGCAATTTTGAAAAACACGCATTTTTCCTAAATTCAAATAAAATAGCAAATAAAACCAAAATAAAATCTTATTTGATTTTTTTATTAAATCCTCAATATTTCTTTATTTTTGGGGAAGTAATTTTATTCCCTCTCTCATATTTGAGTAATAGAAATAATTGAAGATAAAATAAATAAAATCAAATGATCCTATTTTCCAAATTTGAGAAAACTCAAATATGAAAATAACGAAATTCCCAACTCTCTCCGAGGGTCCTTGAGTTGCGTAGAATTTTCTAGGATCAACAAAAATGCTATGCAAATGATGATCTAGTGTATAACATTCCAAATTGAAAATTTGGGATGTTACAAACCTACCCCCCTTAAGATGAATCTCGCCCTCGAGATTCGGGTTGGCTAGAAAATAGGTGAGGGTGGTCCTTCAGCAATTCTTCCTCTCGCTCCCAGGTGGCTTCATCCTCCGTGTGGTGGCTCCACTAAACTTTGCAAAACTTGATAACCATGTTGCGGGTGACTCGACTGGCATACTCTAGAATCTTAACTGGTTTCTCCTCATAGGTCAAATCACTGTCCAACTGAATCGCTTTCAGTGGCACTGTATCTCTCAGCGGTATATCAGCCATCTTTGCGTGGCACTTCTTCAACTGGGAAACGTGGAACACGTCGTGAACTCCTGACAATCCTTCGGGCAACTCCAACTTGTAGGCTACTTCTCCCATACGCTCCAAAACTTTGTATGGGCCTACAAAATGTGGCGCTAACTTTCCGTTAACTCCAAAGCGCTTAACTCCTCGAAGTGGTGATACTCGAAGATAAACTCAGTCTCCGACTCCGTAAACTGTCTCCTTGCATTTAGAATCTACATAACTCTTCTTCCTGGACTGAGCTACCTTGAGACTATCGCGAATCAATTTTACTTTCTGTTCAGACTCCTTAATCAGATCCGGTCCAAACAACTGGCGATCTCCAACTTCATCCCACGACAATGGGGTCCTGCACCTCCTTCCGTACAAGGCTTTGAAAGGGGCCATCTTCAAACTGGATTGATAGCTATTGTTGTAAGAGAACTCTGCATACGGCAAATTCCCGTCCCAACTAGATCCGTAATCTAGCGCACAAGCTCTCAGCATATCCTCCAAAATCTGATCGACTCTCTCGGTCTGTCCACCTGTCTGCGGATGGAAAGCTGTACTAAACTCCAGTCTGGTACCCAAAGTTTCATGCAACTGATTCCAGAACTTTGAGGTAAATTGGGTTCCTCTATCTGATACAATGCTCCTTGGAACTCCATGCAGACATACGATTCTGGTCATGTATATCTTTGCCAACTTTGCACTGGTATAGGTAGTCTTCATTGGAATGAAATGAGCTACCTTTGTCAAACGATTGACTACAACCCAAATCGAGCCATAGCCTGAATGAGTTCTGGGTAAACCTGTAATAAAATCCATGCCTAATTTATCCCACTTCCACTCGGGTATCGGCAATGGCTGTAGCAATCCTGCTGGTTTCTGATGCTCAGCCTTTACTCTCTGACACACATCACAAACTGCTACATACTCCGCAATATCCTTCTTCATTCCAGTCCACCAAAAAATATCCTTCAAATCCAAATACATCTTGGTATGTCCTGGATGAATCAAATATGGTGAATCATGGGCCTCTTGCAGAATTAACTTCCTGATCTCCGAATCATTAGGCACATAAACACGATCTTCAAACCATAAGGTATCGTGCTCATCTTCACGAAATCCCTTAGCTTTTCCTTTGCTCATTTTCTCCTTTATAGAGGCAATCTCCTTGTCAGTCTTCTAGGCGTCTCTGATCTTATCCACAAAGTAGACTGAATCTCCAATGCTGCTACATAGCCTCTTGGTACTATTTCCAAACATAGCTCTCGGAGATTTTCGGCTAACTACCTTGGTAAATCTCCTGTCATTAAGGTGTTGACATGACTTTTACGACTCAGTGCATCGGCTACTACATTAGCCTTTCCGGGGTGATAATGCAATCTCATATCATAATCCTTGATGAGCTCCAACCATCTCCTTTGTCTGAGGTTGAACTCCTTCCGTGTGAAAATATATTTCAAACTCTTGTGGTCCGTGTACACCTCACAATGGTTTCCAATGATAAAGTGTCTCTAGGTTTTCAATGCATGCACTACGGCTGCTAACTCCAAATCATGCGTAGCATAATTTAACTCATGAGGCTTAAGCTGTCGTGAGGCATATGAAACAACTCTTCCTTCCTGCATAAGCACTGCTCCAAGTCCTCGACGTGAAGCGTCGCAATACACCTTATAATCCTTGGTCTGATCTGGCAAAATCAACATAGGTGATGTAACCAAACGTTTCTTAAATTCTTGGAAACTGGCCTCACATTCCTCAGTCCATATGAACTTGGTATCCTTCTTCAACAACTCCGTCATAGGCTTCAATCTTTGAGAAATTTTCAATAAATCTCCGGTAGTATCCTACAAGTCCAAGAAAACTCCGGATCTCTCCAACTGTTGTTGGGGCTTCCCAATTTGTCATGGTGTCAACCTTAGTGGGATCTACTACTATACCTTCTCCAGATATAACGTGTCCGAGAAATCCAACTTCCTTCAACCAAAACTCACATTTGCTAAACTTGGCATATAATTGATGTTCTCTGAGCTTTCCAAGAACCAAACACAAATTTTCCTTATGCTCCTCTTCATTCTTCGAGTAAACCAGGATATCATCAATGAACACCACGACGAACTTATCCAAAAACTCCATAAACACTTTGTTCATCATGTTCATAAAATATGCAGGTGCGTTAGTCAGACCAAATGACATAATGGTATACTCGTACAGCCCATACCTGGTGGTAAAAGCCGTCTTAGGTATATCTTGTTCTTGAATCTTCAACTGGTGGTATCCTGATCGCAGATCAATCTTGGAAAATACCTTAGCTCCTTGCAATCGATCAAACAGATCATTGATCATCGGTAGTGGGTACTTGTTCTTGATGGTTACTTCATTCAATCCTCGATAATCAACAACCATCCTTAACGATCCATCCTTCTTCTCCACTAGAAGTACTGGCGATCCCCAAGGTGAAGAACTTGGGCGAATATATCCTTTATCTAGTAACTCCTTAATCTGCTTCTTAATCTTCACCAAATCCTTTGCGGGCATCCTATATGGTCTCTTAGATATTGGCCCTGTGCCTGGCAAAAGCTCAATAAAAATTCAATATCTCTATCCGGTGGCATGCCTGGCAACTCCTCTAGAAATACATCAGGGAAATCCTTCACCACTGGTACTTCCTCCTGCACAACTCTTGTTAAACAATTTACTTGAGTCCTTTTTGGCACATGCCAGGATACATACTTGATCCTTCTCCCTTCTGGGGTGGTAAGCAAGATCGACTTACTGGCGCAATCGATGTTTCCTCCATACATCGACAGCCAATCCATACCCAGAATTACATCCAATCCTTGTGATTCCAAAATGATTAAATCCGAGGGAAACACATGCCTACCTATACTCAATGGCACTTGAAAACATCCTTGGCTAGCCATATACTCCACTCCTGGTGAGCTTACTAACATAGGTGTTCTAAGAACTTTGGTGGGCAGGTTATACTTATCCACAAATTCCCTTGATATGTATGAATGCGATGCACCAATATCAAAAAGAACGAGTGTAGTAAATGACTTAACCAAAAACTTACCGATTACTGCATCCGGCTGCTCTTCAACCTCCTCTACGTTAACGTGGTTCACCTGTCCCCTGTTGAAAGGGTTCGGCTTCTTCCCAGAGCTTCCATTGCCATTTCCATTCTGGGATTCAGGACATTCATTGGCATAATGTCCGGTCTTCTGGCACTTAAAGCAAGTGGCTTGGCTCAGGTCTCTCTTGGCTGGGGTCGATGGGTTGGTGCGGTTTTGGCCGTTGCTTCCTCCATTCCCATTACCATTCTTGGTGCCATTGTGATTGTGCGAGCTACCTCCTCCATGGGTATGCTAAAAATGTCCTCCCGGTCTAGGGGTAAAACGTGGCTTCTGCTGAGCTCCTGAATTGTACTTCCCTTGTCCATACTTCCTCTTGCAATTCTCAATCTGCTGCTGCTTCCCTTCCATCATGAGAGCACGATCTACCAACTCCTGGTAGTCATTGAAAGTTGCTACCATCAACTGCATGCTCAACTCATCATTCAGTCCTTTCAGAAACTTCTCCTGCTTAGCTGCATCCGTAGCTACGTCATCTGGGGCATAACGTGCTAACTTACTAAAGTCCTCCACATATTGGCCAACTGTCCATCCTCCTTGGCGCAAGTTGCGAAACTCTCGCTTCTTCATGGCCATAGCTCCTGCTGAAACATGGGCAATACGAAAAGCCTGCTAAAACTGGTCCCATGTGACAGTGTCGACAGGGAAAGTGGTTGTGAAATTCTCCCACCATGATGTTGCGGGTCCCTCAAGCTGATGTGCGGCAAACTTCACCTTTTCTGCATCTGTGCATCCTGCGGATTCAGGCTAAGAAAACGGGCTAAGTGATCAATAGGTGGTGGTGGTGGTGGGTTGTTGTTGTTGTTCCCCTGATTCTGATTTTGTACTAGCAACTACATCAATGTGTTCTGCTGCTGGATCAACTGAGTGAGCTCTGGTGGGAAGGTAAATCCGGGGTCACGTCTCGGAGGCATCTGAGGGTTTAGAAAAGATAAGATTTAAGAATAGAGATGGGTCTAAAGAGAAAACACTACCCATATGCACATGAGGCAAAAGCAAACAATTCACTTCATTCAATCAATCAAACAGGGGCATACAATCGATCTAACTATCGCAAAAGTGCTCGGACTACTATATTTACATGGTGGACTACTACTACTGTTGGGGGTGGTCTATTAGAAATATTCTTTGGTTGCAGACTCCATGATATCCGCTCCAGCTTCATCAACATAGTCATCATCGATATCATCTGGATCCGAGTCGGTGTCGTCGATGTTGATGTAGTCTTCCGAGCGAATTTCCTTGGGTTCTTCGTCTTCTTCTACTGGTGTAGGGCCTCCCATGAATATTCAAATCTTCTTGATCAGATCGTCATTCTTCTCCACTAACACTTCGATTTCTTCTTCATAATCTTCACGTGTAGCCTTGAGTTCTTCCTCCGGTTCCTTGATTCTTGTCCTTGCCTTCTTCAGATCTATCATATCTGCGCACATCTGGTTCTCCTGACGTTGAATGTGTTGGTTTAACTCCTGGATAAAAGCTGCAACTGAACTATCCTTCCTGGTGCTGATCATCTCCCAGTGCTCATCTCGGCGCCCACAAATCTGGTAGATAGTATCCTTGAGATCATTACGGTAAACTTCTCCAATGCGTCCCATGGCGATGTGGGATACCATGCTCTTCCCTAGATTCCAAGTTGGTGAATCAAAAGAAAACTCTATGGGCTCAGTGACTGGCATGAACGTCCTTCCTGGAACTTGAACTTGAATCATCCAACGCTCCTCTTCAGGTAGAGTGGCGTTGTAGGTTTCGGTGAAGCTTGGTACTCCTATGTTCAGGTATCTAGTGACTTCCTTCAAGTGACATCCAAAGGGTGTATCTTCATCCGGTTGCGTGAACTTGCTCCTTGCATCCACCATCCTAAAAGAGTAGAAAAGATGAGAAGTCATAAAGAGAAGAGAGAGTAGTGATCTAGGTGTTTTGCTTAGTGGTCGTGTCCTACAGTCAGCGTGTGCTTTGATACCATCTTGTAGCGACCAGACCTCAAACGGTCCAATCTCTGTGCTCAGGTGTCATCCCTAGATCAGTAATGCTGACACCACACAGTACTTGAAGGATTTATAACAGAGTAGCAATCACACACTTATTACATCGAGTGTCTCAAAAGAGAACTTATTACAATAAATATGGCTTAAGGCCATCTAATAACGATAATAGCGGAAGGCTTGGAAGATAAGTGAGTCCATCAACTCCAACGGCATCACTGAGTATAGAACCACGACCTAAAAACACCTTAATCATCGTCTGAAAAGTCTGCAACATTAACGTTGCAGCCCGAAACGGGTCAGCACATGGAATATGCTGGCAATGTAACACATAGAGAGTAATGGAATGAAATAGGCTATACTACATGCATATTTGGCTGGTGGAAAGCTCTATGGTTACAGTTTTGCGTAAAGCCAATTTTTCCCTACTGCAAAGGATTAAATTTTATTTAACTATCATGGTGCTTGTTAAACATTGAGAATGGTGGATAGCATTCTCAATCCCAATTAAGCATCATCATTAAACAAAACCCAACAAAATTAATTTGAGAGTAACATGATGATATTCACATCATAATCCAAGTACTAGATACTCAAGATGTCCATAACCGGGGACACGGCTAACCATGATTAGTTTATACACTCTGCAGAGGTTTTCGCACTTTTCCCCACAAGACTCGGTCGCCTCCATTTGATTTCTCGCAGTACATGGTGTTTGAGAAACGGATGACCGAGACATAGTCTTTCAGAAGCGCTAGCACCTTACGATCGGGTAGACCGTTACACCTACTTTCCCCTACATCTACTAGTCTACCACTGTAAGAGTTCGCACGACTTAATCAACTATGCTAGAGCCCATAGTAGCTTGTGGCTGCACACGGAAGTTTCTAGCATGAATAATCTCATGATCCCTTTGAGCCTGGGTGGCGGTCCAAAAGAAAACACGCAATCGCTGGAATACCCAGGTGCCTCAATCCACCCAGATGTGTATTTAAGTTGCCACCTTAGATAAACCATTAATTTAACAATCTCACATCTATCATGGATACACTCACCCAATCCACGTCTACTAGCATAGCATGGCATAATAAGCAAACATAGAAGTAACTCCCAAAGGTTTGACAATAACAGGTAATAGGTACTACCTCATCTACTTCCCAAACCCACAATTTAATTAGATCCTAATCATGCAATGTGTGAGGATTGATCTAATGCAATAAAAACTGGGTAGTAGGAGGTATGATCAAAGTGTTACTTGCCTTGCTGATGATCCGCAAAACCTAGCGATTTGAAGTAGCAAGCGGCACACTCCGGGTGCTCTATCGCAAACAAACAAGCATACAATAAGAACTCCACTAATGCATAGGTAAAACTCAAATAAGAGATCTAACCAGAAAGTTCAACTTAAGAACTCCGGTTGGCAAAAAGAATCAAATCAAACGAAGCAACGAAAGACAAACGGCAAAAGAAACAAGCTCTATTTACTATTCTTGATCTAGGGCAATTTTTACAATGGCAAAAACTTGTTTGAGTTGGTTAAACAGAAAGAGGGTTTCGAGACGAAACTCCAGGCGCTTGAATCGCCTGATGCCGACAAACGAGCGAAAAGTTAGACTAGAACGAAAAATGGATCAGGAATCGCGATCAGAAAAATCATGGATTAAATCCGAGAAAAAGAAAAACGACGAACAGATTAACGAACGAACGTTCGTTATCTGGACCTAAACGATGAACGCGTTCGTTAAAACGAATGAACGCTCGCTAATTAAATAAACCGGAAAACTGATCTATTTCAAAAAACGAAACTAAAAAAAACCGACAGAAAACCGATCGGTTTTCTAAAAAAAACCGGCGGCGAGATCTACCTCCAGCGGCGGCAGCGGCGGGCGGCGGCGCGCTAGGGTTAGGGTTTGGGGGCGGGGCGGCTTGGGCTGGCTCGGGCCTCGGGCAGCACTATTTAAAGGCCCGGCCAGGTGGAGTCCTAGCCGGTTACGGCCCAAAGTCGGTTCGGATCTTTTTTTAAATAATTATGCTCAGAAAAAAACAAAAGGAATACTAAACGGACTCCAAAAATCCCGAAGTAAATTTTCCCTGGCTTCTAAAATCAAGCCACACAGGATGAACATTTATTTGGGGCCTAAATGCGATTTTGAAAAATGCGCATTTTTCCTAAATTCAAATAAAATAGCAAATAAAACCAAAATAAAATCTTATTTGATTTTTTATTAAATACTCAATATTTCTTTATTTTTGGGAAAGTCATTTTGTTCCCTCTCTCATATTTGGGTAATAGAAATAATTGATATAAAATAAATAAAATCAAATGATCCTATTTTCAAAATTTGAGAAAACTCAAATATGAAAATAACGAAATCCCCAACTCTCTCCGTGGGTCCTTGAGTTGCGTAGAATTTTCTAGGACCAACCAAAATGCAATAAAATATGATATGCAAATGATGATCTAGTGTATAACATTCCAAATTGAAAATTTGGGATGTTACAACACGGTATCGCCTCCATGGACTTAGATGGTGCCCTATTTAAAGTGAATGTAATTGTCTTTAATGCATAACCCCCCAAAATAGCGGTAGATTGGTAAGAGACATCATACACCATATCCAGTAAGGTTCGATTACGATGTTCGGACACACCATCATGCTATGGTGTTCCAGGCGGCGTCAACTGTGAAATGATTCTACCTTGTCCTTAGTGATTGCCAAACTCATAACTCAGATACTTTCCCTTTGATCAGATCGAAGGAACTTGATCTTCTTTTTACGATGATTCTCAACTTAACTCTGAAATTGCTTGAACTTTTCAAACATTTCAGACTTATGCTTCATTAAGTAAATATACCAATATCTACTCAATTCACCGGTGAAGGTGAGAAAATAACGATATCCACCGCGCACGTCAACGCTCATCGGACTGCACACATCAGCATGTATGATTTCCAACAAGTCACTTGCCCATTCCATTGTTCCAAAGAACAGGGTTTTAGTCATCTTGCCAAAGAGGCATGGTTCACATGTTTCAAGTGATTCAAAATCCAGTGATTTCAATAGTCCATTAGCATGGAGGTTCTTTCATGCGCTCTACACCAATATGACCTAAGCGGCAGTGCCACATGAAAGTGGTACTATCATTATCAACTCTACATCTTTTGTCATCAATGCTATGAACATGTGTATAACTACGACCGAGATTCAATAAACCATTCACATTGGGTGCATGACCATAGAAGGTATTATTCATGTAATCGGAATAACCATTATTCTCTGACTTAAATGAATAACCATATTGCAATAAACATGATCTAATCATGTTCATGCTCAATGCAGACACCAATGCAAACAACATTTATCTATGTTTAACACTAATCCCGAAGGTAGAGGGAGCGTGCGATGGTGATCACATCAACCTTGGAAACACTTCCAACACACATCGTCACCTCGCCCTTAGCTAGTCTCCGTTAATTCCATAGCTTTTGTTTCGAGTTACCAATATTAGCAACTGAACCGGTATCTAATACCCAGGTTCTACTAGGAGTACTAGTAAGGTACACATCAATAACACACATATATCAAATATACTTTTGTTGAAGTTGACAGCCTTCTTATCTACCAAGTATTTGTGGTAGTTCCGCTACCAGTGACCGTTCCCCTAATTGAAGCACTTTGTCTCGGGTTTGGGTTCTTGAGTTTCTTCACTGGAGCGGCAACTGGCTTGCCATTCAAGAAGTTTCCCTTCTTGCCCTTGCCCTTCTCTGAAACCAGTGCTCTTGTTAACCATCAACACTTGATGCTCCTTCTTGATTTCTACCTTTACGGCCTTAAGCACGATGAATAGCTCTAGGATTATCTTCCCTTGCATGTTATAGTTCACCATGAAACTCTAGTAGCTTGGTGATAGCGACTGAAGAATTTTGTTAATCACTCTCTTATCTAGAAGATTAACTCCCACTTGATTCAAGTGATTGAAGTACCCAGACATTCTAAGCACATGCTCACTGGCTGAGCTATTCTCCTCCATCTTGTAGGCAAAGGTCTTGTCAGAGGTCTCAACCTCTCAACACGGGCATGAGCCTGAAATACCAATTTCAGCTCTTCAAACATCTCATATGTTCTATGGCGTTCAAGCATGGCGCACTAAACTATCAGATAGTCATCAGAACATGTCTACCAGATGTTCACAACATCCACAGACAACGCCAGATGGATTGGCACACCGAGCGGTGCATCTAAGGATGGCAATGGGTCGGGTTTGGATCGGGTTGAACAATACCAAATCCATATTCATATCCATAAAGACAGTCTTTGCCTATCCATGAAAAGATCCATGGGTAAAAAATTGTGTCCACATCCAAACCCGATGGATATCCATATCCATTGGATATGCACCGGGTCCTCTCAAGACATATAGATAAGACATAGCACAATGTTAATATAAGCTCTTTCATTCTTCATCTCGTGGCAAGCTAGCCTTGACTTATGGTAAACATAAACTTATAGTAAATCAACGTCACTAACAACCTATTATGATTTATTATTTTTCTAAAAGATGAGAATGATGAGTCATTTAACGAGGAGATGAAATAAGGGAAGGGGCACTGGAGTATGTTATGGTGGGGATTGAATATCAACTAATAGAAATTACGACATGGATTGTGCAATTTATTTTGCATGGTTTAGATAAAAGAATAAGTTAAAAATTGCGGTGAGACATGGTAGGGATAGCGGTTTTTCCCCACTAAGTTATACTATCGGGTCGGGTTTGGGTATACCCATGGGTACAAGATTATATCCATGCCCTACCCACGAGCAATCGGGTCGGGTTTGGGTGCCGCCCATGGGCGCAAAAGCATATCCAAACCCTATCCATTCGGGTCGGATATCCATGGGTATCCATGTCCATGGGTAAAATTGCCATCCTTAGGTGCATCAAGGATAGAAGCCTTCTGTGCAGCAGTGAGGACAATCCTCAGACTACGGCCCTAGTACGCACAATTGCTTACAATATCTTTCAACTTAGTCTTTCTCTAGGAATGTATTAAAACAAAGAGCTAAAGCGTGAGCTATTAATCCACAACATAATTTGCAAAGACAACTTAGACTATGTTCATGATAATTAAGTTCATCTAATCAAATTATTCAATGAACTCCCACTCAGATAGACATCCCTCTAGTCATCTAAGTGATACATGATCCGAATCGACTAGGCCGTGTCCGATCATCACGTGAGACGGACTAGTCATCAACGATGAACATCTCCATGTTGATCGTACCTACTATACGACTCATGTTCGACCTTTCGGTCTCTCGTGTTCCGAAGCCATGTCTGTACATGCTAGGCTCGTCAAGTCAACCTAAGTGTTTTGCATGTGTAAATCTGGCTTACACCCATTGTATTCGAACGTTAGAATCTATCACACCCGATCATCATGTGGTGCTTCGAAACAAAGAACCTTCGCAACGGTGCACAGTTAGGGGGAACACTTTCTTGAAATTTTAGTGAGGGATCATCTTATTTATGCTACCGTCGTTCTAAGCAAATAAGATGTAGAAACATGATAAACATCACATGCAATAAAATAGTGACATGATATGGCCAATATCATTTTGCTCCTTTTGATCTCCATCTTTAGGGCGCCATGATCTTCATCGTCACCGGCATGACACCATGATCACCATCATCATGATCTCCATTATCGTGTCTTCATGAAGTTGTCTCGCCAACTGTTACTTCTACTACTGTGGCTAATGGTTAGCAATAAAGTAAAGTAATTACATGGCATTTTCATTGACACGCAGGTCATATAATAAATTAAGACAACTCCTATGGCTCCTGCCGGTTGTCATACTCATCGACATGCAAGTCGTGATTCCTATTACAAGAACATGATCTATCTCATACATCACATATATCATTCATCACATCCTTTTGGACATATCACATCACATAGAAAACCCAGCAAAAACAAGTTAGACATCCTCTAATTGTTGTTGCATGTTTTACGTGGCTGCTATGGGTTTCCAGCAAGAACGTTCCTTACCTACGCAAAACCACAATGATGATATGCCAATTGCCATTTACCCTTCATAAGGACCCTTTTTATCGAATCCGATCCGACTAAAGTGGGAGAGACAGACACCCGCCAGCCACCTTATGCATCAAGTGCATGTCAGTCGGTGGAACCAGTCTCATGTAAGCGTACGTGTAAGGTCGGTCCGGGCCGCTTCATCCCACAATGCCGCCGGATCAAGATAAGACTAGTAACGGTAAGCAAATTGAACAAATCATCGCCCACAACTGCTTTGTGTTCTACTCGTGCATAGAATCTACGCATAGACCTAGCTCTGATACCACTGTTGGGGGACGTAGCAATAATTCAAAAATTTTCCTACGTGTCACCAAGATCAATCTAGGAGATACTAGCAACGAGAGAGAGAGGGAGTGCATCTTCATACCATTGAAGATCGCTAAGAGGAAGTGTTACAAGAACGCGGTTGGTGGAGTTGTACACGCAACGATTCAGATCGCGGTCGATTCCGATCTAAGCACCGAACAACGGCGCCTCTGTGTTCAACACACGTACAGCCCGGGGACGTCTCCTCCTTCTTGATCCTGCAAGGGGAGAGGAGAAGTTGAGGGAGAACTCAGACAACACGACGGTGTGGTGGTGATGGAGCTCGTGGTTCTCCGGGAGGGCTTAGCCAAGCGCTACGGAGGAGGATGAGGTGTAGGAGAGGGGAAGGGGCTGCGCCAGGGGAAGGGTGTGTGGCTGCCCTCTCTCTTCCTCACTATATATAGGGGGAAGGGGGGTGGAGGACGCGCCCTAGGGTTCCCTAGGGGAGGGGCGGCGGCCACAAGGGAAAACCTAGATGGGTTTGGGCGCCCCCACCCCTAGGAAACTTGCCCTCTAAGCCGGGAGGGGTGGCTGCCCTAGGGGAGGCGCCCCCACCTCTCCAAGTTATGTGAGATGGGGTGGGAGGGGCGCTCAGCCCCTTAGTGGGCTGATGTGCCCCCTCCCCTTGGCCCATAAGGCCCCCCAGCGCTTGTCGGGGCCTCCGAAACCCCTTTCTGACATGCTGGTCGTCACCCGGTACCCCCGGAACAATTCCGGACTCCAATACCCTTCATCCAATATATCAATCTTCACCTCCGGACCATTCCGGAACTCCTCGTCACGTTCGGGGTCTCATCTGGGACTCCGAACAACCTTTGGTAACCACATACTATTTCCCATAACAACTCTAGCATAACCAAACCTTAAGTGTGTAGACCCTACGGGTTCGGGAACCATGCAGACATGACCGATACCTCTCTCCGGCCAATAACCAATAGCGGGATCTGGATACCCATATTGGCTCCCACTTGTTCCACGATGATCTCATCGGATAAACCATGATGTCGGGGATTCAATCAACCCCGTATACAATTCCCTTTGTCTATCGGTATGTTACTTGCCCGAGATTCAATCGTTAGTATCCCCATACCTTGTTCAATCTCGTTACCGGAAGTCTCTTTACTCGTTCCGTAACGCATGATCCCGTGACCAACTCCTTAGTCACATTGAGCTCATTATGATGATGCATTACCGAGTGGGCCCAGAGATACCTCTCCATCATACGGAGTGACAAATCCCAGTCTCGATTCGTGCCAACCCAACAGACACTTTCGGGGATACCTGTAATGCACCTTTATAGCCACCCAGTTACGTTGTGACGTTTGGTACACCCAAAGCATTCCTACGGTATCCGGGAGTTGCACAATCTCATGGTCTAAGGAAATGATACTTGACATTAGAAAACCTTTAGCAAACAAACTTCACGATCTTGTGCTACGCTTAAGATTGGGTCTTGTCCATCACATCATTCTCCTAATGATGTGATCCCGTTATCAATGACATCCAATGTCCATGGTCAGGAAACCATAACCATCTATTGATCAACGATCTAGTCAACTAGAGGCTTACTAGGGACATGTTGTGGTCTATGTATTCACACATGTATTACGGTTTCCGGTTAATACAATTATAGCATGAACAATAGACAATTATCATGAACACGGAAATATAATAATAACCATTTTATTATTGCCTCCAGGGCATATTTCCAACATTATTTGCACGAGTAGGACACAAAGGAGTTGTGGGCGTGGGTATATACATATTGCTTGCCGTCACTAGTTGATTCTTGATTCGGCGGTATTGTTGGATGAAGCGGCCCAGATCGACATTACGCGTACGCTTACGGGAGGCTGGTTCTACCGATGTGTTTCAAACACAAGTGGCTGGTGGGTGTCAGTTTCTCCAACTTTAGTTGAATCGGATTCCATGAACATGGTTCTTTCTGAAGATCAAAAAGCAATCACTATGTTGCGTTGTGGTTTTTGATGCATAGGTAAGAACGGTTCTTGCTCAGCATGTAGCAGCCACGTAAGTCTTGCAACAACAAAGTAGAGGATGTCTAACTTGTTTTAGCAGGGCATGTTGTGATGTGATATGGTCAAGACATGATGCTAATTTTTATTGTATGTGATGATCATGTTTTGTAACACTGTTATCGGCAACTGGCATGAGCCATATGGTTGTCACTTTATTGTGTGAAATGCAATCGCCATGTAATTGCTTTAATTTATCACTAAGCGGTAGCGATAGTTGTAGAAGCAATAGTTGGCGAGACGACAACGATGCTTTGATGGAGATCAAGGTGTCAAGCCGGTGATGATGGTGATCATGAAAGTTCTTTGGAGATGGAGATCAAGGGCACAAGATGATGATGGCCATATCATATTAGTTATATTGATTGCATGTGATGTTTATCCTTTATGCATCTTATTTTGCTTAGTTTGGCGGTAGCATTATAAGATGATCTCTCACTAAATTTCATGGTATAAGTGTTCTCCCTGAGTATGCACCGTTGCTACAGTTTGTCGTGCCGAGACACCACGTGATGATCGGGTGTGATTAGCTCTACGTTCACATACAACGGGTGCAAGCCAGTTTTGCACATGCAGAATACTCGGGTTAAACTTGACGAGCCTAGCATATGCAGATATGGCCTCGGAACACTGAGACCGAAATGTCGAGCGTGAATCATATAGTAGATATGATCAACATAGTGATGTTCACCATTGAAAATTACTCCATCTCACGTGATGATTGAACATAGTTTAGTTGATATGGGTCACGTGATCACTTAGATGATTAGATGGATGTCTATCTAAGTGGGAGTTTTAAGTAATATGATTAATTGTACTTTAATTTATCATGAACTTAGTCCCGATAGTATTGGCATAACTATGTTATAGATCAATAGCTCACGACGTAGCTCCCCGTTTATTTTTGATATGTTCCTAGAGAAAAATAAGTTGAAAGATGTTAATGGCAGTGATGCGGACTAGCTCCGTGATTTGAGGATTATCCTCAATGCTGCACAGAAGTATTATGTCCTTGATGCACCACTAGGTGATAGAACTGTTGCAGGAGCAAATGCAGACATTATGAACGTTTGACAAGCTCCGTATGATGACTACTTGATAGTTTAGTGCACCATTCAAATAAGTTGTCAAATTTTACTCGTTTTATGATTAATCTTAGAAATTATTATGAATTACAATAGTGTTTATTCATAAACCTATTTATCATTTACTTATTGTATGTCACAAGTTGAGTACTTCATGTCACATAGCTATTGACTAATACACTTAAACAATATGTCGCTATTATTCATATCCGTTCCGAATCAAGAAAACATCCAATTTGTTTCCGCTCCTAGATGAACCCTAACTAACTTGATGCAATTAAAATTTGAAGAACCCTAGGTAGAGGTAGGGGAGGGGAGGAGCAAGCGTGATCACCTCGGGTGCCTACGGCGAGGGAGGGGCAGGCGGCATCGATCGAGGTCGGGGTCAGGGCTCGGGCACGTGGTGGAGGGCGGCGTCGAGGTCGGGGTCAGGGACGGCATCAAGGTCGGGGGCGGCGTCGAGGTCGGGTCAGGGGCGGCATCAAATCCGTGGTCAGGGGCGGTGTCGAGGGTGTGCGGCGCGCGGCGGCCGACGGGCGGTGGCGGCGGCGACGACGCAGATGAGTTTGGATTTGGGGGAAGTGGCCGTGGGGAGGAACGAACCGCGCGGTTAAGTCAAAAGTAGCAGTAGCGCGTTCTGGGAAGTGCGCTACTGCTAAGTTAGCTATAGCGCGCTTCCGGATATGCGCTACTGCTATTCCTTTCTCTTTTCCCTTTTTCATTTATTTTTATTTACATTTTATTCTTTTCCTTTCTCCTTTTTCTATTTCTTCCATTTTCATTTACTTTTTTATTTGATTTTCATTTAATTTTATTTCCTTTAGCAGCAACGCCTTTCTGCGTAAAGGCGCTGCTACAAACCAACTAGCAGTAGCGCTGTTCGCAGTAGGTCGCTACTACTATGTGTAGCCTATTGGCTTGGCAGTGTGAATTTTAGTAGTAGCGCTTTTATCTTCAGGCACGCTACTGCTAAAATTGTATCTGTAGCGCGGTTTGCACCAACGCGCTACTGCTACTTAGCACCAGCGTGCTTTCTTAACACGCGCTACTGCTAAAGTTCTGTGTATAAGATTTTCCCTAGTAGTGTGCGAGGAGGGCGCCCCTCATCCGCATGAGGAAGACTACGCCAGTCACCTCCGCTTCTTCACCAAAATCATGATGCGCCTGGAGGACCGGGCCATGAGGGCCCATGATCTCGTTGAGGGGAGGAGCCAGGGCCTCCTTGGGCGTGCATTCTCGCGCATCTTCAGTCACCTTCAGAACCTCGACCCCCATTTTGACTTTGATGCTGCCATAGCCCCCGTGCCCATGGTCATCCGAGACAACTTGTCGGACTGGGTGGACGACCACGTGGATTCCCTGGTCGCGGAGTTCGCGCCTGAAAATGACGCAGCCATGGTGGTGGTTGGAGAAGGCGGTGCGGACGACGATGAGGTAGAGCGGCAACTCTGATGGCGGGGACGAAGACATCAAGGTCAGCGAGGGAGGCAGCGCCTCCGGCTAACCCCGCGTTTTCCTTGCCTTAACCTGTGTAAGAAAAGGGGAACCTCTGGGCGTGGCCCTGCGGGGTGTAAGAGCATTTTGAAAGGGGAGGCCCCTTATATTGTATGAAACAGAGTGTATGGAGTGATGGCACGCTTTTTGTGGACTAGGCCTGAGATGCACCATGACGAGCCCGCGGGGCTCCCGAGCTTGGTAGTTGTAGCACCTTACCTTGGCTCCGTAGGTCTTTGGCGCCTTGGTGTCCTGGTCTAACCTCCCTCCCAAGGTGAGCCCTTAGGGGCTCGCGAGACTCTGGGCCTCCTGAGAAGCCAGCGGACCCGTTCAAGAGGGCCTCGCGAGGAGCGTGTGTCGGACCACGACAGGATGCACACGCGGCAATCTTGCAGTGCGTGCACTCTTGGCCCCGAGGAGGTCCTATCCGGGTCACCCAAACGCGTCTGGCACTATCTTCTGACCAGCCCCCCCGCTCGTGGAGCACTCACAAAAGGGGGGGGGGGGGGCGAATGCGTGAGCCTAAAAAATAAAGCACGCAACCAGAACACAAGAAATCGGCACGAACCAGAGAAAACTGCCCCCGTTTCAGATAATACAAAAGAACTTCAACTCTCAGTCCGAAAAGTGGTGAATCGAGTTATAGAAAAAGGGGTGAAAGCAAATAGCCGCGTCTGGCACCTAGCTAGTCTTCTTGTCTTCTCACCAGCACGGAGCTAAGTGCTTTCATTGGATGTGAGCATTGTCATTGGGGGATAGTGTCGACGGCCAGTGCGGAGCATGGTGCTTCCACTTGGACATGGGCGGGAGCCCCCGAGGCTGAGGGGCGGCACACTAGAGACTCCGGGGCATGTACGGCCCCACTCATTATTACGTGAGTGTCACGAGCGGAGACCTTCACAGGCGTGAGCGTTGCTTCATATCGCCTGACGAGGGCCCCGCCCTGCACCTCCCCCGACCACCGCTGGGGTATCCAGAAACCAGGACGAGACCAAGGGGTAAGGGGGACGAGACCATGGGCCCTCTACCGGGGGGGGGGGGAGGGCTCACTAGCGCCTCCCCCGGCAGAGGACCTATCTTCGTGCGATGCCTTGCTCCATGCGGCGTGAGGGGGGCTGCCTTCAGGCCCCGCCCATGCAGGCCCCAGTGCGCTGGCCCTACCAGGAGGGGGGGGACACCACCCTAGGGTCTCCGGCCGCTACCATGGCCTGGTTCACCTGTTGTCCATGGTTAGCGTAAGCATGCCCCTGGGGTTTCGGCCATACCCTGTGGTCGTCATCGTCGAAGGGTGCGGCGAGGCTTCTGGGCGGCTCATGGAAAGTCCCGGCCTCCAGTGTACCTTCTGCCCATCTCGGCTCGGGGGACGAGCTGGGGTCTTCCTTAGGCGTGTACTCCAGGTCCATCATGCGGGGCACGTAGGCATCTAGGGCTGCTGCGCCGGAGCCCCCGCCTAGGTGCCCCACACCCTGAGCCACCGGGACTTGCGCCTGGCCCTGGTGGCCGCGGGGTGACGTCCCAGCGCGGCCCTGCAGTGGGCCACCAGAGCATGCCCCTGGCCGCAGGAGGTGCGGTCGCGGCAGGGCGAACAACGCCGAGGGCCATGTTGTTGCTGTCGAATCCCTCGGGTGCTCCGGGGGGCGCACGGGCACGTCGGGGTCCAGCACACGCTTCTGCCACTACCTGAGGCATGGACAAGGAGCAGAAGGGCTCCGCACCCCTGCTGGCGGTGTCGAGTAGTTCAGCGACCCGCTCCAGGAGGGTATCACGGCCGCCCTCCGCCAGTCTGCAGTGCAGTAGCTCTCGTGCCACGATGATCACGGCCCGCATGTTCACCTGCTCCCGATGAGTGTGTGGCACCGTCGCCGCAACGTAGCCCAAAGACCGCGCGGCGAAGCGTGTATGCCGAGGTGCGAGGGTGGGCGGGGCCGGCCCGCGCTGCCCGCGTCCGGCGGGGTTAGGCGTTGTAGGGATGAACTTTCTTTAGCCATGTTATTTTGAGAGGACACAATTGCTTAGTTAGTATGCTTGAAGTATTATTATTTGTATGTTAATATAAACTTTTATCTTGAATCTTTCAGATCTGAATATTCATACCACAATTAAGAAGAATTACATTAAAATTATGCCAAGTAGCACTCCGCATCAAAAATTCTGTTTTTATCATTTACCTACTCGAGGACGAGCAGGAATTAAGCTTGGGGATGCTTGATACGTCTCCAATGTATCTATAATTTTTGATTGCTCCATGCTACATTATCTACTGTTTTGGACATTATTGGGCTTTATTATCTACTTTTATATTATTTTTAGGACTAACCTATTAACCGGAGGCCCAACCCAGAATTGCTGTTTTTTTGCCTATTTTAGGGTTTTGAATAAAAGGAATATCAAACGGAATCCAAACGGAATGAAACCTTCGGGAACGTGATTTTCTCGCCGAACATGATCCAGGAGACTTGGACCCTACGTCAAGAAACAAAGGAGGAGGCCACGAGGTAGGGGGGCGCGCCTACCCCCCTAGGCGCACCCTCCACCCTCGTGGCCCCCTGTTGCTCCACCGACGTACTCCTTCCTCATATATATACCTACGTACCCCCAAACGACCAGATACGGAGCCAAAACCCTAATTCCACTGCCGCAACTTTCTATATCCACGAGATCCCATCTTGGGGCCTGTTCTGGAGCTCCGCCGGAGGGGGCATCGATCATGGAGGGCTTCTACATCATCACCATAGCCCCTCCGATGAAGTGTGAGTAGTTTACCTCAGACCTACGGGTCCATAGTTATTAGCTAGATGGCTTCTTCTCTCTTTTTGGATCTCAATACAATGTTCTTCCCCTCTCTTGTGGAGATCTATTTGATGTAATCTTATTTTTTGGTGTGTTTGTTGAGACCGATGAATTGTGGGGTTATGATCAAGTCTATATATGAACAATATTTGAATCTTCTCTGAATTCTTTTATGTATGATTGGTTATCTTTGCAAGTCTCTTCGAATTATCAGTTTGGTTTGGCCTACTAGATTGATCTTTCTTGCAATGGGAGAAGTGCTTTGCTTTGGGTTCAATCTTGCGGTGTCCTTTCCCAGTGACAATAGGGGCAGCAAGGCACGTATTGTATTGTTGCCATCGAGGATAACAAGATGGGGTTTTCACCATATTGCATGAGTTTATCTCTCTACATCATCTCATCTGCTTAAGGCGTTACTTTGTTTTCATTAACTTAATACTCTAGATGCATGCTGAATAGCGGTCGATGAGTGGAGTAATAGTAGTAGATGCAGGCAGGAGTTGATCTACTTGTCTCGGACGTGATGCCTATATACATGATCATACCTAGATATTCTCATAACTATGCTCAATTCTGTCAATTGCTCAACAGTAATTCGTTCACCCACCGTAAAATACTTATGCTCTTGAGAGAAGCCACTAGTGAAACCTATGGCCCCCGGGTCTATCTTCATCATATTAATTTTCCAATACTTAGTTATTTCCTTTGCTTTTTTCCTTTGCTTTTATTTTACTTTGCATCTTTATCATAAAAATACCAAAAATATTATCTTATCATATCTCACTCTCGTAAGTGGCCGTGTAGGGAAGGATTGACAACCCCTTATCGCGTTGGTTGCAAGGATTTATTTGTTTTGTGCAGGTGCGAGGGACTCGCGCATAGCCTCCTACTGGATTGATACCTTGGTTCTCAAAAACTGAGGGAAATACTTACGCTACTTTGCTGCATCACCCCTTCCTCTTTGGGGAAAACCAACGCAGTGCTCAAGAGGTAGAAGGAAGGATTTCTGGCGCCGTTGCCGGGGAGTCTACGCAAAAGTCAATATACCAAGTACCCATCACAATCCTTATCTCCCGCATTACATTATTTTCCATTTTCCTCTCGTTTTCCTCTCCCCCACTTCACCCTTGCCGTTTTATTCGCCCTCTCTCTCTCTCTCTCTCTATCCTCCCTCTCTTTCTCTATTTGCCTCTTTTTGCCCGCTTGCTTTTTTGTTTGCTTGTGTGTTGCATTGCTTGCTTGTCACGATGGCTCAAGATAACACTAAATTGTGTGACTTTACCAATACCAACAACAATGATTTTATTAGCACTCCGATTGATCCTCTTACCGATGCTGAATCTTGTGAAATCAATGCTGCCTTGCTGAATCTTGTCATGAAAGATCCGTTTTCCAGCCTTCCTAGTGAAGATGCCGCTACCCATCTAAATAGCTTCGTTGATTTGTGTGATATGCAAAAGAAGAAAGATTTGGATAACGATATTGTTAAATTGAAGCTATTTCCTTTTTCGCTTAGAGATCATGCTAAAGCTTGGTTTTCGTCTTTGCCTAAAAATAGTATTGATTCATGGAATAAGTGCAAAGGTGCTTTTATCTCTAAGTATTTTCCTCCCGCTAAGATCATCTCCCTTAGAAACGATATTATGAATTTTAAGCAACTTGATCATGAACATGTTGCACAAGCTTGGGAGAGGATGAAATTAATGATACGTAATTGCCCTACTCGTGGTTTGAATTTGTGGATGATTATACAAATTTTTTATGCCGGATTGAATTTTGCTTCTAGAAATCTTATAGATTCGGCCGCGGGAGGCACTTTTATGGAAATCACTTTAGGAGAAGCTACTAAACTCCTAGATAATATTATGGTTAATTATTCTCAATGGCATACTGAAAGATCTACTAATAAAAAGGTGCATGCGATAGAAGAAATTAATGTTTTGAGTGGAAAGATGGATGAACTTATGAAATTATTTGCTAGTAAGAATGTTTCTTCTGATCCTAATGATATGCCCTTGTCTACTTTGATTGAGAATAATAATGAATCTATGGATGTGAATTTTGTTGGTAGGAACAATTTTGGTAACAACGCGTATAGAGGAAATTTTAATCCTAGGCCTTATCCTAGTAATCCCTCTAATAATTATGGTAATTCCTACAACAATTCTTATGGAAATTATAATAAGATGCCCTCTGATTTTGAATCTAATATTAAAGGATTTATTACTTCGCAAAAGAATTTCAATGCTTTGATTGAAGAAAAATTGCTTAAGATTGATGAGTTGGCTAGGAAAGTTGATAGAATTTCTCTTGATGTTGATTCTTTGAAACTTAGATCTATTCCACCTAAGCATGATATCAATGAGTATCTCAAAGCCATGAGAATTTCAATTGAAGAGTGCAAAGAAAGAACCGCTAGGATGCGTGCTAAGAAAAATGCCTTTATAAGAGTGTGTTCTTCTAGCTCCTATGAAAATAAAGATGAAGATCTAAAAGTTATTGATGTGTCCCCTATTAAATCTTTGTTTTACAATATGAATCTTAATAATGATGGGACTGAATATGATCCACCTTTACCTAGAAGGCGTTCCAAGAATTCAGAGTTTTTAGATCTTGATGCTAAAATTGATGAAAGTGGGGTCGAAGAAATTAAAACCCTAGATGTTGCTAAACCCACTATTTTGGATTTCAAGGAATTTAATTATGAAAATTGCTCTTTGATTGATTGTATTTCCTTGTTGCAATCCGTGCTAAATTCTCCTCACGCTTATAGTCAAAATAAAGCGTTCACTAAACATATCGTTGATGCCTTGATGCAATCTTATGAAGAAAAACTTGAATTGGAAGTTTCTATCCCTAGAAAACTTTATGATGAGTGGGAACCAAATATTAAAATTAACATTAAAGAACATGAGTTCTATGCTTTATGTGATTTGGGTGCTAGTGTTTCCACGATTCCAAAGACTTTATGCGATTTGTTAGGTTTCCGTGATTTTGATTATTGCTCTCTAAACTTGCACCTTGCAAATTCCACTATTAAGAAACCTATGGGAAAAATTAATGATGTTCTTATTGTTGCAAATAGGAGTTATTTACACGTAGATTTTATTGTTTTTGACATAGATTGCAATCCTTCATGTCCTATTATTCTTGGTAGACCTTTCCTTAGAACGATTGATGCAATTATTGATATGAAGGAAGGAAATATTAGATTCCAATTTCCGTTAAGGAAAGGCATGGAATACTTTCCTAGAAATAAAATTAAATTACCTTATGAATCTATTATGACAGCCACTTATGGATTGCCTACCAAAGATGGCAATACCTAGATCTATCCTAGCTTTTTATGCCTAGCTAGGGGCATTAAACGATAGAGCTTGTTGGGAGGCAACCCAATTTTGTTTTTATTCCTTGATTTTTGCTCCTATTTAGTAATAAATAATTTATCTAGACTCTGTTTAGGTTGTGGTTTTTGTGTTTAATTAGTGTTTGTGCCAAGTAGAACCGTTGGGAAGACTTGGGGAAAGTCTTGATATCTTGCTGTAAAAAACAGAAACTTTAGCGCTCACGAGAACTGCTGCCATTTTTATTTGGAAATTGATATTTAGTTAATTCTTTTTGAAGATGATTAATAGATAAATTACTCACGTGAAGCAATTTATTTTAGAATTGTTTGGGTTCCAGATCTTCCGCTAGGTACAGATTACTACAGACTGTTCTGTTTTTGACAGATTCTGTTTTTCATGTGTTGTTTGCTTATTTTGATGAATCTATGGCTAGTAAAATAGTTTATAAACCATAGAGAAGTTGGAATACAGTAGGTTTAACACCAATAAAAATAAATAATGAGTTCATTACAGTATCTTGAAGTGCTCTTTTGTTTTCTTTCGCTAACGGAGCTCATGAGATTTTCTACTTTAAGTTTTGTGTTGTGAAGTTTTCAAGTTTTGGGTAAAGATTTGATGGATTATGGAACAAGGAGTGGCAATATCCTAAGCTTGGGGATGCCCATGGAACCCCCAAGATAATCTAAGGACACCTAAAATCCAAAGCTTGTGGATGCCCCGGAAGGCATCCCCTCTTTTCGTCTACTTCTATCGGTAACTTTACTTGGAGCTATATTTTTATTCACCACATGATATGTGTTTTGCTTGGAGCGTCTTGTATGATTTGAGTCTTTGATTTTTAGTTTACCACAATCATCCTTGCTGTACACCTTTTGAGAGAGCCATACATGATTTGGAATTTGTTAGAATACTCTATGTGCTTCACTTATATCTTTTTGAGTTATATAGTTTTGCTCTTGTACTTCACTTATATCTTTTAGAGCACGATGGTGGATTTGTTTTATAGAAACTATTGATCTCTCATGCTTCACTTAGATTATTTTGAGAGTCTTAAATAGCATGTTAATTTGCTTAAATAATCCTAATATTCTAGGTATTCAAGATTAATAATTTTTTTCTTATGAGTGTTTTGAATACTAAGAGAAGTTTGATGCTTGATGATTGTTTTGAGATATGGAGGTAATAAAATCAAAGTCGTGCTAGTTGAGTAGTTGTGAATTTGAGAAATGCTTGTGTTGAAGTTTGCAAGTCCCGTAGCATGCACGTATGGTAAACATTATGTAACAATTTTGAAACATGAGGTGTTATTTGATTGTCCTCCTTATGAGTGGCGGTCGGGGACGAGCGATGGTCTTTTCCTACCAATCTACCCCCCCTAGGAGCATGCGCATAGTGCTTTGTTTTTGATGACTTGTAGACTTTTGCAATAAGTATGTGAGTTCTTTATGACTAATGTTGAGTCCATGGATTATACGCACTCTCACCCTTCCATCATTGCTAGCCTCTTCGGTACCGTGCATTGCCCTTTCTCACATTAAGAGTTGGTGCAAAATTCGCCGGTGCATCCAAACCCCGTGATATGATACGCTCTTTCACACATAAACCTCCTTATATCTTCCTCAAAACAGCCACCATACCTACCTATTATGGCATTTCCATAGCCATTTCGAGATATATTGCCATGCAACTTTCCACCATTCCGTTTATCATTCCATTGTCATATTGCTTAGCATGATCATGTAGTTGACATAGTATTTGTGGCAAAGCCACCGTTCATAATTCTTTCATACATGTCACTCTTGGTTCATTGCATATCCCGGTACACCGCCGGAGGCATTTATATAGAGTCATATCTTGTTCTAAGTATGGAGTTGTAATTCTTGAGTTGTAAATACATAGAAGTGTGATGACCATCATTCATAGAGCATTGTCCTAAAAAAAGGCCAAAAAAGGAAGGCCAAAAATATATATAAAAGGGACAATGCTACTATCCTTTACCACACTTGTGCTTCAAAGTAGCACCATGATCTTCATGATAGAGAGTCCCTTGTTTTGTCACTTTCATATACTAGTGGGAATTTTTCATTATAGAACTTGGGTTGTATATTCCAACAATGGGCCTCCTCAAGTGCCCTAGGTCTTCATGAGCAAGCAAGTTCGATGCACACCCACTTAGTTTCTTTTGTTGAGCTTTCATACACTTATAGCTCTAGTGCATCCGTTGCATGGCAATCCCTACTCCTTGCATTAACATCAATCGATGAGCATCTCCGTAGCCCATTGATTAGCCTCATTGATGTGAGACTTTCTCCTTTTTTGTCTTCTCCACATGACCCCCTCATTATATTCTATTCCACCCATAGTTCTATATCCATGGCTCACACTCATACATTGCGTGAAAGTTTATTGGTTTGAGATTACTAAAGTATGAAACAATTTCTTGGCTTGTCATCAGGGTTGTGCATGATGAGAGTATTCTTGTGTGACGAAAATGGAGCATGACTAAACTATATGATTTTGTAGGGATGAACTTTCTTTGGCCATGTTATTTTGAGAGGACATAATTGCTTAGTTAGTATGCTTGAAGTATTATTATTTTTATGTCAATATGTACTTTTATCTTGAATCTTTCGGATCTGAATATTCATACCACAATTAAGAAGAATTACATGCCAAGTAGCACTCCGCATCAAAAATTCTGTTTTTATCATTTACCTACTCGAGGACGAGCAGGAATTAAGCTTGGGGATGCTTGATACGTCTCCAACGTATCTATAATTTTTGATTGCTCAATGCTATATTATCTACTGTTTTGGACATTATTGGGCTTTATTATCCACTTTTATATTATTTTTGGGACTAACCTATTTACCGGAGGCCCAACCCAGAATTGCTATTTTTTTGCCTATTTTAGGGTTTCGAAGAAAAGGAATATCAAACGGAATGAAACCTTCGGGAACGTGTTTTTCTCGTCGAACATGATCCAGGAGACTTGGACCATACGTCAAGAAACAAACAAGGAGGCCACGAGGTAGGGGGGCGCGCCTACCCCCCAGGCGCGCCCTCCACCCTCGTGGGCCCCCTGTTGCTCCATCGACGTACTCCTTCCTCCTATATATACCTACGTACCCCCAAACGATCAGATACGGAGCCAAAACCGTAATTCCACCATCGCAACTTTCTGTATCCACAAGATCCCATCTTGGGGCCTATTCTGGAGCTTCGTCGGAGGGGGCATCGATCACGGAGGGCTTCTACATCATCACCATAGCCCCTCCGATGAAGTGTGAGTAGTTTACCTCAGACCTACGGGTCCATAGTTATTAGCTAGATGGCTTCTTCTCTCTTTTTGGATCTCAATACAATGTTCTCCCCCTCTCTTGTGGAGATCTATTCGATGTAATCTTCTTTTTTGCGGTGTGTTTGTTGAGACCGATGAATTGTGGGTTTATGATCAAGTCTATCTATGAACAATATTTGAATCTTCTCTGAATTCTTTTATGTGTGATTGGTTATCTTTGCAAGTCTCTTCGAATTATCAGTTTGGTTTGGCCTACTAGATTGATCTTTCTTGCAATGGGAGAAGTGCTTAGCTTTGGGTTCAATCTTGCCGTGTCCTTTCCTAGTGACAGTAGGGGCAGCAAGGCACGTCTTGTATGGTTGCCATCGAGGATAACAAGATGGGGTTTTCATCATATTGCATGAGTTTATACCTCTACATCATGTCATCTTGCTTAAGGCGTTACTCTGTTTTCATTAACTTAATACTCTAGATGCATGCTGGATAGCAGTCGATGAGTGGAGTAATAGTAGTAGATGCATGCAGGAGTCGGTCTACTTGTCTCGGACGTGATGCCTATATACATGATCATACCTAGATATTCTCATAACTATGCTCAATACTGTCAATTTCTCAACAGTAATTCGTTCACCCACCGTAAAATACTTATGCTCTTGAGAGAAGCCACTAGTGAAACCTATGGCCCCCGGGTCTAGGTTCATCATATTAATCTTCCAATACTTAGTTATTTCCATTGCTTTTATTTTAATTTGCATCTTTATCATAAAAATACCAAAAATATTATCTTATCATATCTCACTCTCGTAAGTGGCCGTGTAGGGAAGGATTGACAACCCCTTATCGCGTTGGTTGCGAGGATTTATTTGTTTTGTGCAGGTGCGAGGGACTCGCGCGTAGCCTCCTACTGGATTGATACCTTGGTTCTCAAAAACTGAGGGGAATACTTACGCTACTTTGCTGCATGATCCCTTCCTCTTTGGAGAAAACCAACGCAGTGCTCAAGAGGTAGCAATGGCGGGCCGACTGGAAGGGTAGAAGCTCTGACGCACCCCTACCTGGCGCGCCAAATGTCGGATTCGGGGTTCCCCAAACCCTTTAGAGGTTTGATTACTAGGATGCGTGTGAAGAACTCTCCCCTCCCAGTCTGCCTGCTCGATGATTCTACGGCCTAGCTCAATGAACCCAAGGGACAAGAGACACAACGGTTTATCCTGGTTCGGGCCACCTTGCGGTGTAATACCCTACTCCAGCTTTGTGGTGGATTGCCTCGAGGGGCTGAGGATGAACTAGTACAATGGTTGAACAGCCTCAGGATGTGAGGTGTTCTTGAGCTTGATGAGCTAGTGGTGAGAGGATGATCTGAATGATCCATCCGCTTCTATGGTGGTGGCTAAGTCCTATTTATGGTGGCCTTGGTCCTCTTCCCAAATTCAAGGCGGGAAGGGATCCCACAAGAGCCAAATCTGAAGGGGGACAACAAGTACAAGCTATCCTGACAAAAGTAGTCTTCGCCTGCAAAAGGCTCTGGTCGTGACGCTGCGGTGGGCTCCGCGATGACCTCTGTACTGCCGTCCTGGTGGTCTTGGTCTTGTTGCACCGATATGGAAACCTTTTCTTGATTCCTCGGGACTCTGCGCCTGCGCTTGCCCCCTTAGCACTGCACCCGCTGGCGCCTGCCTGGCCTTGGTCGTCATGGCTCACGTCATGTGAACCTCGCAAGGTGCACCTTGCGTTGATATCTCCGCTCCTTGGGAGCCATCCTAGTGAGGCCGCCCCCCAGGGAGCTCTTCGTGGCGTCCGCCTTGCGAGGCTTGGCCCTTCGCGAGGGTCTTGGTTTGTCGTTGCTGAAGCTTGGCCGTACCGGGCCGTCGATGGAGCCATGCCGTGGGCCGCAGGCAGGCAAGTTTGGGTACCCCCGTTCACAGGACGCCGACGGGTTGAATACTCTACCCTCGAAAACTGTTGCGATCCCCTATACTTGTGGGTTATCAGTGTGTTCTATGATGTCTCTTACCAATTTACCACTTCCATTTTGGGGTTATGCATTAGAGACAGCCACATTCACGTTAAATAGGGCGCCGTCTAAATCCGCTGAGACGACATCGTATGAACTATGGTTTGGCAAGAAACCTAAGTTGTCATTTCTTAAAGTTTGGGGATGCGGCACTTATGTTAAAAGGCTTCATCCTGATAAGCTCGAACCCAAATCGGAGAAGTGCGTCTTCATAGGATACCCTAAAGAAACTATTGGGTATACCTTCTACCACATATTCGAAGGCAAGATCTTTGTTTCCAAGAATGGGTCCTTTCTAGAGAAGGAGTTTCTCTCGAAAGAAGTGAGTGGGAGGAAAGTAGAACTTGATGAGGTAATTGTACCTTCTCTCGAATTCGAAAGTAGCACATCAGAGAAAACCATTCCCGTGATGCCTACACCAACTAGAGAGGTAGCTAATGATGATGATCATGAAACTTCACATCAAGTTACTACTGGATCTCGTAGGTCGAACAGAGCATGTTCCACAACAGAGTGGTGCGGTAATCCTATCCTGGAAGTCATGTTATTAGACCATGGAGAACCTACGAATTATGAAGAAGCTATGATGAGCGCAGATTCCGATAAATGGCTTGAGGCCATGAAATCTGAGATATGATCCATGTATGAGAACAAAGTATGGACTTTGGTGGACTTGCCCGATGACCGGCAAGCCATTGAGAATAAATGGATCTTCAAGAAGTAGACAAACACTGATGGTAATGTCACTATCTACAAAGATCAACTTGTCGCAAAAGGTTTTCGACAAGTTCAAGGGGTTGACTATGATGAGACTTTCTCACCCATAGCGATGCTTAAGTTAGTCCAAATCATGTTATAAATTGCGGCATTTTATAATTGTGAAATATGGCAAATGGATGTCAAAACCGCATTCCTTAATGGATTTCTTAAAGAAGAGTTGTATATGATACAACCATAAGGTTTTGTCGATCCTAAAGGTGCTGACAAAGTGTGCAAGATCCAGTGATACATCTATGGACTGGTGCAAGCATCTCGGAGTTGGAATATACGCTTTGATGAGGTGATCAAAGCATATGGTTTTATACAAACTTATGGTGAATCCTGTATTTACAGGAAAGTGAGTGGGAGCTCTGTAGCATTTCTGATATTATATGTGGATGACATATTGTTGACTGGAAATGATATAGAATTTCTGGATAGCATAAAAGAATACTTGAATAAGAATTTTTCAACGAAAGACCTCCATGAAGCTGCTTATATATTGGGAATCAAGATCTATAGGGATAGATCGAGATGCTTAATAGGACTTTTGCAAAGCACATACCTTATAAAGTTTTGAAGAAGTTCAAAATGGATAAGTCAAAGAAAGGGTTCTTCCCTGTATTATGATAACCCACAAGTATAGGGGATCGCAATCGTTTTCGAGGGAAGAGTATTCAACCCAAATTTATTGATTCGACACAAGGGGAGCCAAAGAATATTCTCAAGTATTAGAAGCTGAGTTGTCAATTCAACCACACCTGGAAACTTAATATCTGCAGCAAGGTATTTAGTAGCAAAGTAATATGATAGTAGTGGTAACGGTAGCAAAAGTAATATTTTTTGGTTTTATAGTGATTGTAACAGTAGCAATGGAAAAGTAAATAAGAGAAGAACAATATAAGAAAAGCTCATAGGCAATGGATCAATGGTGGATAATTATGTTGGATGAGATCAATCATGCAACAGTTATAACATAGGGTGACACAGAACTAGCTCCAGTTCATCAATGTAATGTAGGCACATATTCCGAATATAGTCATACGTGCTTATGGAAAAGAACTTGCATGACATCTTTTTTCCTACCCTCCCATGGCAGCGGAGTCCTATTGGAAACTAAGGGATATTAAGGCCTCCTTTTAATAGAGTACCGGACCAAAGCATTAACACATAGTGAATACATGAACTCCTCAAACTACCATCATCACCGGTAAGTATCCCGATTATTGTCACTTCGGGGTTAACGGATCGTAACACATAATATGTGACTATAGACTTACAAAATAGGATCAAGAACTCACATATATTCATGAAAACATAATAGGTTCATATCTGAAATCATGGCACTCGAGCCCCAGTGACAAGCATTAAGCATAGCAACATCAATTTAGAACATAGTGGATAGTAGGGATCAAACCCTAACAAAACTAACTCGATTACATGATAAATCTCATCCAACCCATCACCGTCCAGCAAGCCTACGATGGAATTACTGATGCACGGCGGTGAGCATCATGGAATTGGTGATGGAGGAAGGTTGATGATGACGATGATAATGGATTCCCCTCTCCGGAGCCCCGAACGGACTCCAGATCAGCCCTCCCAAGAGAGTTTAGGGCTTGGCGGCGGCTCTATATCGTAAAACGCGACGAATCCTTCTCTTTGATTTTTTCTCCCCAAACACGAATATATGGAGTTGGAGTTGAGGTCAGTGTAGCACCAGGGGGTCCACGAGGCAGGGGGGTGCGCCCAGGGGGTAGGCGTGCCCCCCACCCTCGTGGACAGGGTGTGGCCCCCTGGCCTTGATTCTTTTGCCAATATTTTTTATATGTTCCGAAAACAGTCTCCGTTGATTTTCAGGTCATTCCGAGAACTTTTATTTCTACACAAAAATAACACCATGGCAATTCTGCTGAAAACAGCGTCAGTCCGGGTTAGTTCCATTCAAATCATGCAAGTTAGAGTCCAAAATAAGGGCAAAAGTGTTTGGAAAAGTAGATACGTTGGAGACGTATCAACTCCCCCAAGCTCGAACCTTTGCTTGTCCTCAAGCAATTTAGTTGACAAACTGAAAGTGATAAAGAAAAACTTTTACAAAGTTTGTTTGCTCTTGTTGTTGTAAATATGTAAAGCCAGGATTCAAGTTTCAGCAAAGATTATGAACTAACCATATTCAGAATAACATTTAGGTCTCATGTTTACTCATATCAATGGCATAATCAACTAGCGAGGAATAATAATAAATCTCGAATGACAACACTTTCTCAAAACAATCATAATATGATATAACAAGATGGTATCTTGCTAGCCCTTTCTGAGACTGCAAAACATAAATGCAGAGCACCTTTAAAGATCAAGGACTGACTAGACATTGTAATTCATGGTAAAAGAGATCCAGTCATATTCATACTCAATATAAATTAATAGTAATGCATGCAAATGACAACGTTGCTCTCCAACTGGTGCTTTTTAATAAGAGGATGATGACTCAACACAAAAGTAAATAGATAGGCCCTTCGCAGAGGGAAGCAGGGATTTGTAGAGGTGCCAGAGCTCGATTTTGAAATAGAGATGAATAATATTTTGAGCGGTATACTTTCATTGTCACCATAACAACCGAGAGATCTCGATATCTTCCATGCTACGCACATTATAGGCGGTTCCCAAGCATAATGGTAAAGTTTATACTCCCCCACCACCAACAAGCATCAATCCATGGCTTGCCCGAAACAATGGGTGCCTCCAACTAACGACAATCCTGGGGGAGTTTTGTTTGCAATTATTTTGATTTGATTTGAGCATGGGACTGGGCATCCCAATGACCAACCATTTTCTCGTGAGTGAGGAGCGGAGTCCACTCCTCTTGAGAATAACCCGCCTAGCATGGAGGATACCGACAACCCTAGTTGATACATGAGCTATTTGAGCATACAAAACAGAATGTTTATTTGAAGGTTTAGAGTTTGGCACATACAAATTTACTTGGAACGGCAAGTAGATATCGTATATAGGAAGGTATGGTGGACTCATATGGAATAACTTTGGGGTTTATGGAATTGGATGCACAAGCAGTATTCCCGCTTAGTACAAGTGTAGGCTAGAAAGAGACTGGGAAGCGACCAGCTAGAGAGCGACAACAGTCATGAACATGCATTAAAATTAATCTACACCGAATGCAAGCATGAGTACGATATAATTCACCATGAACATAAATATGGTAGAGGCTATGTTGATTTTGTTTCAACTACATGCGTGAACATGTGCCAAGTCAAGCCACTCTAATCGTTCAAAGGAGAATACCACCCTATCATACCACATCACAACCATTTTAATAGTATGTTGGCACGCAAGGTAAACCATTATAAACTCCTAGAAAATTAAGCATGGCATAAGCAACTATAATCTCTAATTGTCATTGCAAACATGTTTCTTTCATAATAGGATGAACCAGGAATGATGAACTAATCATATTTACAAAAACAAGACAGGTCGAGTTATACCAGCTTTTCTCATCTCAATCACTTCAGCATATATTGTCATTATTGCCTTTCACTTGCACGACCGAATGGTGTGGATAATAATAATAGGGCACGTGCATTGGACTAAGCTGTAATCTGCAAGCATTCAATTCAAGGGAGAAGACAAGGTAATATGGGCTCTTTGTTATATAAACAATAATGCATATAAGAGCCACTCAACAATTTCATTGTGGTCTTCTCCTCTCGACCCCCAAAGAAAAGGAAAGGAACAAAACTGTTTACACAGGAAAGCTCCCAACAAGCAAAAGAAGAACGAGAAATATTTTTGGGTTTTCTTTTAATTACTACCACTATAGGCATGGAAAGTAAACTAAATAAAAGCTACAACTAATTTTTTTGGTTTTTCTTAAGGTTTTTCAAGCACACAAGAAGAAATCTAAAAAATAAAATAAACTAGCATGGATGACACAATGGAAAAGTATGAGCACCGACAACTGGCATGAGTGTGTGAACATGAATGTAATGTCGGTGAGGAATCCGTACTCCCCCCAAGCTTAGGCTTTTTATATGCCCATGTATCAAAGTTGTAGCTGGCGTCGTACTGAGAGGGGTCTTCAGGGTGCCACTGGTTGGCGATCTCCTCCGGATCCCACTGATAAACAGATTGACGGTGAGGATCAGATAGTGGCTCCGGCTCTGGAGCTGATGTCAGGCGCTGGTATGCCTGAACGGCCTCCGGCAGAATAAGGTACGTGTCTGAAAATATGTTAAACAAAGAGGGAGAAGGCAAGGTAATAGTCTCAACGTGTTTCTTATCAAACATCAGTCTATAGTTAAGCATCTTCTTCTTATTCTTAACGATAAAATCATGTGCTACCATGCTCTTATAATCTAGCAAAATATGAGGCAGCAACTTTTCCTCTTTCTCATAGTGCCTAATAGGTATGTTAAAGTGTGCAGCAAGGCGCGAGGCGAAGATGCCTCCCAAGACGGGACCCTTTGTACGGTTCAGATTTAACCGTTTAGCAACACTAGCGCCTAAACTGAAGCTAGTATCACGAAACAAAGCATGGCGCAAAATAACAATATGAGGGGCACTAAGATTTCCTCAGTTCCCACGACCAATTAAACATCTACTAGAAAAATTGCAAGTAACGTAGAACAGGAAAATGTATGCTAGTGATTCTTGCATCAGAAACCTTCCTAGTTTCCCTTACAGCAATCGTATCAATAAACCGTTCCACATCGTTACGATGCGGTTCCTCTACGCTGCCCGCAAAGGGTATCATACAGACCCGGCAAAAATCATAAAGAGACATCTTCTTATGCTCATTATATAAATAAAATTCCACCGAAGGTGGCGATCTTCTAGCATGGAAATGAAAAATTTGCACAAAAATATTGGTGAGTAAGAGATACTGTTCACGCCGGTCGTGGAGGAAGTCGGTGAGGCCTGCATTCTCAGCCAAATGATAAAAATCTTCATAAATCCCAGCTTCTCTCAAGAACTCATCACAAGGCCATTCACACGGTCGAACCTTCGCAGTACGAGGGAGATTATACTTGGGCTTCTTATTCTCTTCACTTTGCTTATCCTTCAAGCTTCGGCTCGATGAGCCTCTCAAAAATCTCTTCATCTTTTTCTGAAATTTTTTGAAATTTTTAGTAACTTAAAATGAAATGAACCAAACTCAACAAGATTGATAGCAACTACTCCTACAAGTGTCTAGAGGCTATATCATGCATTAAAACTACTTTTGACCACATAAATTTGGCATGCATGCTCAAGAGCAGGGTCACCTAAGCAGCAAAAATTTGCAATAAATAAAGCACTAGAACAAAAACTAATTGGACCATTGGAGGAGTCACATACCGAAGAACAATCCCCCAAAGCAGTTATGGGAATGGAGCTTTGAGCAAGGAGATCGAAAATGGCAGCAAGATGAGCAAGAACTCGGGTTTGAGCTGGTGGGTGATTTTTTCTGGAGCAAGACGAAGTGTGTGGGTGCAAGGATAAGTGGAGGGGACCCACGTGGGGTCCATGAGGCAGGGGGCGCGCCCTCCACCCTCGTGGGCACATGGTGGGTCCCCCTGGTGTGTTCTTAGTGCCAATAATTCTTAAATATTTTGAAAAAAATCATATTTTATTTTAAGGGCATTTGGAGAACTTTTATTTTCGGGGTATTTTTTAGTGCAAGGATAATTCAAAAAACAGGCAGAAAATACTATTTTTGCTTTATTTAATATAAATAAAAGAAAGTAAAAAGAGGGTAAAAAAAGTTGTGCTTTCTAACTTCATCCATCTCATGCTCATCAAAAGGAATCCACTAACAAGGTTGAGCAAGTCTTATTAACAAACTCATTCCGAATCGCATGAAACCGGAGAAATTTCGAATAACACTAGGTTACCTCAACGGGAATATGCACGTCCCCAATAATAAGAATATCATATTTCTTCTTAACAGTAGGAAGAGGAAATTCAAAACCTCCAATAGTGATCGTTGAAATTTTTCCAATAGAATTAATACTATGGACTTGAGGTTGTTTCCTCGGAAAGTGTGCCATATGCTCATTACCATTAACATGAAAAGTGACATTGCCTTTGTTGCAATCAATAACAACCCCTGCAGTTTTCAAAAAAGGTCTTCCAAGAATAATGGACATATTATCATCCTCGGGAATATCAAGAATAACAAAGTCCGTTAAAATAGTATCATTTGTAACCACAACAGGCACATCCTCACAAATACTGACAGGTATAGCAGTTGATTTATTAGCCATTTGCAAAGATATTTCAGTGGGTGTCAACTTATTCAAATCAAGTCTACGATATAAAGAGAGAGGCATAACACTAACACCGGCTCCAAGATCACATAAAGCAGTTTTAACATAGTTTCTTTTAATAAAGCATGGTATAGTTGGTACTCCGGGATCTCCTGGTTTCTTTCGTATTCCACCCTTAAAAGTGTAATTAGCAAGCATGGGGGAAATTTCAGCTTCCGGTATCTTTCTTTTATATGTAACAATATCTTTCATGTATTTAGCACAAGGGTTCATTTTAAGCATATCAATCAAATGCATACGCAAAAAGAGAGGTCTAATCATTTCAGCAAAGCGCTCAAAATCCTCATCATCCTTTTTCTTGGATGGTTTTGGAGGAAAAGGCATGGGTTTCTGAACCCATTGTTCTCTTTATTTACCGTGTTTCCTAGCAACGAAATCTCTCTTATCATAACATTGATTCTTTGATTGTGAGCTATCAAGATCAACAATAGGTTCAATCTCTATATCATTGTCATTGCTAGGTTGAGCATCAACATGAACATCATCATTAACATTATCACTAGGTTCATGTTCATTACCAGATTGTATTTTAGCATCAGAAATAGAAATATCATTGGGATTCTCAGGTGTGTCAACAATAGGTTCACTAGAAGCATGCAAAGTCCTATCATTTTTCTTTTTCTTCCTCTTAAAAGGACTAGGTGTATCAACATTAGCTCTCTGAGAATCTTGCTCAATTCTCTTGGGGTGGCCCTCAGGATACAAAGGTTCCTGAGTCATTTTACCTCATCTAGTCATAACTCTAACAACATTATCATTCTTCTTATTATTTAATTCATTGAGCAAATCATTCTGAGCTTTAAGCACTTGTTCTACTTGAGTGGTAACCATAGAAGCATGTTTACCAATAAGTTTAAGTTCACCTTTAACTCTAGACATATAATCACTCAAGTGTTCAAGCATATCAGCATTGCGTTTCAATTGTCTACCAACATAAGCATTGAAGTTTTCTTGTTTAACAATAAAATTATCAAACTCATCTAAGCATTGGCTAGCAGACTTATAACGAGGAATATCACCTTCATCAAATTTATAGAGAGAATTTACCTTTACTACCTGTGTCGCGTTATCAAGACCATGTATTTCTTCAATAGGTGGTAAATTCTTAACATCTTCAGCTTTAATACCTTTTTCTTTCATAGATTTCTTTGCCTCTTGCATATCTTCAGGACTGAGAAATAGAATACCCCTTTTCTTCGGAGTTGGCTTAGGAGTTAGTTTAGGAAGTGTCCAATCATTTTCATTACTCAACATATTATTCAATAGCAATTCAGCTTGATCAATAGTTCTTTCCCTGAAAACACAACCAACACAACTATCCAGGTAGTCTCTGGAAGCATTGTTTAGTCCATTATAAAAGATATCAAGCATTTCATTTTTCTTGAGAGGATGATCAGGCAAAGCATTAAGTAATTGGGGAAGCCTCCCCCAAGCTTGTGGGAGACCCTCTTCTTCAATTTGCACAAAATTATATATATCCCTTAAGGCAGCTTGTTTCTTATGAGCGGGGAAATATTTAGCAGAGAAGTAATAAATTATATCCTAGGGACTACGCACACAACCAGGATCAAGAGAATTAAACCATGTTTTAGCATCACCCTTTAATGAGAATGGGAATAACTTAAGGATAAAGTAATAGCGAGTTTTCTCATAATTAGTGAACAGGGTGGCTATATCATTTAATTTAGTAAGATGTGCCACAACGGTATCAGATTCATAACCATAAAAAAGATTAGATTCAACCAAAGTAATTAACTCAGGATCGACAGAGAAATCATAATCCTTATCAGTAACAAAGATAGGTGAAGTAGCAAAAGCAGGGTCATATTTCATTCTAGCATTCAAAGACTTTTCTTTAAGCTTAGCTAACAATTTCTTAAGATCAGATCTATCATTGCAAGCTAAGAAGTCTCTAGCAGTTTTGTTGGGGATATAACTATTACGTATGACCCGCCTAGGAGGGGCCGGGTCAACCCTATGAAGATTCATCACAATGAAGCCCAAGGTCACATGGTGATTCATAGATAGGCTTAGTAGAGGGACCAGACCCAAAGGCAGCTTAAGGCCCATGAGTATAAACCACCATGTATGTAAACTTGAATTGTAAGGCATATGTGAAAGGTCATCGAGCCGGATACGTTGTATAAGCTGCCCGGGACTCTAAGGGCCACAAGGCCTCAACCCGTGTATATAAGGGGACGACCTAGCGGCGGCTTAGGACAAGAAACAACAGATCGAGAGCCGGGTCAAGCGTATTCGCCCCTCCTCATCGAAACCCTAGCAATACCAACTACTAACTGGACTAGGCTTTTACCTTCATCGTAAGGGGCCGAACCAGTATAAACTCCTCGTGTCATTTGTCCTGATTAACCCTTTTATGCTAACCTCAACGCGATGGATCCACGACTAAGTCCTCACACTAGGACATCTGACGTGACAATTCCACGACAGTTGGCGCCCACCGTAGGGCCATCACACGATGGTTTCGAGTTCTTAAAGGGTAACTTCGAAGGGATCAAGGGATACGCCGTGTGCCAGATGACCAAGAGTCGCCGCGGCAAGCTCTACATCAACGACGCAGGCTGGGGCCCTGACGCCGGCTCAATTGAGTATGGGTACCGGGTCCCCTTTGGCGAAATTCACGTCTTCATAGGCAAGATCGGCGAACCGGGCCCTGAGCCGGACATTTGCACCGACATCATTGAGACGGCTCAGCGTGCGAGACCCGCCCGGGTTCGGCCCATCATGAATCATGCCTTCGTGGGATGCATCCATGGAGCGGAACCTGAGGATAGATCGGCATCTGGTGGTGATACCATCATTTGTTCTGATGACGAGTTATCTACTAGTGAGACCGAATCGCTGTATCAACTGCAAGAGGGCCGCTTGGGGGCTGTTCCGATGGCGACAGTATTCCGGACCCCTGTGAGCCGCCAAATCGAGTTGCAATTTTTATGGCCGGTACACAGCCCGTGCAGCACTCATCAACTGTGGCGGAGCTGGTTTCTGGGTCAGGGGCGGCAGCAGCTGCCGGGGCAGGAGGCCCTGAGCGCCCGCTGGCTCAGGTTTTAACTGATTTGCTGGACAAATTGACGACGCTGTTAACAATGGTGGTTAACCCGGAGGATCAAGATCAACATAACGCGGCGATCACAAGACTACGCGATGAGATAGCACAGGCTAAGGAGGAGTTAAATGCAGAAAGCGCTAAGATGGTTGAGGAACAGGCTGCTTTGGACGCCCAGTCACAACGGATTCAGGCGGAGTCTTACCAGCTCATGTTGGATCAGAATGCTTCAAACGATGTCATGAGGAGGAGGCATCAGACCCGTCTGCCATCTGTTTATGAAGCAAGAAATATTTTTAACACGCCAGGAGTAGGAACCAGTAACCCGCGCGGTGTTAAACTGGGTTGAGGCACCTGGGATGGGTACACCGGTTCAACCGTGCATGGTGGATCCACCTCGTCATAACAATAAACCGCCACAGCATGTGCCGATGCCGCTGGGTCATTATTCCAACCCTTTGGATAACACGATCGCTCTAGCATCTCGATTGGCAGCTATCCCGGTTGAAGGTGAATTGCCAGCGGCAGTTGAGACACGGAGGGCTAGAGATCTTCTTCAGACAGCGCTGGTTCAACAACAGGCTTATTCCTACATCCGCGATCAAGTTCATTCTACCCCTCGTCCGAGCCGGAGTTACAGCAGGCATCTCGATGAGCCGGCCGTATCAAGTAGTGGGCAGAACCATAACCCGCCCCGTGGGCATGACCGGCGGGTGGTGGTGCAAATGCTCAGGACGTGGTGGATCAAGGTAGAGCTCATCGAGAGGCTGAGCTGGCGCTCAGTATGCGGCTCGTCAACCAACTCCGGTCCATCCGGCCACCTCTGTGGAGCCAGGTTTAACCTTTAGAAACTTGGGCGTACCATGCTTGGTACCGGATCTGCGTAATGAGTGTCTGCCCAAAGATTTCAAAGGACCTCACAAAGTGCCAAACTATACGACCGATTTAAGTCCTGAGGCATGGATTGCGAGTTATGAGATGGCCATGGAGTTGCTGGACATCAGCGAGGCTGCGTGTGCTAAGTATTTCCCCTGATTCTAGAAGGAACGGCCCGCACCTGGTTGAAGTGGCTCCCTACCAATTCCATCGGGTCATGGACCGAGTTGAAAGCTCGGTTTATCCAGAACTTCAAAGATATGTGCAAACAGCCCATGTCGATTATGGATCTGGTCGCCTGTGTTCAGGAAGAAGGTGAATCAACAACCCATTGGGTGCACCGGGTCTCAACAATATTACACTCATCGGATCGCATCAATGCCGACTCAGCGGTGTTGATGTTGGAGAACAACTGCCGTTTCACGCCCTTGAAGTAGAAATTAGGGCGGCTTAAGCGCCACTACAATGACATGGGGATGCTCATGGCGGCTCTGGTTAAATATGCTGACTCTGATAGTACCAAAGACCCCGAGTCTGATGATGATAAGGCGGGGAAGGGGAAGAGGAGCAGCAACGCTAAGGGGCAGCAGTATAACTCGGGAGGCAATGTTAAGCACAAAGCTGATAATAGTTTTGACTTTGTGGCTAACACCAACGCGTAGAATAATGGTCAGCGTCGTAAGGGTAAACCGCCCCCACAAGCCGGCAGATCCGGTATCAATCTTGAGCGTATGTTGAATCAGCCCTGCCCACGACATGGTACGGAAGAAAGACCATCCGGGCATCTATGGAAGGATTGTCACATCATGAAGGAGTACAAAAAATCAAATCTTTTCCATGACAGCCATGGACCAGGTGGCGATTCTAGGCCCGACTCTCATGGTCCGGGTTATGGTGGTGGCGGTTCTAACTCTGGTTTCCAAGGAAATCAAGGTAATCACAACAACCAGGGTGGTTACAACCAGCAGAGTAATCAAGGGGGTCAGCAACATCAACAGCCTGGTTACCAGAGCAACCCGAAGCAGTTGAATAGTGGGAAATATCATGTGTTTACCACTAGTTTGTGTAAGCATGACCAGAAGCTTCATAAGAGATTATTCAATACTTTTGAGCTGGCAGTTCCTCGCTATCTACATTGGTCTGAGCAGCCCATCGCGTGGAGTCGAGAAGATCATCCACCCCGGGTTGATAATCCGGGTCATTTGGCTTTGGTGGTTGCACCACAGGTCGGAGGGTATAAGTTTACCAAGGTACTCATGGATGGAGGGAGAAGCATCAATATCCTTTATTATGAAATTCTTTGTCCCATGGGGTTAACTGATAAAAATCTTAAGCCGTCAAACACTGTTTTCCATGGCGTGGTGCCTGGTAAGTCGGCATATCCAGTCGGTAAGATAGCTCTGGAAGTTGTTTTTGGAGATGATCATGACTCTAGGTCAAAAACATTGACCTTTGAAGTAGTAAGATCCATAGCCCATATCACGCTCTGTTTGGACGACCAGCTTATGCCAAGTTCATGGCGCAACCGTGTTATGTGTATCTGCAACTCAAGATGCCGGGTCACAAAGGAACCATTACAGTGCATGGGAGCCGTAAGATAGCTCTGGAGTGTGAAGAGGGGGACGCGGCTTACGCTGAGTCAGTTTGTGCAACAGAGGAGTTGAAATTCTACAAGGACAATGTTGACCTGGTAGATATGACGTCCTTGAAAAAACCAACCACAGAGCATGATCCGGTGTTAAAGTTTAAGTCGGCAGATGATACCAAGATGGTTGATTTTGTTCCTGGCGACTCATCCAAGCAGTTCAACATCAGTGCTAATTTGGATCTGAAATAGGAAAGCATGCTCATCGAGTTCATCCGTGAGAACCAGGATATCTTTGCGTGGAAGCCTTCAGACATGCCGGGTGTACCGAGAGAACTCGCTGAGCACACTCTTAATATTGATCCAAAGTTTAAGCCGGTCAAACAGTTTCTTCGCCATTTTAATGAGGAGAGACGAAAGGCCATTGGAGAGGAAGTAGCCCGGCTCTTGGCAGCTGGGTTTATCATTGAAGTTTTCCATCCTGAGTGGTTGGCTAACCCGGTGCTGGTACTTAAGAAAAACGGCACTTGGCGTATGTGTGTGGACTACATGGATTTGAATAAGGCTTGTCCAGCGGACCCTTTTGCTCTCCCTCGTATTGATCAGATTATTGATGCTACGATGGGTTGTGAGCGTTTGAGTTTTTTGGATGCTTATTCTGGTTATCATCAGATCAAGATGGCAGTTAAGGACCAGGAGAAGACAGCTTTCATAACTCCCTTTGGAGCCTTTTGCTATGTATCTATGCCTTTTGGGCTCAAGAGTGCCCAGGCGACTTATCAGAGGTGTGTGCAAAATTGCCTTCATAACCAAATTGGGTGTAATGTTCATGCCTATGTGGATGATATTGTGGTAAAATCCAGAGTGAAAGAGACACTGATAAATGGTTTGAAGGAAACTTTTGATAATCTCTGGGTTTACAAGATGATGCTTAACCCAGCCAAGTGTGTTTTTGGTGTGCCGGCAGGCAAGCTCCTGGGTTTTTGGTGTCTAACAGAGGAATTGAAGCTAATACAGAGAAGATAAAAACCATCACCTCTCTGGCTAAACTGACATGTATCAATGATGTGCAGCGTCTGGTGGGTCGTATTGTGGCATTAAGCCAGTTCATAAGCCGGTCAGGGGAGAAGGCTATCCCTCTGTATCAGATGATGAAAAAGACAGATAACTTTGTCTGGAGCGATGCTGCTGATGTAGCGTTTGAGGATTTGAAGAAGCAGCTGCTTGAGCCGCTAGTACTTGCAGCCCCTATTGATAAGGAGCCTTTGTTGTTATATGTGGCTGCTAATAGCCGGGCTGTCAGTGTTTCTATTATGGTAGAAAGAAAGGAGGCAGGAAAGGAACATCCGGTTCAAAGGCCGGTTTACTATATCAGTGAAGTGCTTATTGAGTCCAAGCAGAGGTATCCACACTGGTAGAAGCTTGTATATGGGGTGTTCTTGGCCAGCCGGAAGCTTAAACATTATTTTCTGGGCCATCCCATTACCATGGTCAGCTCTGCTCCTTTGGGAGATATCATCCAAAATAGAGAAGCAATTGGTCGGGGTCGCTAAGTGGGCCATTGAGCTTGGGCCTCACGGGTTAAATATATCCCTCGCACGGCCATAAAGTCTCAAGCGCTGGTGGACTTCATCAATGATTGGACAGAACTGCAGATGCCAGAGGAAAAGCCAGATAACACATATTGGACTATTCACTTTGATGGGTCCAGGAAATTGGAGGGCTCGGGGGCTGGAGTTATTCTTGCTTCCCCTCGAGGTGATAAATTTTGCTATGTTCTTGATTTGATGTTTCCATGTACTAACAATGCAGCTGAGTATGAGGCCTTACTCGACGGTCTTCGGATGGCTAAGGAAATGAACTTAAGCCGGGTTAGATGCTTCAGCGATTCAAATTTGGTGGTTCAGCAAGTCTCTGGTACTTGGGATTCTAAGGATCCACTCATGGCGGCTTATCGGCGAGAGGTGGACGTTATTGCTGGTCACTTCAAAGGTTATCAAGTTGAACACATTGGCCAGAGGAAAAACGAAGCGACAGATGCTTTAAGCCGGCAGGGCTCTCAACGTAAGCCGGTGCCACCTAATGTCTTTCTTGACGTTTGCATAACCTGTCGGTTAAGATTCCTACAGAAGAGGATTTGTCTATTCCTGACTCGGAGGCTCAGTTGGTGGCAGCTCTTCATGTAATCCCAGATTGGACAGTCCCTTATTTGGCCTATATGACCCGGGGCGAGTTACCTGAGGATGAAACTTTGGCCAGACAGATAACCCGGTGGTCTAAGTCAATGACGATTGTTAATGGAGAGTTACATCATCGCAGTGTCACAGGGGCATTTCAGCGTTGTGTTTCTCCAAAAGAGGGCTATGAGATCTTACGAGAAATTCATGAAGGAGATTGTGGTCATCATGCCGGTTCAATGTACCTTGTGGCTAAAGCTTTCCGTCATGGGTTTTATTGGCTAACAGCTCATGCTGATGCAGAGGACCTCGTCAGCAGGTGTGATGGATGTCAGAAATTTGCACATCGAGCCCATGTGCTGGCTCAAGAATTGAGGATGATTCCAATTACTTGGACATTCGCAGTTTGGGGGCTCGATATGGTTGGCCTTTCAGAAGATCTAAAGATCAGAAGACCCACCTTTTGGTGGTGGTTGATAAGTGCACTAAGTGGGTATAGGTAGAGCCAGTTAGCAAGTGTGATGCAGCAACGGCGGTTCAATTCATGAAGAAGGTGATATTCCACTTTGGCTTTCCACACAACATTATAATAGACAATGGCACTAATCTCTCTAAGGGTGCTATGGAAGAATTTTGTCAACGTGAGCATATTCGGCTTGATGTAGCATCAGTGGCTCACCCCCAATCCAAAGGTCAAGCTAAGAGAGCAAACTAAGAAATCTTGAAGGGCATCAAACCCCGGCTTATGGTTCCCCTGCAGAGGACGCCGGGTTGTTGGGTGGAGGAGTTACCTTCCATGTTATGGAGCATCAATACCACCCCAAACAGATCTATAGATTACACACCTTTCTTCATGGTTTATGGAGCAGAGGCAGTTCTCCCTAGTGACATCCGTCATGACTCGCCTCGTGTGGTGGCTTATGTTGAAGCAGACAATGAAATAGCACGTCAAGAAGCACTTGATCTGTTGGATGAGGAGCATAACATAGCAGCAGCTCGATCAATGATTTACCAGCAAGATCTGCGCCGTTATCATAGCCGCCGGATTAAAACCAGAACTTTTCAAGAAGGCGACCTGGTGCTCCGGCTTATCCAGGATACGACTGATATGCACAAGTTATCCCCACCTTGGGAAGGACCTTTTGTGGTCAGCAAGAATCTAAACAATGGGTCATATTACCTTATTGATGTTCGAGACCGGCCACAAGGGACTCACGCATGTCGGAGGAGGAGACCCGACAGCCCTGGAATATTGCTCAACTTAGGCCATACTACACTTGAGCCGCCGGCTCATCCAATGTACATATTTTGATGATGTATATATTATCATTAAAATAATAAAGCCGACATCCCTGCTAAAGCAGGGCCTCTGTTGTTTTCTCTCTCTAAATTAATGAGTCTTCGATTACTTGGGGGCTTCTGCTTTATACAGCAAAGTTATAATTACCCTTTGATCCGGCTTATAGGCCATATACAAAAAACTTGGGACCAAAGAGAGTCTGTGGCAAAAGCACGACTCAAACATAGGTACTCCCTGAGCACAACTCAAAATGTCACTTGGGGGCTCTTTTGTTCTAAAGAACGAAGAGTTCATAACCTTGTGATAGGCTATAAAAGCCAGGCTTGGAAGCCAGGTGTATTCACCTAAATCCCCGAGTTATCCTTCCTGTATGCCAGATGCTTCTCCATCAGGTAATCCTGATTGACCCATCGAACTCTTAACAGTCAATCTTTTAAACAAGACCCTGAACTCGTTAAGGTTAAAACGTCGGTTTGTCATGAGAGGGCACGGTATTACGGATATCAAGGAGAAGCTCAGGCTGTAAAGCCACCGTCCTTGAAACTTGGATAAATCGGCCTGTGATGCACTATGCTGCTCTAACCCCACGTACTCCTGATAAGTCTATCTTTAAATAAGAACTAAACTTATCCGGGTTAAAATGTCGATTGGGTCAATGAGGGCCGACTCACGGAAAGCGCGTACCTTCCAGTGGCTAATGCTAGTTTCACTGAAGAAGATATTTTGGCTTGGCGGCCTACGAAAGCCTCGAATTTTTTTTCTTTTGTTTTGATTTGAATGTCTTTTTGAGATTTTTTCTTTTGTGACATAGTAATACATGGTTGAAAAACAATGAGGCCTATAATGCCTTCTGAGTCATATATGACATTAACCGGTGTTTATTAACCCGACCGGGGTCTTCGACTATAAGTCGCGAGCATAAAATAAAGGTAACTATCCGGTGTTTATTAACCCGGACCGGTTTTATTCATAATCTGGTAATCTCTGATAACTACCAGTATCCAAAGTCTTGGGTCATCACCCTTACTATACTAGCTTGGTAAAATCAACAAGTGTGATCAAATATCATAGGTATGATATATTTTTTCATATATGATTATTATTTTGACCAACCTTGGTTATGAATAATGATAAAATTCATGTTGGGGCATTATAACCCATCTAGCGGTAAACCGCCAGGACACTTTTAAATGTTGTATGCAGGAGCAGATTCCAACTTGTTAATGTCATAAGGGATATATAGCATAATGGATAAATAAGTGTTATAAGCAGCATAATATGAATGATTGCACAACAGTGCAAGAAGTTTAAAGTTAACCTATTACAAGGCGCTTGGAGCCCAAAATGATAAACTGTTTTTGGTATCCCATACAGCAGATGATAAGTCGGAGCCGGTTCATGAGTCTTGGCCTGGCTGACTTGATGGTTGCGCTTCATCCCTTGCCGGTTCGTCCACCTCCACCGTCTGGAAGTTGGGTTTGGACCAGGCAAAGCCATGAAGGGCGACAAATTCAGCCTCTTCATCAATTAGACCAGACGGGTCAATCTCAGGGGCGAAAGTGTGCTTACGAACCGGCGGGATTAAGTCCATCACTTTATAGGAAAGAGTCGCCATCTTCTTATTGTCTGCATCAAAACCTGGCTGATACTTAGTGAGGTTGGTCCCTTAACCAATGATGGTAGCATGAGGACGAATTTCCTTGACACAAGCAGCAAAATCTTCTTGGTTGAAAGGCGTTCCATCTTCTTTAAGGCTGGGGTATCCCCTGGCTACGTCCGTCGGGTCTAATTCTGGTACCCAGGCTTTGGCACGACTTAAAGCTGTTACAGCTCTGGCTCTAGCACACGACCACTTGATTTCTTGGAACCAAGCGGGCAAGATGGACAGCTTCTTCAAGATGTCACTTAATAGAGTCGGCCCTTGATTCACGGGGGAGATGGTGGCAAGAGTTCGTTGAGCTCCGGTGTACAATTGTTCAACCAGCGTGTAAACCGCCTTAATCTTTACCACAGTATCTCGGCTCAGATTGCTGCTCCTGGGACATGTAAAGTTTGCACAATGGTTTAAGTGGCGGCTTATAATGGAAAAATACTTACTTTAAGTACGTAACAAGGTGACTTACCTAAGATTGCAGTAACCATCTGAGACACACGGTTCTTTAAACCGGTGAGTTCAGCGGTGACTTCTCCCAGAGCCGCCTTAGCCGTCTCCGCATGCTATATCAAGGCAGTCTTCTCATTGGCCCAAGCCTCTTTCTCCACCGTGAAGCTGGTCTTCAGCTTTTCGGCCTTAGACACACTCAACTGGAATTTGGATTCATCTTTCTTTGTCTCAGTCTCTTGAGTCGCCAGCCGGGACTTGGCCTCAGACAATTGGGATTCCAGTTCTGTGGTCGCAGCTTGCATACAACATAAGGTTGTTTCAATTTCATGGCAGGTTATAAAAAACAAGTCCCAAGTGCTTTGCAAGTAATAACACTTGGCACTTGGGGGCTAATGTCTGTCAGCGCAAATTTTTCAAAGGAAATGCTTCTTTCTAAAAAGTCCCAAGTGTTTTGCAGGCAATACCACTTGGCACTTGGGGGCTAATGCATATTGTTTGACTTTTTTCTACAAATGAACCAGATAAACTGTCAACAGTCTCAGCCAACTCAGGAGGGCTATACAGTTCAGTTCTATGCAATGACTAGGAGGACCAGCTCATTCATACTGATTAAACCAGCCCTTGGGGGCTACACATGCAAATTGAAATACTATCAGCATCCGGTTTAGATGCAAACCGAACTTGGAGGGAGTCTAAGACAGATGCTTTTAAGTATTTTAAGTCTACAGATCATTCCATCTTATCATAATCAGAAGACTTGGAGGCTGGCAGGGTATATAACTTATATAAGCCAGAGAACGCACCTCATATTTTTGATGCATCTGTTTGGCCATCTCAATTTCCGAGTCACGGCTGGAGTGCACTTGACTGAGATAACCAGATAGCACTTCACTAATACTCAGGTGAGCATAGTGGGAGACGTCAGACCTCACCTTCTTCCTTTCCACAACTTCTTGTTTGGCAGAGTGTCTTGCCAAGATAGTTGGGTTCCCCGGTTCAACAAATCTAGTGCCAGTGATTAAAACGTTATCACTGTGCCTCTCCGGCAGGTTAGCTGAGCTTGACGGCTCAATACTTGATGGATCAATAGCAGTTTCATCCGCAGACGGTTCAGGTAAATCCGGTTGAACATTGAAGGAAGGGTCCTCTGGCCATTCAGCGTGTTTGGGCACAAAAGTTGATTGCTCCAGGTCTTCAGGATGTTCCGGTACGAGGGTTGGCTACTCCGGTTCAGTGGTTTTCGGATTCACAGTCGGCTTTGTCACCTTTGATTTCTTTGGCTTTGCTTGACCGCTTAAAAAGGATTTAGACAAGTCAGTGCAATGATACATATATAAAGGTATATAATAAGGGTACTTATCTTTACACGGGGGCGGTCTTGAAGGCCAACAATTGAGTTTGTGATGAATCGCCAGAGGAGGAACGGGAAATCTCCTGTAAAGATGGAATAAAAAATGAGTGATGAAGGTAATTCATTGAACAAATATAAGGGTTGAAAGTCAAAAAGAACCTCATTCTGGCGTTTCCGAGGAGTTTTTTGTAAGCCGGAGGGTAAATTGTCATCTCCACCAGACCAGGTCTGCCGGCGACTCTCATGTTGCTGTCGTTTCAAAAGAAAACGAGGATCTAAATAAGCCAAGGGGTGTGAAAACCTTACTTTCCGGGTTACCCACCGAAGTTTCTTCCTTGGTAAATGTTCTGAGTCGGAGGAAATAATATTTACCTCTTCTTCAACTGCCTAGCTAGCCCCCGTGTCATCTTGGCAATAGTCAGTGTCAATAAGGTGGTTAAAAAACAGGCCAAGAGAGTCAAGGGCTACCTCCGACTCAGAGGTGTCATCCAGCTTGAGTAACTCAGAGGCGGTTGGCTTCTTCTTATATTTTCTGACGGTCTTCTTGGCGGCTATCGCAGTAGCTCTAGCTTTTTTGGCAGCCTCATGGTCATATTTTGCTTTCCAAAAATCAGATTTGGCCTGTGGAAAAATAACTTGTTGAAATTCATGCAAATACTTAAGTACTGAGGAAAAAGAAGTTAAGAAGATTACCTCTGGCGCCGGGTTAAGCTTGCAGAAAGGATTCAACCCTACTATGCTGCAGTCTCCATACTTGCTATTGACGAGAGTGGTTGCCATTTCAACAATGGCCTCTTCAGTCAAATGCACTGAACTATGACGTAAAGGGTCATCAGTTCCTCCGGTGTATGAACACATCAAGCCGGATCGGCGACTTAAAGGTATAATCCGCCATGCGACCCAGCAGCGGATCAAGTCAACTCCGGTCAATCCATTTCCAAACAAAGATTGGACTTTTCTGATTTTGGGGACACGTTTCTTGCGTTCAGCGGCAGTAAGTTTATCAGGGAGTTGGTATTTGGCGTCAAGACGATCAGCACGGTAACCCGGCATTGGATTTTCATCAGACGATGAGGTGTCTTTGCAGTAGAACTATGTTTGATTCTAGTCCTTGGGATGGCTTGGCAAGACTACTAGTGGGAAGATGGAGTCTGCGTTGAATCGAAATCCCGCGAAGTTCCAAGCTGGGACCATTGGTATATTCGTTCTGGCGGTTCAGCTATAAATATTCTCTGAAGAGCTCAACAGTAGGTTCTTCTTGAAGATAAACTTCGTAGATAACTTGGAAGATACAAATGTTTGATATGGAATTGGGTCCGATATCTTGCGGTTGAAGCTTGAAAAAATGCAGAACATCTCTAAAGAATTTTGAGCCGGGCGGTGAGAAGCCCCGGTTTATATGATCAGTAAAGACAATAATTTCACCATATTTTGGCTGAGGTCTCTCTTCAGCCGAGTCAGGAACATGGTAATGCATGACACTCTTCTCTGGTAAGTATCCCACGGTGACAAAGTCCTTCAAAGTACTCTCGGTGACTGTGGAAGGAACCCAGTTGCAAGTTGTCATTGTCTTCGGTGGCATGTTGAAAGGACAGTCTAAAAAGGAAATAATTGACGGTTCAAATCAGTTGATGGGATTGCAAGTTAAACAATTACAGTACATAATGGCAGCTTAAGCAAGGGCTAATGATATATAAAGAAAAGATAAGCCGGCAGGGTAAGCCGCCATGACTAAACATGTTCAAAGAGTTGCCGGAAGTAACATTGGCTAAGTATTGAGACAAACAAGTTCCGCAGATGGAGGTTACAAATTTGGATCTACCGCTGTTTAGAAAAAAAGTATAAATTCTTCTACAAAAGGTGACAGTGGAAAAACAAAGAAGCCCTAGAGGAGATCTGTCGCGGTGGGAATGTGATCTAGTATTAAAAGAAGTGCTAAAACTACATCCGCGCAAGCTTTCCATATTTTTTTGGATCTAATATGTGGATCTAAACAAATAAAAAGAAGGACGATGATGAACGAGGATGAACACCAAAGAACACCAACGAAACCCTAATGATAGATTGGTGATGAACAAAGGAAGGCTTACTGGAGCTGGTAGAACAGCGGAGTAGCGCCGCAGTTCTCTGTTCTGCTTAGGGTGATGCATGGGCCGGAGTTGAGGTCGAGATGGAGGTCGACAGCGGTGAGGTTCGTGCGGGACGTCGCGGTGCGAGGAGGAAGAAAGAAGGAGAAGAATGGAAGATGGCTCTCGGGTCCTATTTATAAGGAGACAAGAAACAGGCAGGCGCGAAAGACGAGGAGGCCAAATGATAGTTATCCACCTAATTGGATGCCTTGATTTTTGGGAAGACATTAAGATAAAGATTCGTTAAAGATGATGTCGTGGCGGGTTTCCGAAATTCTTGGAGATGACGTCATGGCGGGTTACAAGGTTTTTGCAGCGGATATGGATGGATTTTTCTAAGTCTTGAAGGTTGACATGAACAAGTCCAAATCAACCTGGGGCCTAATGTTGGGGATATAACTATTAGGTATGACCCGCTTAGGGCACAACCTGTTAAGCCGGCCGGGCCTCAACCCGTGTATATAAGGGGATGACCTAGCGGCGGCTTAGGACAAGAAACAACAGATCACGAGCCGTGTCAAGCGTATTCGCCCCTGCTCATCGAAACCCTAGCAATACCAACTACAAACTGGACTAGGCTTTTACCTTCATCGTAAGGGGCCAAACCAGTATAAACTCCTCCTGTCCTTTGTCCTGATTAACCCCTTTAAGCTAACCTCAACGCGATGGCTCCATGACTAAGTCCTCACACTAGGACATCTGCCGTGACAATTCCACAACAAGTTTCTTCATCCATAACATAACCCTCAGGCACAACAGGCAATTCATATCTAGGGGGAGAATCTTCATCATCACTTTCATCAATATTATCAGTTTCAATAATTTCATTCTCTCTAACCCTAGCCAGTTGTTCATCAAGAAATTCACCTAGTGGCACAGTATTATCAAGCATAGAAGTAGTTTCATCATAAGTATCATGCAAAGCAGAAGTGGCATCATCAATAACATGTGACATACCAGAATGAATAGCAGGTGTAGGTGTTGCAAGTTTACTCAAAACAGAAGGTGAATCAAGTGCAGAGCTAGATGATAGTTCCTTACCTCCCATCGTAGTTGAGGCAAAAATCTTGGTTCTTTGATCTTTCAAGTTCTTCATAGTGACCAGAAGATATAAATCCCAAGTGACTCAAAGAATAGAGCTATGCTCCCTGGCAACAGCGCCAGAAAATAGTCTTGATAACCCACAAGTATAGGGGATCGCAACAGTTTTCGAGGGAAGAGTATTCAACCCAAATTTATTGATTCGACACAAGGGGAGCCAAAGAATATTCTCAAGTATTAGCAGTTGAGTTGTCAATTCAACCACACCTAGAAACTTAATATCTGCAGCAAGGTATTTAGTAGCAAAGTAATATGATAGTAGTGGTAACGGTAGCAAAAATAATATTTTTTGGTTTTATAGTGATTGTAACAGTAGCAACGGAAAAGTAAATAAGAGAAGAACAATATAAGAAAAGCTCGTAGGCAATGGATCAATGATGGATAATTATGTTAGATGCGATCAATCATACAACAATTATAACATAGGGTGACACAGAACTAGCTCCTGTTCATCAATGTAATGTAGGCATGTATTCCGAATATAGTCACATGTGCTTATGGAAAAGAACTTGCATGACATCTTTTGTCCTACCCTCCCGTGGCAGCGGGGTCCTATTGGAAACTAAGGGATATTAAGGCCTCCTTTTAATAGAGTACCGGACCAAAGCATTAACACATAGTGAATACATGAACTTCTGAAACTACGGTCATCACTGGTAAGTATCCCAATTATTGTCACTTCGGGGTTAATGGATCATAACACATAATAGGCGACTATAGACTTTCAAGATAGGATCAAGAACTCACATATATTCATGAAAACATAATAGGTTCAGATCTGAAATCATGGCACTCGGGCCCTAGTGCCAAGCATTAAGCATAGCAAAGTCATAGCAACATCAATCTCAGAACATAGTGGATACTAGGGATCAAACCCTAACAAAACTAACTTGATTACATGATAAATCTCATCCAACCCATCACCGTACAACAAGCCTATGATGGAATTACTCACGCACGGCGGTGAGCATCATGAAATTGGTGATGGAGGAAGGTTGATGCTGACGATGGCGACGTATTCCCCTCTTCGGAGCCTCGAACGGACTCCAGATCAGCCCTCCCGAGAGAGTTTAGGGTTTGGCGGCGGCTCCATATCGTAAAATGCGATGAATCCTTCTCTCTGATTTTTCTCTCCCCGAACATGAATATATGGAGTTGGAGTTGAGGTCGGTGGAGCACCTGGGGGCACACGAGGTAGGGGGCGCGCCCAGGGGGTAGGCGTGCCCCCCACCTTCGTGGATAGGGTGTGGGCCCCCTGGCCTTGATTCTTTCTCCAGTATTTTTTATATATTCCAAAAATAATCTCCGTTGATTTTCAGGTCATTCTGAGAACTTTAATTTCTACACAAAAACAACACCATGGCAATTCTGCTGAAAACAGCGCCAGTCCGGGTTAGTTCCATTCAAATCATGCAAGTTAGAGTCCAAAACAAGGGAAAAAGTGTTTGGAAAAGTAGATACGTTGGAGACGTATCATATTACAAGGTGTGAAATTGAGTCAGACTCAAATCCCGACCAACACAGAAGATAGAGAGAAATCGAAAGTCATTCCCTATGCCTCGACCGTAGGTTCTATCATGTATGCTATGTTGTGTACCATACCTAATGTGTGCATTGCCATAAGTTTGGCAGGGAGGTACCAAAGTAATCCAGGAGTGGATCACTAGACATCGGTCAAGAACATCCCGAAGGACCCAAAAAGGACCAAGGATATGTTTCTCGTTTATGAAGGTGACGAAGAGCTCGTCGTAAATGGTTACGTCGATGATAGCTTCGACACTAATCCAGATGACTCTAAGTCACAAACTGGATACATATTTATATTGAATGGAGGAGCTGTCAGTTGTTGTAGTTCCAAGCAGAGCGTCTTGGCGGGACCTACGTGTGAAGCTATCGTGGCAGAGCTTGATCACCTATGGGGCCCATTGGCCCCTTCGTGGTTCGGTGAGGGGGAGAGGCACCTTGCACAAAGAGTGGATACCGTAGAATAGCACGAAATGGTGACACAGGTGATTTTACCCAGGTTCGGGCTGCCGCGAGGCTTAAAACCCTACTCCTACTTTGGTGGATTGATGAGAGGACGGTGAAAAGCGCACATGCTCAAGCCCGGCAAGGTCGCCTCGGGGAGTGCTGCTACGCGCGTATGAGTACACCAGGGTCCGAATCCTATTTTAGGTTGCCATGGCCCTCCTTTTATAGACCAAGGGGTTACAACAGCGACAAATCAGTCTATGTGCACTGATTAGATAGCCAATAGTGCTATCATACCTAATTCTAACAGTTAGGACAAGGCGCATTAAATGCATTGCTGGACGTCACATCATGGATGTAGCCCGGCAAGCCTTGCCACATCGTTTTAGCCACCTCGCGCATGTCTACTTGACACGCCTCTAGACGAGTGTCATGTGAAGATAATCTTCCTTCCAAATGGCCGCCACGCGTCGAGCGACAGCCACTTAGTCACCTGAGGGTTAGACACTGCATTAATGGAGGACTTGCTTTGCGATGCGATGGAGCAGTGGAGTCCTGGCGGGGGTGTAGGCCGGTAGTCTAAGACTTGTCTTCGGGGTGGCCTTGACCTTACTAGGCTTTCCTGCCCGGCAAGGGATGTTTCTCCTTAGTGTTATCTTGCTGCCTTGTGTAGGATCGAAAGTATGTCTAGAGGGGGGGGGGTGATTAGACTACTTGACCAAATAAAAATCTATCCTTTTCCCAATTTTAAGTCTTAGCAGATTTTAACAACTTAGCACAAGTCAAGAAATCAACCTACACATGCAAGTCTAAGAGTATAGCAGCGGAATGTAAAACATTGCACATGAAGGTAAAGGGAGGATTTTGGAGGGAGCAAACACAATGTAGACACGAAGATTTTTGGCGTGGTTCTGATAGGTGGTGCTATCGTACATCCACATTGATGGAGACTTCAACCCATGAAGGGTAATGATTGCGCGAGTCGACGGAGGGCTCCACCCACGAAGGGTCCATGAAGAAGCAACCTTGTCTATCCCACCATGGCCGTCGCCCATGAAGGACTTGCCTCACTTGGGTAGATCTTCATGAAGTAGGTGATCTCCTTGCCCTTACAAACTCCTTGGTTCAACTCCACAATCTTGACGGAGGCTCCCAAGTGACACCTAACCAATCTAGGAGACACCACTCTCCAAAAGGTAATAGATGGTGTGTTGATGATGAACTCCTTGCTCTTGTGCTTCAAATGATAGTCTCCCCAACAATCAACTCTCTCTCACGAATTTGGATTTGGTGGAAAGATGATTTGAGTGGAAAGCAACTTGGGGAAGGCTAGAGATCAAGATTCTTATGGTTGGAATGGAATATCTTGGTCTCAACACATGAGTAGGTGGTTCTCTCTTAGAAAATGTACACTGGAAGTGTAGGCACGTTCTGATGGCTCTGTCCATGAATGAAGAGTGGGTGGAGGGGAATTTATAGATTCCACACAAAATCTAACCATTACACACAATTCACCAAACTCGATAGGACCAAATCAGAAAACTATGTCACACCGATTTAGTTCAAAATGTGAACGTCAGGCTTTTCGGTGGGACAGATTCCATTAGTTTAGGGCATAACGTAATCTCAGCGAGACCGATTACAAAACTCGATGGGAAAGATTGGATAATCACTTCATTGACCGCACAAGAGAAATAGTATAGTCACTACATGCAATGCCATTTGAAAATAGACACAGAAAGATTGGATAATCACTTCATGGACTGCAGAAAAGTAGTATTGTACTATTTATTGGCCAACATTAGGTGCTTCATTGCTTTGGTCTGATTATACAATGGGCATCATTTTGCCTAAGTTAAAGTTTGTATTCCGAAAATAGTCTCGCCGTGTGATCGAGAGAAGACCAAATCATATTGAAGTGGATGTTCCTCCATCATGTGTGGTTCATTCTCATGGTTCCAACTATTGGTGAAACTACTTACGTTTGTAAGAGGAATTGTAGACTTCACAAACAAATTTGTCTTTCAGTCTATACTGAATGTTGGCCAAGAGAAGCATCCATGTTAGTAGGAAGAACAAATGTTTTTTCTAGATCTTTGCTTTTGGAGCTACATATTTGTATATGATCTGTGAATCATTGAGATGCATTAACATGCTGATCTTATGTATGGGAATCGTACTAGTTGGTTTTGAATTTGGGCTACTAATGTGAACATATTACAATGCCATGCCTGTTAGTCTCGTGTGAACATTTCGAACGGATCGGCTCTTACTGTTGTGCACAACATGATCCTTATTTCTATGTTCTTAGTGTTTACAACTTACTAACAGTTCCTTATTTCTATTCGCTCAGTGTTTACAAGTTACTGATCGATCACTAGCTAGCCTACTAATGCGCTCCTGGCAGTTTTAGTTGCGACGCAAGATCCGAAGTGACAATTTTTTGAATAAAAATGGCTACCTCTGAAGAAACTGACAAGCTGCTCTGAAGAAAATGCCATGCAAATATGAAGAAACTGCCAGCAAAACGTTCACAAATGCCCTATCTCCCAGCTAACGTTCATCAGCTAATGCGATCGTACACGTACACCATCCGACCTACTCGATCCTACACGTACACTATCCGACCTACTCGATCCTACACGGATAAATAGCAGATCACACACGTACTACCTCCTTTCCGGTTTGCAGGGCTCAATTCAAGAAACGACCTACTCGATCCTACACGAATAAATAGCGGATCACGCACGCACTAGTACCTCCTTTTCGGTTTGCAGGGCTTAATTCAAAAATCTCACCAACCAAGGTACTCCCTCCGTCCGGGTTTATTAGTCCCATGAGCCAAAGCAGCAAGACCAAGGGATGGCAATAATTAACTGCATGCAGAAGTTTAAGCCTAATTAATTCTTGCAATTTAAGTGGCTACATGCATGCCCTCGGCTGCGACTCGTTGCATGCTGCTCCGCGTACTGGCTGCGAGCGATTTTGAGTGGCTGCATGCAACCGGCCGTAATTAAGGCAGCTAACTGATGTGAAAAAGATGCGCTTTAATTGTTGCGGGCCTTTTAAATCCGTGGAATCATTATTGACAAGGAGGGAGTACCTCATCTGGATGATTTGAGTGCACCCGTTTGACCGTCATGCCGGTGTGCGACCCAGCACGGACGGGACGTGCCACTGACGGGACGGGATGGCACAGTCACAATTTCAGTTTTTCTAGTTTTCCACGGCAAGCTGGCGCGCTAAGCCATGCCTGCTTATGCATTGAATTCCGATGACCGCGATGACCATTGCGTTTCCCGCGACACGCTAGTTCCCCTACCTTCCACCTATAATTACTGTTTCCCGGGCTTCTCCGGTGGCACCATCACCCAACTCGCCCTATCCTCATAAGTCCCCACCGGCCCGACGTCACTCGCCACTTATCCTCGCTGTCGCCACGTCCGCCATACCCCCGCCCGTCCGCGATAGGCGACGCCGGAGGTTGTCACTGCCGGAACTAGTGTTAGGTTTTTCACCAAAAGGCACACAAAGGGAGGAGGCATTCTATCGGTCTTTAGATGGCAATGCGGAGTATGAGGAGTTGTTGGAGCGTGACCGCCTGGCGGAGGAGCAGCGTGTTGCCGATTTGCGCCGCCAGCGGACATGGAGCAACAGCGCACTGACACTCTGAGTCGCGAGCAAAGCGCCCGCAACTGGGCCGTCTACGTGGAGGCCGGCGCCCGACAAATAGCCCTGGAGGTTGTCGGGCACGCACGCGTTCGCGACACCGAATTTTACTACAAGCTCATCAAGTGGGTTTCCCGCTTAGAAGCCAAAGCTTCGGTGGACCACGCCGACATAGAAAGGGCCAACGCGTGCGAGCAACACGCCCTATCACACCTCTGGCAAGTCCGAGGCGAGGCGGAGGACGCCGGTGCTGGCATTTAGTGTGTACCATAGATGGCGGCCGGCATCGTCTAGTTAGCTAAGAGTAAGTTAGTACTTGTACACTACTAGAGTATTTGTGGGAGTAGAGAGTTAACTTGGCTATGATGGTTGTCAACGTGGAAGTTCAGTACTCTATATCTGGATCAGACCTGTTACTTTGCTCTAAATGTTGAACTTTCCGTTTGAACGTATGGAATGGGATGTTTTTTTAAATGGGTTGTATTTGTCCTCCATGGGTTTAGAGGCTGACTTGTGGGCCTACCAGGTTGATGCATACACAATCAGGAGATGATTGTACGTGGATAGGATGATAGCGGGGACCCACCAAGGTCATGACAGTACGCAAGCAAGTGCCTCCTTATTTCAAGCCAATAAAAAAATGGCTCCTCCTAATGGAATTCTGACATCTGGGTCCATGCCATTGTTAATGTAATCAATAAACGAGAGAATTGCACAACGAGCGGCTAACACGGGGGACCCAACAGCTTGCCCAGTTATTTTTGTTTTGGGTTAATTTGATAAATGCCACTCCAAATATGGTGATTCCGAGAAATGCCACTGCAATATCCAAACTTTGAAAAATGCCATTTCATGCCATTTCCAGTGGCATTTTTCAAAGTCTAGAGTGGCATTTTTCAAAGTTTGCAAATTGCAGTGGCGTTTTTCAAAGTTTGCAAAAATTGCAGTGGCATTTTTCAAAGTTTGAAAATTGCAGTGGCATTTTTATGAATCGCCATAATTGGAGTGGCATTTATCTAATTTGTTTTTGAGACGGAAGCAGGGTGTGAACTGGGCTGCGCGGGGCACTCTGGCCTGTCTAGACATCCTTTTCTTTTATGTTTACCACATACCAACCAAGTAGTTTTTTTTGTTCTTTTTGAAAATGGCTAGCCCAGTTATTTTGTGATTTGTCAAGTAAGTTGCTTTGTCAGGCCTATTGGGCTGCAAACTTTCAAGATGAGGAGAGCTTCATTCGGTTGGCTGAGAAAATGGCCTATCAGTAATGAGAAATGGGCTGTACATTTTTGAAACACATCAAACCGGCAATTAGTTTCATTTTTTTTCATTTCGATATTTTAAATTGCATTGATTTTTATGCGTGGACAATTTGTTGGATTTTATATTGATATACATTTATTTTTAAAATCAGTTTGAATATGACTCGAAATTTCGGGATTAAAAACAGTTCGGACCGCACCAAAATATGCAAAATTTCGTATCATTTTTTAACCGTGGCCACAATATGGGCTGTAATGCTAACAAAAAGAATATGGGCTCCAAAAAAACCTTAAGAATTAGCAAATGGGCTGTAAATTATTAGAAATAATGGTACATGGGCTGTATGCTGTTTCCCACAGATTTGAGGCTTTCCTAAAAAAAGGTTGACGCACAAGTAGTGACTATTGGATGTCCATCCAACGGCCGTCGTGCTTCTTCAATCTCTGCTCTTCTTGCTCCAACCGCTCAAACAAGCGCTGGTGGGACTGCCCGCTCCCTCCTCCCACGGCTGGCTGTGCTGCCGCGCAGGCCTCATTGCCCCATAGTACTCCCATCGCTGGCCTAGCCATCCCTCTACTCACCAACACCTGTTGTTATTCTCCGGCGACGGCAACCGAACCAGTCAACCCTCGTACTCCCCACCGCATGGGCAGCCACTGCCATGTCTTCCCCGGCTCCGTGTCGTTCCCTTCGTAGGCCTCTCCGTCGTCCACTGCCCTGGTGCTCTCGTCACGGCGTGGTCAACGTGGTCAACGAACGACATCCATCGGAAGTGGACTGTACGTGGAGAGGCTGACAGCTGGGTCCACGGCCGCACACAAGGAAATGCCTCTTTATTACGCGCAAAATAATGATTCCTCCACTTGACATCTGGGACCCACTGTAAGGGCCTCTGTATTTCGTGAAAAATACATTCCCCCCGCTGACAGCTCGGACCCACCAGCTATATCTTCGCACGCAAGGAAGTGCCTCCTTATTGCGCACAAAAAATGAATACTCCCATGCTAGCTAGGACCCAACATAGTGGGAGGCTGACTTGTGGGCCTACTAAGTTGACGGGGACGGAGGGCTTTGTCAACTTAGTCAATATGAACGATTATAGCTCCAGTGACCGTACGATGTCCATCCAACGGCCGTAGTGCTTCTTCAAACTCTGGTCTTCTTGCTCCAGCCGCCCAGGGCAGCGCCGGTCGTGCCGCCTACTCCTGCCTCCTGTGGCCGGCTGTGCTGCCGCGGAGGCCTCACCACTCACTACTACTCCCACCGCTGGCCAGGCCCTGTGGCGATGGTAGCCTCACACCGCAGCCGAACCAGTGAACCCTTGTACTCCTCTCTGCATGGGCTTCCACTGCCGCGTCTTCCCCGGCTCCGTGTCATCCCCTTCCCAGGCCTCGCCATCGTCCACCGCCCTGGTGCTCTCGGCGCGGTGTGGTCAACGTGGTCAAGGAACGACTTCCATCGGAAGAGTACTATACGTGGAGAGGCTGACAGCTGGGTCCATGGCCACAGCAGGGAAGTGCCTCCTTACTACGCGCAAACTAATGATTCCTCCACCTGTCAGCAGGGACCCACCGGATGGGCCACCATATTTCGTGAAAAAACGTTTCCCCCCTGACTATTGGGAACCACCAGCTACATCTTCGCACACAAGGAAGTGCCTGACAGTCAGGACCCACCTGGTCGAAGCGTACGTAGCGTTGTCATTCTGGTCACGAACATGTACATACATACGATTGGTCTATCTGCAGGCTGCAGCGATGAACCATGGCCGTGCAAGGAAGGGCACGTGTCATAGTAGAGGTGTGCACGTGTCGTAGTAGAGGCGCGCACATAGCATGTACACCTACGTATAGCGGCCAAGGTGCAAGAAAGAAAATACGGCCACGTATGTACATACGGGCGGGGTCTCGAACGCCTACTCGCGCATACATACGACCAGGGCTCGTGTACATGGCTGTGGCTGGGTCGGAACGAAGAAATTGCATCGTCGTTGTGTTCATGGGGAGCCAACCGACTGGGTCGGAACGGAATGCGTCATCGTGTTCATCGAGAGCCAACCGGCTTGGACAGAACAACATATGGAAACGAGGCCTGGCGTACCACAGAACAGAGGAAACGGCCTTGTGTTCGACTCGCCACGGTGGAAACATGATCTTGTTCATCGGGAGGGGTCTGGCGTACCACAAAACGGAGGAAACGGACTTCTGTTGGACCTCCTATGGTTGAAACGGGGTCCTGTTAACCGAGAGGGGTGTGGCGTACCGCAAAACAGAGGAAATGAACTTGTGTTGGAGCGCTACGGTCGAAACAGGGGTCCTGTTCATCGGGAGCGGTGTGGCGTACCGCAAAACATGACTCCACGGGATACTGTTCATCTCCACCATCGACCTCCTCCAGCCTCCATGAGCTACTATTCATCCACCGTCGACCTCCTCCAGCCTCCACCCGCGACTCTTCATCCATGGGCTCCTGTTCATCTAGCCTCCACCGCGCGCTCCTCCACCGGCTACTGTTCAACCAGCCCTCTCCATGGGGTCCTATTGAACCACCCCTCCATGGGCTACTGTTCATCCAGCCCTCCACCAGCTACTGTTCAACCAGCCCTCCACGGGGTCGTCTTGTTGATCCAGCCCTCCACGGGGTCCTGTTCATCCACTCCTCCACCGGCTCGATCGATCGGGGTACTGTTCACCCAGCGACAATGACCTCTACTACCACGGGGTCCTGTTCATCCAACCCCCACCAGGAACTGTTCATCCAAACCCCGCAACAACGGTCATTGTTCATCCAGAGGCAGCATCGATCGACTTCAGGTAGCAGCAGTAGGGAAGGAATCACACTCGGGTTCAGTTAACAGCAAGGGATCAACCAATCACTCGGGTTCAGTAACGCGTTGCCTGCGGTGGAATCGCTCGGGTTCAGATAGAGCCCAACACCTCGCTCGGGTTCAGTTAGAGCCCAACGCCTCGCACACATGCGCATATGTATGAGAGAAACACGCATTGCTCGGCCCCCGACCACCCACCATAACCGGGAACTCCCCGATATTTTCCTCGCCCTTGCTTCTAGCATGGTTTTTCCGTCATGGACAGCCGAAAGAATGTTATGCAGCTCAGTCTCCGGCCCGCCCAGGACAAAAAGCCCATTTTTTGTCATGATTTTTTTATAGAAGTAGGACCCCACCACCTCTATGATGATACCGGGTTTTGTCACAATTATCATCATAGAAGTGTCATATGTATGACAGAAATTTTTTCGTTCGGCCCAAAATGTCACGGATGTGTATTTTTTTGTAGTGATACTTTGGGGCACTCTTTGAAGTTCTTTGTGTTGGTTGAATAAATGAATCTGAGATTGTGTGATGCATATCGCATAATCATACCCGCGGATACTTGAGGTGACATTGGAGTATCTAGGTGACATTAGGGTTTTTGTTGATTTGTGTCTTAAGGTGTTATTTTACTACGAACTCTAGGGCTGTTTGTGACACTTATAGGAATAGCCCAATGAATTGATCGGGAAGAATAACTTTGAGGTGGTTTCGTACCCTACAATAATCTCTTCGTTTGTTCTCTGCTATTAAGGACTTTGGAGTGACTCTTTGTTGCATGTTGAGGGATAGTTATATGATATAATTATGTTATCCTTGTTGAGAGAACTTGCACTAGTGAAAGTATGAACCCTAGGCCTTGTTTTGAAGCATTGCAATACCATTTGTGCTCACTTTTATCATTAATTACCTTGCTGTTTTTATATTTTCAGATTACAAAAACCTATATCTACCATCCATATTGCACTTGTATCAGCATCTCTTCGCCGAACTAGTGCACCTATACAATTTACCATTGTATTGGGTGTGTTGGGGACACAAGAGACTCTTTGTTATTTGGTTGCAGGGTTGTTTGAGAGAGACCATCTTCATCCTATGGCTCCCACGGATTGATAAACCATAGGTCATCCACTTGAGGGAAATTTGCTACTATCCTACAAACCTCTGCACTTGGAGGCCCAACAACGTCTACAAGAAGAAGGTTGTGTAGTAGACATCATATACCTGCTCAATAAACGAGAGAATTCTGCAAGTACAGACTGATAACTGGGATGCAGCAGGTATATTGTTTTTTCATCGTGATAATAAGTGCATGCACTTGTTTCGAAAAATTTGGAGAACTGGGAATTCGAACGGCAGGTGCTTATGCTACCCATCAAATAAAAATCAGGTGCCTGGAAATCCGTTTCGAAACAAATTATTTAGCTTTATATCCACGTCGACCCTCAGCATGATGGTTGTAAACAAATGCCAAGTTCATACCGAAAGATCATTAACAACAATACCAACTTGCGGACGACAAGGTAGTACAAGTACCAATACCAAACTAACTTATAATGTCTTTACTCATGGCCCTAGTGTTCATATGGTAGAAAATCTTGCAGAGGACCAGCTCCCGCTCCTTCTCTTGCTCCAGGTCCCTGAGGTGGTACTGGTGCATAACCCAGTTGGTCCTCTGCTGGTCGAAGTTCTTGTTGGTGTGCGGCACCAGAACCTTTTTGATGCCCGTCTGCCAGCCGATGACCATCACCGGCAAGGTATTGCCGGTCTTGTGCCACATCGCGTGCATGCTGCACTGCGACTGTATCTTGCGACACGTCCACGTGCCCCTTTTGAACGCCCTGGAATTGTGCTGGAAGAAATGCTTGCTTAGGCCACTCAGTGTGATACCTGCAGTATTGTCGAATACAGGTTTTAGTGTACGCAGCTGGCATTTTCATAACATCTTTGGCATGTTGCAGTTACTTGTTTCACTTTTTATTAACTGTCAAATTGTAATTGCTTCACTAGGTCTATGTCTAAAATGAAAAATATAGCTATAAACAAAGAAATATGTTTTTGCAAGTAGACGGCCGATCAGTGTCTTACCTGGAATTTCTCAGTATGGGTTTAGCATATGCAGTGCTTGCAGTCGATGGTTGGTATGAACAAATCGATGAGAGGGGGAGATCTCGCGCTCACTTTGGCCTCAAGGTGCTCGATCAGCTCCTGGTCCGTGGGATCGAACTTGACGCCAGCCGGCAGCACCGACCAATCCTTCTTGGACTTGCATCGGTTAATTCCAGTTATATGGTACTCAATGTATGATCAATTGACTGTTTTAAGTGAATGATGAAAGATTTCGACAGATAAGTGGTACTCCAAATCTGAAGTCCACAATACCTGAACACACCGCCTGGATTCTTGTGTCACCTCACGCGTAGTGTGTTGTCACATCAATTCAATGTGTGGACATGATGAATAATTTGACTGACGTATACTAGTACTGCTACTGTACTACTTACTAGTCGTATTTAGTGTCACATTTTAACCTAGGTTGAACAAACAAGTACACACTTGAAGCCTAATTTATATATATGGCTTCTGCACAACATCTCCACCATCATTATCAGTACATCCTACGCAGGTGAGTTAGGATGCACTTGATCCCAGAAAGGTATCTATCCTTCAAACCAAAGGAGTGCATCAAACTAACAACAATACATAATATCCAACAAAAGAGGGTCGTGCTACAGTAGCAGGATACATGGCTCAGTGTATATATCAGTACGAATCAAGTTGTGCATATTTGCTGTTGGCATGAACCACATCGCCGCATGTCGGGTTTGCAAAATCCATCCATCGCATGGAAGCTTGATGCCTTTCACACACTGCAGATTACCTAGCAACAAGATGTGTCGACAAATCTCTGGATATGGTGATTCATGAAACCCATGGTATGAGCTATAAATACAGTTCCCCCTGGCGAATGGAAGTTGCATATCACGGTAATCATCGTTGGTGATATGATTGATGATTGGTTGGATGATTGGATAATTGAGCCCGAGGAACATGGAGTGGTTGTCGAGGCTGTAAACCCGCCTCCAGTTGAATACGCCAGGCCCAACGTAGTTGGGATCTTTCTCGAACAGGAAGCAGCCATAGCCATCAATGTCACGAACGCCCTAGACATTGTACTGCATGTGGGTTGATGTAATGGTTTGGTTAATTTGGTATGTGCGAATGAGCATAAAATGACCGTCGTCAGCTGAACGAGCGATAAACCACCACCCATCAACTGGTATGATTCCAGGTCCTGGAATCATGAAGGCCAGCGCATTTGCGTCTGCTGCAACAATTCAAATTGGAGACCAAAAGGACAAAAATAAACAATAATGTTCAGAGTATGTGTGGAATTAAGATTACTATAATAGTGACACATATCATAGACAGAGAATTGCAATGCATTGGTCATAATCATACCCAAAGTTAAAAATAAGCCAATGGCTTTCATATTCTAGCAATATGTCATGGTTCAAATATCATGTAACAATGAGAGGAAAACAGCTATGACAGGGCCTACTCATATTCTACCATAGCACTTACTACTGTTCTCATATCAACTCTAAGCAATAACATGTGTTGTTATAAAAATCTTGGAAATGAGAGTAACATATAGCAATCATGAGGTTATGCTCATAATATCTATCCTAACAATCGTTAGATGCCAATTGTTCTCATATCAACTCTAACAATAACATGTGTGGTCATAAAAATGTAGGAAATGAGAGGAACATATAGCAATGATGTGGTTATAAGCATACTATCTATTCTAAATTTGTAACAATGCACAGGTAGTCGTATTCATAAGGTAAAGATGAGATGAGATAGAACAATTAGACGACGATAGATTCCACCAGTATAGGCAGCCAATCTGTGCGTCGACGGCGTAAACGATGCCATCATGCACTATAGCATCAGACATAAATGTTGCCCCAACATGATTGACGATGAGCCATAACCATGTATGGTGACCGAGTTCCAGATGGACTAATCCCATGTTGAACAAGGCAATGAGCTTGTAATCCATGTAGTCTTCTGATGGCATGGGTGTCGGTGTGAAAACCGACGGATCTCAGGTAGGGGGTCCCGAACCGTGCGTCTAAGGTCGATGGTAACAGGAGATAGGGGACACCATGTTTACCCAGGTTTGGGCCCTCTCTATGGACGTAATACCCTACGTCCTGCTTGATTGATATTGATGAATATGAGTATTACAAGAGTTGATCTACCACAAGATCATAATGGCTAAACCCTAGAGGTCCAGCTTGTATGGCTATGGTCATGAATCTCCTCTCCGGACTAAGTCCTCCGGTTTATATAGACACCGGGAGGATCTAGGGTTACACAAGGTCGGTTACAAAGAGAGGAATCTGCATGTTTGGTCATCAAGCTTGCCTTCCACGCCAAGGAGAGTCCCATCCGGACACGGGTGCAGTCTTCGGTCTTTGTATCTTCACAGCCCATCAGTCCGGCCCATAGTTAACATGCCGGACGCCCAAGGACCCCTTAGTCGAGGACTCCCTCAGTAGCCCCTAAACCTGGCTTCAATGAAAAGGTATCCGGCGCGTAGATCTGTCTTCGGCATTGCAAGGCGGGTTCCTCCTTCCGTACTGCAAGATAGTCTTTAGACGTATTGATCATGTCCGGACCTGTAACACACACACCACACACAACTACAGAGAGAATATAATAATCCACAAGTCCCATCTGCTGACAACTTTTTACAACATGACATTATGTCTGCCTGGTCATAATTTTGAACCATTTTTCGTCTGTCGCTCCACGTTTCGAGACACGGTTGCCATTGGCACGTCTTGTCGAAGCAGAGATCGTGTCCCCTCATTGCAGGATTCTCATCAATGCGGGCGTGGGTAACCCAACCGTGCCATTTGCACAGCTCTTGGGAGTAGGCGAGGTTTAAGGCGAGTGGGGAGGCGTTCAATATTCACCGCCCTTATAAGGAGATAAGAATCCCCTTTCTTCTCCCACGCCTTCTCTCCTCTGCCCTTCCACTCTCGAGCTCCAGCGCCCAAGTTCTCATCTTTTTCCCACTCAAGTTAGCACTCAACCATGTCCAAATCTGGAGGTCAAGGCAAGTGGATGGTCTCCTCCGTCAAGGAGGAGGACATCACTGAGCTTCGGGCGGTCGGGTACCTGGCAAAGGAAATCGCCCACCATCTTCAAGCCCAGGGGCAACTCGTCCCCACACCGAAGCCCAATGAGAGGGTGGTATTCATCCCTCATTTCCTCCGTGGGCTAGGGTTTCCACTCCACCCTTTCGTCCGCAGCCTGATGTACTATTACGAGATAGACTTCCATGATCTATCCCCGAACTCCTTCCTCAACATCTCGGCGTTCATCATTGTGTGTGAGGCCTTCCTCCGCATCCAACCCCACTTCGGGCTGTGGCTCAAGGTCTTCAATGTGAAGCCAAAGGTGGTGGATGGCCAGCACACAGAGTGCGGAGATGCCATGGTGAGCAAGCTGACTAATGTCTCCTGGCCGAAAGGCACTTTCATGGAGACTATCAAGGAAACAGTGGTTCTGCATCACAGAACCCCACGGCGCAAACTGGGCCGCCGCTACCGAATTCAACTCTAGCGCTCCAATGCGACTCACCTCCTGGGTTGAGAAGAGCCTGAATTGGTCATCGTCAGATGAGCTGATAGTGCTACAAACGCACGTTCAAACTATGGTGGACAAGGATACCAAGTTTGTCGATATAATCTAGGTGACGCTAGTTCTCCAGATTCTCCTGTGCCAAAGCCAAAGCCGCCCTCTACGGGAGTTTAATCCGAAGAAGCACCATACCCCGAAGAGGCTCTTCGAAACTTCTCACGAAGACGCCTGGAAGTTGCTCTTCAAGGGCAATGAGACACCGCCGGCCATGGATTCGGACCGCGAGCACGACATCAATCACCTCACCAGCGAGGTATGTTATTTTTAAAGCATCCGCTACTTGCTTGTTTCAAGGATGATATCTAAGGTATTATTATTAGTGCTTCTTCAGGACTGGATGGAGAGGGCGAAGCAGATCTGGTGACCAGCTCCACTGTGTGAAGAACCAATCATTCCGCGTTTAGCGAGATGCTGGTGCCGGAGCCCTATACGGCGCCGACGAAGAAGGCCACGGGGAAGGCCAAGGGGGTCCGGAGTGGCCCCCGCCGTAAGGGTGCTTTGGACATGACGTCCGAAGACAAGACCCGTTCCTCCGTCGCTGAAGACAACGATGATGAGGAGGAGAAGAGCGACTCTCCCTCTAATGGAGGGAGGAAGAAGAGGGCGGCCTCCACAATTCTGGAGGCGGAGGCGCCCAAGAAGGGGAAAGGCACGCTCGCGGGCAGCTCCGCATGGGACGCCGACTGCAGTCCGAAGCGACGCCCCCGTACCAAGCCTCGGGCCGCATCGTAAGTGCTAAGACTCGTACATGCCCATAAATCTAACCTCTCCTCTTTGTCGTATTGACATGATTAATTATGCTATTGCATTCTGGCCCATGACAGCTCCCAGCGATCCTCATCAAGAGGCTCGTTGGACTCAAAGGAGATGGCCAGCGAGACACCGGCGGCCGCTTACTCTCCCAAGGCCAAGGGAGACGACGAGGTGCTCTCCCAACGGACCTTCCCAGGCCGGGGAGAGGCTCAGGAGGCGCCAGAAGGCGAAGCCTCCATCGCCGAACACCAGGAGGAGCCAATCCCGATGGAGACTGGGGGTGAGGGCCGTATTCAGTTCGGCCCTCAACCGGACTCGATTCCGGAGACCGATACGGCTCCGGAATCTGGCACGCAACCTCCTTCGAAAGAAGGGGGTATGCCTATACCACCGGTGACCCTTGTCCAACCAGGGGCACCAGAGAATCTGCTGGAAGCACTGCAAGGTGCTTCCATTGTGGATGAGCACCGTGTTCTTATGGGCACGGTGATTGAGAGGGTTCAGTCCGCCAAGAGCGGACGAACCAAAGCCTGCAGAAGCCTGCTGACAGGTTTTGAGGTAAGCGACGCAAAAAGAGAAAATCCCAATATAGACAGTAGCCCCTGAGACACTGTCCGGTGTTCGGAAAGAAAAGCCGGACAGAGGATCAATCCTTTATTGCAAGAAACTAACTAAATTGTCTAAAATGAATACACAGGCGTCGCTCTTAGCCGCCGCCTCACATACTGCCGAGGTCTCCGAACTGAAGCGGAGACTGGAGCAGGCCGAGGAGGAGCTTCGCCAGGTGAGGAGGCAGCTTCAAGAAAAACAAGGTATGTGATAACCCATTATGTATTCGAAAAAAGTAAAATAATATGCATTTGCCTGATGTGTCATGATATGTACAGAAGCGACGACCGCGGTCGAGGCCCTGAGAAAGGCGCTGGTCGAAGCCGAGGGGAAGGCTGTCAAGGAGCAGGCCGCCCGTAAGAAGCTCAAGGCCCGGGTCAACGAAGTCCAACAGGAGCTCCAGGACGTGGTGAGGAAGTGCGAGACCTTGGAGCACAATGCATCGGCTCATGAGGATGAACTCTCCAAGGCTCGTAAGAGTGCGGAGACGGCCTAGAGTGAAGCCCAGGGCGCCCTCCAGGAGACCCAGGAGGCCAGGAAGATCACGACGGGTAAGGCATTCAATATGCAAAGCAAGAATGTGAAGAGGAACTATCTTTTACTTTCCCGGCTTCAGAGTTCTCCAGGGGCTTTTGTTGATCTGCCATGCAGTGTGACCGACACCGCAGATTTCCTCCGAGCCGAAGAAGGGAGCTCCACGGAGAAGCTGTTCTGGTCACAATATCTTGCGCCAGAACATCTGGTGCCCTTCAGCGATCAGCTAAAACAGCTGGTCGAGCTGCACAGGGTGGCCAAACTGGCCATGAAGGATTTAATAATCCGGTTGTGGCTAGCCGAAGCTATACCCAGCAGTTACTTCGGTCTCGTGAAGAGGCTGGTTGATGCCTGTCCTCGACTGGACGTCATCAAGCGGTCCGTCTGCATCGAAGGCGCGCGTCTGGCCTTCTCCTATGTCAAGGTCTGGTGGGCGAAGATGGACGCCGTCAAGTTGGCGACTGAGGGGCCGCCTGAGGGCAAGGAGCACCGCACACCCGAGCGATACTTTGGCGATGTCTTGGAGGGGTCCCGCATTGTTGCGGATCAATGTGCGAAAGACACAATCTTTGAATGAATATATTCAAGTTCCTCCTGCCTTGTATGATAGAAAAAAGTGGGTTTGTAATATAATGCTTGTTATGTTTTAAAATTTTACCTCCTGTGCGGCCGTGTTGTATGAAATCTGAGGGTTAACCATTCGTCGGCTTCAGCCCCCACGTAGGTAGTATAGAGGTGTTCAGGATGGAATCTAAACAATCTTGATCCAATTATATGGTCCTTGAAGGAGTTGTTTAGCGCAACGAACTAGGCAACCAGACTATGCGGCTTTAACGCCCTCACTTAGCCATAGGAGTTCGACAATAGAAACATGGGCGCAGCCCCTAGTATCCGAACTAGAGTGCTATAAGCGTCTGATCGGGAAGTACCGATCCTTCGCGTAATGCGGAAGAAATCTCCAACGATTTGCAACCTCCAAACAGCTGACCAGCTCTCGCCGTATCATGACAGTCAGTTTTTGGCTTTCTCTACTGAGGTGCTCCTTTGGATAAACCAAGGCACAATCGCAGTAGTTCTCCCTTTACTACCTTAGTCGATATAGCGGAACGTAAGGTAGCAAGCACAGGAGCCGGGCAACCCAACTATTGACCAAACACATGATTCAGAGCCAATGTATATGATGCTAAATTCAGGGTGCCGAACTATGCTTATAAAAAGTGTTCGTACTTTTATTGCCGTAGTGTGGGGGTGCTATGAAGCCCCTAGCAAACATCAAATGTACCAATGTGTACGGGTGCTATCTGATAGGGTTTACCAGAAAAGAAAAGACAACAAAGGAAGAAAAAAGAAGAGCAAGTGATAAGCTTGGGCCGTAAAAATTGAGCCGCAAACTGTTCTTATTATAATTTCATTGGTGCGTTAAAGTGCGTTTATAAAAGTAATGCAATAAGCAGGGGGCTGGTTACTATGCCTTAACCAAGGGAGAGCTACGTGTGGGTCCTGAAAAATAGGTAAATGGATCATTAAAGAAACCACCTAAAAAATTCCCCAGTACTTCAATGCTTCTTCTTGCCTTGGTGTGTTTGTCCTTCAAGAGTACCGATGATCAGGCCATCCGATGGGGCCTGCGGAATTAAAGTGACAATATGTGTATATCCGGTGTCGGTTGAGCTGTACTATGGATCACAGGCTAGCTATGCCTCTGTCGATGCCCATGGAATTTTGAGTGTGTAATTATGTACATGCGGCACGAATGCCACTACTTGATCGGAACTAAGACGAAGGCCGGATTGCTAGTAGAGCTCCTGACGGGCCGAGTTGTCCTGCTGCAGGGTAGTTCGGACCCTCTTGACGGTGTTCGTGGGCTCGGCAGTCGAATAAATGTTCTTCTTGAGAAGGCCACTCTGTACTTCTGCTGCTAAGGCAGCTGTGTGCTCTTCTGTATGGAGGGAGCATTCCGTATTTCCATTGACTATTATGCCGCCACGTGGACCAGGCATCTTGAGTTTGAGATAAGCATAGTGTGGCACTGCATTGAATCGGCCGAATGCGGTCCGTCCGAGCAGTGCGTGATAGCCGCTGCGAAAGGGGACTATGTCGAATATTAACTCATCGCTTCGGAAATTGTTCGGAGATCCGAAGACAACCTCGAGCGTGATTGAGCATGTACAGCGGGCCTCTACACCTGGTATGACTCCTTTGAAGGTAGTCTTTATGGGTTTGATCCGTGATGGATGAATGCCCCTTTTGCGCACTGTATCCTGATAGAGCAAGTTGAGGCTGCTGCCACCGTCCATGAGGACTCGCGTCAGGTGGAATCCATCAATTATTGGGTCTAGGACTAGTGCGGTTGATCCTCCATGCCGGATACTGGTCGGATGATCCTGACGACCAAAAGTGATCGGGCACGATGACCATGGATTGAATTTTGGGGCAACTGGCTCTATCGCATAGACGTCCCTAAGTGCGCGTTTGCGCTCCCGCTTGGGGATGTGCGTAGCATATATCATGTTCACCATTTTGACCTGAGGGGGAAACTTCTTCTATCCCCCCGTGTTTGGCTGCAGGGGCTCCTCGTCATCGTCCTCGCTTTGCAATCCCTTTTCCTTGTTCTGGACATTTAACTTGCTGGCTTGCTTAAAAACCCAGCAACCTCAGTTGGTATGGTTGGCTGGTTTGTCTGGGGTGCCGTGGATTTGGCACGGACGGTCGAGTATGCGGTCCAGGCTGGATGGTCCCTGATTGTTTCTCTTGTACGGTTTCTACCGCTGGCTGGACTTGGAGCCGCTGAATCCGGCGTTGACTATAGTGTCGTCGGTATTATTACCATTGCTTTCGCGTTTGTGTTTGCTGCGTTGGAGCTTGCCATTGCTGTTCTTAACCTCAGAGGGGCCAGCCTCGCTGGTTGTGTTTTTGTTACGAGCCAACCAACTATCCTCGCCCGCACAAAAGCGGGTCATGAGTGCCATGAGGGCTGCCATAGATTTCGGCTTTTCTTGGCCGAGGTGGCGGGCGAGCCATTCGTCGTGGATGCTATGTTTAAAGGCCGCTAGGGCTTCGACATCTGGACAGTCGATGATCTGGTTCTTTTTGGTTAGGAACCTAGTCCAAATTTTCATGGATGACTCTCCAGGTTGTTGGACTATGTGGCTTAAATCATCGGCGCCTGGTGGCCGGACATATGTACCTTGGAAGTTGTCGAGGAATGCTTCTTCCAAGTCCTCCCAGCTGCCGATAGAATTTTCAGGTATGCTATTTAACCAGTACCGAGCTGGCCATTTGAGCTTTAGTGGGAGGTATTTGATAGTGTGGAGGTCATCTCCGCGGGCCATGTGGATATGGAGAATAAAATCCTCGATCCGTACCGCGGGGTCTGTTGTTCCGTCATATGATTCAATGTTAATGGGTTTGAACCCTTCATGGAATTCGTGATCCATTACTTCGTCGATGAAGCAAAGAGGGTGTGCGGCGCCTCTATATCGGGCCGCGTCGCGATGTAGCTCCGATGGAGTCCGTCTGCGGTTGTCGGCTCGCGTGTGACTAGGTTTGTCATGTCCGAATAGGTAGCCATCATCACGTGTCGAGGAACATCCTCGCGATCCGTAAATTGATCGTGTATATCCTGCTTTATTGATCAGGTCATGTCGAAGGTCATATGTATGACCATGAGCTGATTTACATCTGCCTTTGTGATGAGGCAGGGCGGCAGGTGTTCGGCTTGAGTTGCCGCTTTGTCCCGTCCACGTGGTGGTCGGTTAGCCGCATTGCACAATGGTGGTGTGTGTTCCGGCGCCTCGTCGTCGAATTGAGGTAGTAATTTGTGCTTCAGGTAGCTTTTGGCCTGGTGCTTGAGGCCGTATTCTTTGGCTGCTAGGACGTCGGTCCATTTATCGTTGAGCAAATCTTGGTCAGCTTGAAGTTACTGCTGCTTCTTTTTCATGCTTCTTGTAGTGGCTATTAGCTGGCGCTTGAAGCGGTCCTGCTCAAGAGGTTCCTCAGGCACGATGAAATCCTCGATGTCGAGGCTCGCCACATCCATAGAGAGAGGAAGGTAATTAATGTCCTCCGAGTCCTCGTGCGTGGCCTGTTTACTAGGTCTAACCTACCCATCTTCTCGTTCATCCTGTTCGGTAGCTACGTCGATGGGGTCTTCGTTGTCTTTGGCACTTTTCGAAGTGTTATCTTCTCCTGTGCCGGTGTTGCTATCTTTAGTGCGGCGTGACTTAGGGTGGCGCCACTGACGCCGACATTTTGATTGTATCCCAGGAGGTTTATCCTCAACTGGGTCTTCTTTGTCATTGCCGCTATTCTCCTTTGGTGCATCCACCATGTACACATCGTATGAGGAAGTGGCCTTCCAACGTCCGGTGAACGGCGGGTCCTGGGCCTCTTATTTTCCGGCATCGTCATCCATACCGTCGATGTCATCGGAGCCGTAATCGAGCATGTCAGTTAAGTATTCGACAGTGGCTATAAAGTGGGTGGCGGGTGGGGAGCGAAATTCACTGTCATCAGCTTCTAGTTCGAACCGGATATAGTTCGGCTGTGAGTCCGACGCCAAGGATAAGTTCTTTAATGAGCTTAGCACATCGACCAAGGGTGAGTGCTGGAAGATGTCTGCGGCGCTGAACTCGAAAATTGATAAACGATGAAGTTCGGCATCCATGGACTAACATGGTTTGGAACTTACACCAGATACGAGTCCGGGGTTCCGGTGACAAAAATATTATGTGAGTTTAAGTCCATGTGCTGCTCCAACGTAGGGGAATCTGTGGCCTCCATGGTGGGGTTGAACCTCCTGTCCTTAGATGGCTCCGTATGCTCCAGATCTAAGGCCAGAGCAGTTACAGGAGCTATCTCCTGAATATGGTCCGTTGACAGATTTAGGTCATGTTCATCGAGGTGACCAGGAGCGATCATCGCGGTCTCGAATCCAGCAAAGGTCAGATCTTCACGGATGTCCGCGACGTAGTTCAAGCTCCCAAATCTGACATGATGGCCAGGGGCGTAGCTATCGATCTGCTCCAGATGGGCAAACGAGTTGGCCCGCAGTGCGAAGCTGCCGAACATGAAAATCTGTCTGGTGAGGAAGGTTTCTCCATGGACAGCGTCATTGTTGACGATTGAAGGGGCCATCGAACCTTTTGAGGACGGCACAGTGGAACTCTCAATGAAAGCACCAATGTCGGTGTCAAAACCGGTGGATCTCGAGTAGGGGGTCCCGAACTGTGCGTGTAAGGTCGATGGTAACAGGAGACAGGGGACACGATGTTTACCCAGGTCCGGGCCCTCTCTATGGAGGTAATACCCTATGTCCTGCTTGATTGATATTGATGAATATGAGTATTACAAGAATTGATCTACCACGAGATCGTAATGGCTAAACCCTAGAGTTCCAGCTTGTACGGCTATGGTCATGAATCTCCTCTCCGGACTAAGTCCTCTAGTTTATATAGACACCAGGAGGATCTAGGGTTACACAAGGTCGGTTACAAAGAGAGGAATCTGCATGTTTGGCCACCAAGCTTGCCTTCCACGCCAAGGAGAGTCCCATCCGGACACGGGTGCAGTCTTTGGTCTTCGTATCTTCACAGCCCATCAGTCCGACCCATAGTTAACAGTCCGGACGCCCGAGGACCCCTTAGTGCAGGACTCCCTCAATGGGCACTTCGTAGATTACAACTTTCAGCAAACAGAGGTCGAGCCAAAATCTCGACGCGTCTTGTGTGTAGTAGCCAGGAGTGTCCGGCGGGCCACGAGGCTCGATGGCGGTGGTATCCAATGATGGAAGGGTGATCTCTCGCTGGGTGTAGATATCCAAGAGACACCACGGACTACCAGATTGGTGGATGATGACGATCCAGTTAGCCTTCATGCCCGCCTAGTAGTGGTCGCGCATGAAGGACAGGTGGACGGGTAGTGGTAGCATGTCGAGGGGCACCACGAAAACCTCCATAGGATCGTCAAGTCTGTGTCTGGGCCACCTACGAGGATCGGGCATCAGCAAGCAGGGTGTCTTGAAAAGAGCCGAGCGGTTGCAGACGAGTAGACGGTACAAAGACACCGAGCATGCGGCCAGACAGACGGTGCTGAGCAGGTCCATACAATTACAGATCTGCTCCAAGAGATCATCGGGGAGGGAATTCCAATCGCGGCTCTGCGTGTCAGTCGGTTCTGCCATAGGGTTTTTTAGGGCGCGAGTGATTGGGGTTTTCGGTGCCTGCGGGCCAGCGAGGAAGTGGATTCAGCGGGCGAGCGAAGAAGATGGTGTGTGTGTGAAGGAAATATGCCCTAGAGGCAATAATAAAGTTGTTATTTATATTTCCTTATATCATGATAAATGTTTATTATTCATGCTATAATTGTTTTAACCAGAAACTTAGTATATGTTGAATACATAGACAAACAAAGTGTCCCTAGTATGCCTCTACTTGACTAGCTCGTTAATCAAAGATGGTTAAGTTTCCTAGCCATAGACATGTGTTGTCATTTGGTGAACGGGATCACATAATTAGAGAATGATGTGATGCACAGGACCCATCCATTAGCTTAGCACTATGATCATTTAGTTTATTGCTATTGCTTTCTTCATGACTTATACATGTTCCTCAAACTATGAGATTATGCAACTCTCGGATGTGGGAGGAACACCTAGTGTGCTATCGAACATCACAACGTAACCGGGTGATTATAAAGATGCTCTACAGGTGTCTCCGATGGTATTTGTTGAGTTGGCATAGATTGAGATTAGGATTTGTCACTCCGATCGTTGGAGAGGTATCTCTGGGCCCTCTCGGTAATGCACATCACTATATGCCTTGCAAGCAATGTGACTAATGAGTTAGTTGTTGGATGTTAAATTACGGAACGAGTAAAGAGACTTGTCGGTAATGAGATTGAACTAGGTATGATGATACCGATGATCGAATCTCGGGCAAGTAACATACCGATGACAAAGGGAACAAACGTATGTTGTTATGCGGTTTGACCAATAAAGATCTTTTTAGGATATGTAGGAACCAATATGAGCATCCAGGTTCCGCTATTGGTTATTGACCGGAGATGAGTCTCGGTCATGTCTACATAGTTCTCGAACCCGTAGGGTCCACACGCTTAACGTTCGATGACGATCGGTATTACGAGTTTATGCGTTTTGATGTACCGAAGGTAGTTCGGAGTCCTGAATGTGATCACGGACATGACAAGGAGTCTCGAAATAGTCGAGACATGAAGATTGATATATTGGAAGGTTATGTTTGGACATCGGAATGGTTTCGGATGAGTTCGGGCATTTACCGGAGTACCGGGGGGTTACCGGAACCCCCCGGGGAGTCAATGGGCCTTTATGGGCCTAGTGGAGAAAGAGGGCAGCAGGCAAGTGGTGGGGCACGCCCCCCCTAGACCCAAACCGAATTGGTTTACGGTTTGGGGGGCCGACCCCCCTTTCCTTCTCCTCTCCCGCTCCTTCCTCCTGGTCATAGTAGGAATAGGAAGGGGGGGGGGGCAAACCTACTTGGAGTAGGATTGCCCCCTCTTGGGCGCGCCTCCTCCTAGGCCGGCCCTCTCCTCCTCACCCCCTTTATATACGGGGGAAGGAGGCACCCCATATACACACAAGTTGATTGTTTAGCCGTGAGTGGTGCCCCCTCCACATATTTCCACCTCGGTCATATCATTGTAGTGCTTAGGTGAAGCCCTGCGTCGGTAACTTCATCATCACTGTCATCATGCTGTCGTGCTGACGAAACTCTCCTTCGACCTCAGCTGGATCTAGAGATCGTGGGACGTGACCGAGCTGAATGTGTGCACATTGCGGATGTGCCGTACCTTCGGTGCTAGGATCGTTTGTATCGTGAAGACGTATGACTACATCAACCGCGTTGTCATAACGCTTCCGCTTTCGGTCTGTGAGGGTACATGGACAACACTCTCCCCTCTCGTTGCTATGCATCACCTATATAGATCTTGTGTGTGCGTAGGATTTTTTTGAAATTACCGCATTCCCCAACAGTGGCATCTGAGCCAGGTCTATGCTTAGATGTTATATGCACGAGTAGAACACAAAGGAGTTGTGGGAGTGGGTATATACATATTGCTTGCCATCACTAGTTGTTTCTTGATTCGGCGGTATTGTTGGATGAAGCGGCCCGGACCGACATTACATGACCGTGTTCATGAGACTGGTTCTACCGACGTGCTTTGCACACAGGTGGCTGGCGGGTGTCAGTTTCTCCAACTTTTGTTGAATCGGATTCAATGAACATGGTTCTTTCTGAAGATCAAAAAGCAATCACTATACCATGTCGTGGTTTTATGCCGTAGGTAAGAACGGTTCTTGCTAGAACCCCGTAGTAGCCACGTAAAACTTGCAACAACAAAGTAGAGGACGTCTAACTTGTTTTTGCAGGGCATGTTGTGATGCGATATGGTGAAGACGTGACGAGATATAAATTGTTGTATGAGATGATCATGTTTTGTTAAAGTTATCGGCAACTCACAGGAGCCTTATGGTTGTCTCTTTATTGCATAAGATGCAAGCGCTATATAAATGCTTTATTTTATCGCTATGCAATAGCAATAGTGGCAAAAGCAATAGTTCGCGAGACGACCATTTGACGACATGTTGATAGAGATCAAGATGATGGAGATTATGGTGCCAGTGACGATGGAGATCATGATGGTACTTTGGAGATAGAGATCAAAGGCACAAGATGACTGTCGGCGTCAAAACCGGCGGATCTCGGGTAGGGGGTCCCGAACTGTGCGTCTAGGCGGATGGTAACAGGAGGCAGGGGACTTGATGTTTTACCCAGGTTCGGGCCCTCTCGATGGAGGTAAAACCGTACGTCTTGCTTGATTAATATTGATGATATGGGTAGTACAAGAGTAGATCTACCACGAGATCAGAGAGGCTAAACCCTAAAAGCTAGGCTATGGTATGATTATCGTTCGTCCTATGACTAAAAACCCTCCGGTTTATATAGACAACATAGAGGGCTAGGGTTACACAGAGTCGGTTACAATGGTAGGGGATCTGCATATCCGTATCGCCAAGCTTGCCTTCCACGCCAAGGAAAGTCCCTTCCGGACACGGGACAAAGTCTTCAATCTTGTATCTTCATAGTCCAGGAGTCTGACCAAAGGTATAGTCCGGCTATCCGAACACCCCCTAATCCAGGACTCCCTTAGTAGCCCCTGAACCAGACTTCAATGACGACGAGTCTAGCGCGAAGATTGTCTTCGGCATTGCAAGGCAGGTTCCTCCTCCAAGTACTTTATAGTAGATTTTGAACACAAAGGTAGTGTCCGGCTCTGCAAAATAAGTTTCCACATATTGCCATAGAGAGAATAATATTTACACAAATCTAATCTACTGACGTATTCCATAGCATGACATCACACCACGACCAAGTCATTATTCGAATCGTTTTACTGTCCCACCTCAGCGCGTTTAGCGAGGCGGTTTCCTTGGCACGTCTTGCCAAAGCAGATATCGTGTCCCCTTATTCCGGGATTCTCATCAGTACGGGTGTGGGTAACCCAACCGTACCCATTGGTATGTTTTCTCGATCCAAGGTGAGTCCCAAACGGTCACGGGGAAGGCCCTTGGTATTCAACCTCTTATAAAGAGACCAAGGCCTTACTCCTTTCTTTCAATCTCAAACGAGTTCGCCCTTCGCCTCGAGTTCCAACACCCAAGGCTCCAAATTTCAGGCGCTTCGGACCTTCGACAATGTCCGGTTCTGACCTTAGAGGCCGATGGATGCCCTCCTCCGTCACGGAGGAGGACGTGTTGAAGTTAAGAGAGGCCAGGTTCTTGACCGGAGAAATCTCGCATAGGCTGCCTGCTCAAGGGCAGGTCATTCCCACTCCCAAGCCTGGTGAGAGTGTGGTGTTCATGTCTCACTTCCTTCAGGGGCTAGGCTTCCCGGATCCCTTCATGAGGGGGCTCATGTTTTATTATGGGCAGGAATTTAACGACTTAGCTTCGGAGTCCATCCTCCATATTTCCTCATTCATTGTCGTGTGTGAAGCCTTCCTCCATATTACTCCTCACTTTGGACTATGGCTCAAGACCTTCAAAGTAGGGCCGAAGATGATCGAGGGACGGCATGCAGAGTGCGGAGGTGCTTTTATAAGCAAGAATGCTGGTGCTCCATGGCCCGAGGGCTCTTTCCAAGGGGAGTCCAGCTTACGGCAACGAGAGTGGTTTTATATCACATCTCCCAGGAGCACCAAGTGGGTGGCGCTGCCTGCTTTCCGCTCGGGTCCCCCGCCACGACTGGCGTCATGGGTCAATAAGGGGCTGGACTGGGGGCCAGCAAAGGACATGCCTTTGTTGCATGGCCGCATCCGAGATCTCCAAGAAAGAGACATCAGTCTGGTCGTGGTGACGGAGGTTATGTTAATTCGCCGAGTTATGCCCTGCAAACGCCGCCCCCTTCGCCTGTGGGAGTTCAACCCGGAGGGACCATGAGTTCTCCAACATTTTCTTGGCGTGCCGCCCGTGGAGATGTACGAATTGTTCTTCGGACCACAAGTAGTGTGTCCGGATTCTACGGAGGACGCAAGTCTGAGCTGCAATCGTCCGGATACTCAAGTAAGTAGCCTTGTGCCCGGACTCGCTATCCGTATATTTATCATAAAATTTCCCCTAAAAGAGCTGTCCTTCGAATAGAAGTGGATAGCGAAAGCAAAGCTAATCAGGTGTCCGCCCCCCCTCCCCGAGACCACGCTGGGTCCCGTGCTAGTCAGGATGTTGGAGGTTGTGCCTTCGGAGGAAAGCGAGGGAGGGGACAAGGAAGCTACAACCTCCTCGAAGAAGGTTGTCCGGAAGGGAGGAATCGAAAATTCCTCTCCTCAGGGGAAGAAGAGGACCGCCTCTAACGACCCGGAGACCATGGCCTCAAAGCGGGGGAAGAAATCTTCGTCAGAGGGTCCTACGCCGGGGGATACTTCGGCCGAATTATGCCCTTAAGGGGATCAGCCGTCCACTGAGCCGTAAGTAGAAATCCTTGCTTTATATCTGAGAAAATTAATCAGAAATTTACCCTGTAGCTCGGACCTTAGCCCTTCTCAGCAGAGCTCGTCTTCGGGGGATCTTCTTCCGGAGATGATGGAGAGCGGAATGCCTCCCCCTGCCGTACTGCCTTGCGAGGCGGGCGACCCTGAGGTATCGTCGCGGAGGGTTTCTCCGAATCCGGCAGGGCCGGAAGGTAGCCATATGGCCCCCCAAAGCCCTCCGCGTCCGGCCTTCAAAAAGGGCCATAGGACGAGTCCGGCACCGTCTGGTGCACGGTCGGAGGAGCTGAAGGATCTTCTAGGACGAGCATCTATCTCAGAGGAGCATCGTGCATTGATGGGTACGGTGATCGAGAGGATTTCGTCTGCGGAGAGCAGATTGCATGAGGCCGTCAGGAGTTTACTGACAGGTTTTGAGGTACGTGAAATAATGTACCCTTTTTGGACAGTTGCGCATAAATAAGATGCGCCCTGTGTAGATAGTAGCCCCTGAGACTCTATGCGTTGTCAAAAGTGACGGTGCGCAGAGGATCATAATCCCAGGTCTAATATGCCGCCTTCATAGTAGGTGGCGAAGTGTCCGGTGGCCAGCCGGACTGACAAATTTGCCGAGCTAAAGCGGCAACTTGACGTGGCAGATGCCGACATCGCGCTTGTCAACAAGCGGCTTGACGAGGTGCAAGGTATGTAATTCCTCCGGCGGCACCTGGTAAGAGGAGCTTTATGCTAGTATCTTACAATGTGTGCGCTTGATGCAGATGGTGCTGCTACCATGGAGAATCTTCGGGCGGAACTTGCCCGAGCCAAAGAGCAATCCAGGAAAAGTGATGCAGCTGCCGGAAAGGCAATTGAAGAGCTGAAAGCCGAATAGGCTGCTCACTGCCGAAGCAAGAAGGAAATGGCCGAGATGGCTGTGAAGCTGAAGAGCGCTTCTGACCGTTGCAAGCTTCTTGAAAAAGAAGATCAGGCTGAACAGACGGACTTGGAGAAGGCTGTTGCCGATGCCAAGGATGCTCGCTCTGCGATGAGAGCTATGAAGGAGGAGCTGCGTCAGGCCGGAGAGATCGCGGCTGGAAAGCCCTTTATGCTGCGGAGGAAGTTCTATGATCCTAAATATGCTCCGTTAGACCGGATGTGGAGTTCAGCGGACACCTATCTGGATTTGGCAGCGAGTGCCGTAGATGCGGCCAAACACTTCCGAGATCAAGAAGATCGCGAAGTGGAAAAGCTATTTTGGTCGTAGTTCCACAATCTAGAGCGTCCACTATCATTAGCCGATCGTTTGGCTGAGTGGGCCGAGCTAAATAGGTTGTCCGGACTCGCCATGAAGTATGTCATGAGTCATCTGTGGCCAGAGAGGCCAGAGCCGACAAGTTATTTCAACTTAGTGCAGCAGTTCCTTGGTGCGGTGCCGCATATCAATGCGATGAAGAGGTCAGCGTGCATAGAGGGTGCGCGAATGTCTCTTGCCCATGTCAAGACATACTGGGCGGAAATGGACGCCACCGCTGTTGCATCCCCAGACTCGGGTGGAAGCCGAGTACCTGCCGAGCACTATTTTCAGGAAGTTCTGCAAGGCGCTCGTTTAATAGAGACGCGGTGCTCGAAGGATACTATATTCGAATATCGTTTATTATTGTAAAACAATATTGTGATAAATTGTAGAAGCTTTTTTATACTTGTGCCTGCAATTATTATAACACCTCCTATGCGGCCGTTTAACATATATGTATATATAATCTGAAAGATGGCAGTCATCGGCTTCAGCCCCCACGCACATAATGCGGGGGTGTACGCAGAAGGCGCATTTTCACACTTGATCCAATGTCTTGGTCCTACAAAGGAGGTGATAGCGCAGCGAACTAGGCAATCGGACTATGATGCTTTATCACTTTCACTTAGGCATAGGAGTTTGACAGTGAGGCTACTTATATAGCCCCTGGTGGCACCTATGCTCGCCCGAACTCGGGGCGCGTATGTGCCTGGCCGGGAAACGGCCCTTTGTTAACGCGGAGGAATCCTAAAGATTCTGGTAAGTCATCGAGTGGTTGACCAATCTCATGTATATCATGACAGTCAGTTTTTAGCTTTCTCTACTAAGGTGCTCGCCTGGCCGAACCGGGGCACAATCGCAGTAGTTCTCCTGGTGCCGCCTTAGCCGATAGAGCGGAATGTAAGGCAGCAAAACACAGGAGCCGGGCAAACCCAACATTTGACCAAAGACATGACTCGGAGTTGATGCATATAAGGCCAAACTCGCGACGCCGAGCACTCCCTAGGGTATTTGGTCTTTATGAGGGCGGGCGGGATAACGCCCTTAATAATAAGCCCCTAGTGTCCAGGTACGCGCAAAACTCTGACGTGGCCACATGCCAAAACGCCAGTTTCCTCCTTGGTTATACCAAGAAACCAGGGGATGTGTATCAACAAGAGACAGTAAAAAAGGTTTGCGCAGGGTCTTAATCTGAAAAGAATCCTTGGAACGGGTCCCTGCTGCACGTCTGCGCCTATGTCTCCGTTGTGCCGTGTCCTAGACGGGCGTAGCACGGTGTTCATCTGTAAAAGAGAGGAACTTAGTTAAAGAAAGATTGTGCCGAACATGAGTTATACTAAATAAACGAAGTATAAATCGAAATGGGTAAAATTGAGCTTTATTGTCTCTTGTTTTATATGTGCGGAGCCCTTAGTACAGGGGTATATGGCTATTAAGCCTTTATCAATTGTATGTTTATGCCGAAATCGTCTAGCCGTGTCCGTGGTCTTGACGACCTATTTAGGTGCTTTGGCTGGTGAAGCCGCTTTATTGTGGGGCTGTCGAGGCAGCTGCACTGTCTTCCGCGGGGGAGGAACACTCAATGTTTTCCCTTTAATGAGATGATGCCTCGTGGACCGGGCATCTTAAGCGTAAGAGATGCATAATGCGGTATTGCGTTAAAGCGGGCGAAAGCTTCGTGTTCCAGCAGTGCTTGATAGCTACTTGAGAATGGGGCAATGTGGAAAGTTAGCTGTTCGCGACGGAAGTTATCGGGGGAGCCAAACATAACTTCTAGCCAGAGAGAACCCATACAACGGGCATCCGGGCCAGGCATTACCCCTTGAAAGGAGGTTTTGCTATGGCGAATTTTTGTTCGGTATATCCCCATGTTGCGGATTGTGTCCTGGTATAACAGGTTTAGGCCACTGCCGCCGTCCATCAGGACATTTGTGAAGTGGAGTCCGCTGATTATTGGATCTAATACCAAGGCAGTCCAGCCTGCGTTCCGGATACTTCTAGGGTAATCCTGATGGTCGAAGGTGATCGATTTTAACAACCATTGGTGAGATTCTTTTGGGATAGGCCGTATGGCGTGTATCTCTATTGGCGCCATTCTGTTCGTCACGTGAAGTAAGTTTACTGTTTTGACTTCTTGTGGGAAATCCTTTTGTTTCCTGGTGCTCTACTCGTGGGGTTCGTCATCGTCCTCACTTGGTGTGTTGAGCCCCTTGTGTTCGGCGTTGAGTTTGCCAGATTGCTTGAAAACCCAACAGTCTCTGCGGGTATGGTTCGCAGGCTTCCCGAGAGTATTGTGTATTTGACATATCTTGTCCAAGATTTTGTTTAAGTTGGATAGCTCGTCCTTGTTATCCTTGATGGGCGGCTTTCTCTCATTCTGCCGCGAGCTTTTGAATCCGGCGTTGACCGCCGTGCTCCTTGGGTTGTTTATCTTATTCCGGCGCTGGTCCTTTCTGCGTCGGGGTTTTCCGTTTTCATCCCTAACTTCGGATGTACTTGGGTTGCTGGTGCTACATCTTGCCAACCAGCTGTCCTCTCCTGCGCAAAAGCGGGTCATGAGGTTTGTTAATGCGGCCATTGTTCTTGGCTTTTCTTGGCCGAGGTGTCTAGCGAGCCATTCTTCTCAAACGTTATGTTTAAAAGCTGCTAGGGCTTCAGCGTCCGGACAGTCGACTATTTGATTCTTTTTAGTAAGTAATCTGTTCCAGAATTTCCGGGCTGACTCTCCGGGCTACTGAGTTATGTGACTGAGATCGTCTGCATCCGGAGGGCGGACATAGGTCCCATGAAAATTTGCCCGGAAAGCATCCTCAAGCTCTTCCCAACTTCCAATGGTGTTTTCGGGAAGGCTTTTGAGCCAATGCCGGGCTGGCCCTTTAAGCTTGAGGGGTAAGTATTTTATGGCGTGGAGGTCATCTCCTCTAGCCATGTGTATGTGGAGGATATAATCCTCGATCCAGACCCCAGGGTCTATTGTTTCATTGTACGCCTCTATGTTTACGGGCTTGAATCCCGCTGGAAATTCATGGTCCAGCACCTCATTGGTGAAACATAGGGGGTGTGAGGCACCCCTGTATTTGGGTGTGCCGTGATGTTCAGATATTTTTTGTGTTGCATTGCTTACTAGAGCTTGCTTTCTTGGCCCGTAGATAGATCTGGCTAGGCCATCGTTTTGATGCGGATCCTGTAGTGGATCGCGTGCCGGCTTGTGTGCGGTGCTGTTTGCCGCTCCATGCTGGCCATGCGGTCGTCTATCCGTCTGGGAGACCTTCATATTTTTTGACTGCGGGGGCTCTAAGGCCTCCTTGTCAAATTCAGGCAGTAGCTTTCGCTTTGGATAGCTTTTTGTGTGGCGACTGTCGCCATATTTGTCTGCGGTGCTATGTACTTTGCTCCATTTGATTCTGAGTGCATCTTCCGTAGTTTTGAGCTTCCGCTTCTACTTTTTCAGGCTACGCGTAGTGGCGACGAGCCTTTTATGGAGGTTCTTCTGCTCCAGGATCTTATCCGGCGTAAGGTTGTCCGGACTACTGTTTTCGCCGGGGTGTTCGGTTTGTTTATCCGAGTTGCCCTGTTCGGACGGTTTCTCGAAGGCATGTTCGTCGTCCGCCGGCTCGTCCTGCTCTATGGCTGGATTTGTATGGCTGCTGTCTCTGTCGAGGCGGGGCTTGAAGCAGCGCTTACGTCGCCGCTTTGATTGCTTTTCAGGTGAACAATCCCTCATTGCATCCCCGTGCTCCTCATCGTCGCTTCCTTTGGGTGTGTCCACCATGTATACATCATGAGATGAGGTGGCTTTCCAGTGCCCTATAGGCGCTGGTTCTTGATCGTCTCCTGCATCAGCGTCCATACCGTCGATGTCTTCGGAGTCAAAGTCGAGCATGTCGGTTAAATCATCGATAGTGGCCACGAAGTGGGTGGTGGGTGGGCTTTGAATTTCTTCATCATCCGCATCCCAACCTTGCTGACCATAGTCCGGCCAGGGCTCTCCTGATAAAGAGAGAGACTTTAGTGAATTCAGAATATCGTCGAAGGGCGAGTGCTGAAAGACGTCCGCGGCGGTGAACTCCATGATCGGCACCCAATCGGATTCGATCGGTAGGGGCGCGGAGGGCTCGGAGTCTAGAGAGGAGTCCGACTCCTTGGAGTCACGGGCTTCGCAGAGAATAGGGCTGGTGTTTGCCTTGATCGCTATAGAGATTGCAGCCTCCGAGGCGGTGTCCAACCACCCATCCTCGATTGGCGCAGTTGTCTCCAAATTAAGTGTCGGAGCTGATGCGGGTGCGACCTCCAGGGCACTGTTCGGCGGCAGAGCTAGATCATGCTCGTCGTGACAGTGTGGCGTGCTCGGCTGTGGCTCGAATCCATCAAAGATCAGGTCTCCGTGGATGTCGTCCGTGTAGTTCAAACTTCCAAATCTAACATGATGGCCAGGGGCGTAGATTTCGATCTGCTCCAGATGACCAAGCGAATTGGCCCGTAGTGTGAAGCCGCCGAATACGAAGATCTGCCCGGGGAGAAAATTCTCACCCTGGATCGCATCACTGTTGATGATCGGAGAAGCAATCGGGCCCAAAAGCCACAACATAGAGGAACTCTCAATGAAAGCACCAATGTCGGTGTCAAAACCGGCGGATGTCGGGTAGGGGGTCCCGAACTGTGCGTCTAGGCGGATGGTAACAGGAGGCAGGGGACATGATGTTTTACCCAGGTTCGGGCCCTCTCGATGGAGGTAAAACCCTACGTCCTGGTTGATTAATATTGATGATATGGGTAGTACAAGAGTAGATCTACCACGAGATCAGAGAGGCTAAACCCTAAAAGCTAGCCTATGGTATGATTGTCGTTCGTCCTACGGACTAAAAACCCTCCGGTTTATATAGACACCGGAGAGTGCTAGGGTTACACAGAGTCGGTTACAATGGCAGGGGATCTGCATATCCGTATCGCCAAGCTTGCCTTCCACGCCAAGGAAAGTCCCTTCCGGACACGGGACGAAGTCTTCAATCTTGTATCTTCATAGTCCAGGAGTCCGGCCGAAGGTATAGTCCGGCTATCCGGACACCCCCTAATCCAGGACTCCCTCAATGACCATGGCCATATCATGTCACATATTTTGATTGCATGTGATGTTTATCTTTTATGCATCTTATTTTGCTTAGTACGACGGTAGCATTATGAGATGACCACTTACTAAAATTTCAAGGTATAAGTGTTCTCCCTGAGTATGCACCGTTGCGACAGTTCGTTGTGCTGAGACACCACGTAATGATCGGGTGTGATAACCTCTACGTTCACATACAATGGGTGCAAGCCAGTTTTGCACACGCAGAATACTCGGGTTAAAGTTGACGAGCCTAGCATATGCAGATATGGCCTCGGAACACTAAGACCGAAAGGTCAAGCGTAAATCATATAGTAGATATGATCAACATAGTGATGTTCACCATTGAAAACTACTCCATCTCACGTGATGATCGGACATGGTTTAGTTGATATGGATCGCGTGATCACTTAGATGATTAGAGAGATGTCTATCTAAGTGGGAGTTCTTAAGTAACATGATTAATTGGACTTAAATTTATCATGAACTTAGTCCTGATAGTATTTGCATATCTATGTTGTAGATCAATTGCTCGCGTATAGCTTCCCCATTTTATTTGTGATATGTTCCTAGAGAAAACTATGTTGAAAGATGTTAGTGCAATGATGCGGACTAGCTCCATGATCTGAGGATTATCCTCATTGCTGCAGAGAAGAATTATGTCCTTGATGCACCGCTAGGTGACGGACCTATTGCAGGAGCAGACGCAGACATTATGAACGTTTGGCAAGCTCTGTATGATGACTACTTGATAGTTTAGTGCGCCATGCTTTACGGCTTAGATTCGGGACTTAAAAAATGTTTTGAACGCCACAGAGCATATAAGATGTTCCAAGAGCTGAAATTGGTATTTTGGACTCATGCCCGAGTCAAGAGGTATGACACCTCTGACAAGTATTTTGCCTACAAGATGGAGGAGAATATCTCAACGAGTGAGCATGTGCTCAGAATGTCTGAGTACTACAATCTCTTGAATCAAGTGGGAGTTAATCTTCCAGATAAGATGGCGTTGACAGAGTTCTCTAGTCACTGTCACCAAGTTACTAGAACTTTGGGATCAACTATAATATGCAAGGGATGACGAAAATGATTCCCGAGCTCTTCGTGATACTGAAATCGATGAAGGTAGAAACCAACAAAACATCAAATGTTGATGGTTGACAAGACCACTAGTTTCAAGTAAAAGGGCAAAGGAAAGAAAGGGAACTTCGAGAAGAATGGCAAACAAGTTGCCACTCCCATGAAGAAGCCCAAAGCTAGACCCAAGCCTGAAATTGAGTGCTTCTACTTCAAAGGAAATGGTCACTGGAAGCGGAACTACCCCAAATACTTGGCGGATAAGAAGGATGGCAAAGTGAACAAAAGTATATATGATATACATGTTATTGATGTATACTTTACTAGTGTTCATAGTAGCCCCTGGTTATTTCATACTGGTTCAGTTGCTATGATTAGTAACTCGAAACAAGAGTTCCAAAATGAACAGAGACTAGTTAAGGTCAAGGTGACAATGTGTGTTGGAAATGATTCCAAGGTTGATAATATAACCATCGCACACTCCTTTTACCTTCGGGATTAGTGCTGAACTTAAAATAAATGTTATTTGGTGTTTGTGTTGAGCATGAATATGATTAGAACATGTTTATTGCAATACGGTTATTCATTTAAGTTAAAGAATAATTGTTGTTCTGTTTACACGAATAAAACCTTCTATGGTCTTACATCCAATGTAAATGGTTTACTGAATCTCGATCGTAGTGATACACATATTCATAATATTGATGCCAAAAGATGCAAAGTTGATAATGGTAGGGCAACATATTTGTGGCACTGCCGTTTAGGTCATATTGGTGTAAAGCGCAAGAAGAAACTCCATGCTGATGAGCTTTTGGAATCACTTGATTACGAATCATTTGATGCTTGCGAACTATGCCTCATGGGCAAGATGACTAAGACTCCGTTGTTCGGAACAATTGAGCGAGCAATAGACTTATTAGAAATAATACATACTGATGTATGCAATCCAATGAGTGTTGAGGCTTGCGGCGGGTATCGTTATTTTATGACCTTCACAGATGATTTCAGAGGATATGAGTATATCTACTTCATGAAACACAAGTATGAAACATTTGAAAAGTTCAAACAGTTTCAGAGTGAAGTGGAGAATCATCATAACAAGAAAATAAAGTTTCTATGATCTGATCGCGGAGATGAAATATTTGAGTTACGAGTTTGGCCTTCAGTTGAAACAATGTCGAATAGTTTCACAACTCACGCCACCTGGAACACCACATCGTAATGGTGTGTCAGAACGTCACAACCGTACTTTATTGGATATGGTGCGATCTATGATGTCTCTTACCGATTTACCACTATCATTTTGGGGTTATGCATTAGAGACAGCTGCATTCACATTAAATAGGGCACCATCTAATCCATTGAGATGACACCGTATGAACTGTGGTTTAGCAAGAAACCTAAGCTATTGTTTCTTAAAGTTTGGGGTTGCGATGCTTATGTGAAAAAAATTTCAGCCTAATAAGCTCAAACCCAAATTGGACAAGTGCGTCTTCATAGGATACCCAAAAAAAACTGTTGGGTACACCTTCTATCACACATCCGAAGGCAAGATCTTTGTTTCTAAGAGTTGATCCTTTCTATACAAGGAGTTTCTATCGAAAGAAGTGAGTGGGAGGAAAGTAGAACTTGATGAGGTAATTGGAAAGTAGCTCATCACCAAAATCAGTTCCAGTGATGCCTACACCAATTAGTGAGGAAGTTAATGATGATGATCATGAAACTTCAGATCAAGTTACTACCGAACCTCGTAAGTCAACCAGAGTATATATGTTCCGCACTAGAGTAGTACGGTAATCCTATTTTGGGAGTCATGTTACTAGACCATGAGGAACCTACGAACTATGAGGAAGCGATGATGAGCCCAGATTCCACGAAATGGCTTAAGGCCATGAAATCTGAGATGGGAACCATGTATGGGAACAAAGTATGGACTTTGATTGACTTACCCTATGATTGGCGAGCCATTCAGAATAAATGGATCTTCAAGAGGAAGACGAACACTGATAGTAGTGTTACTATCTACAAAGCTCGAATTGTCGCAAAAGGTTTTCGACAAGTTCAAGGTGTTGACTACGATGAGATTTTCTCACTCGTATTGATGCTTAAAAGTCTGTCTGAATCATGTTAGCAGTTTCCTCATTTTATGAAATCTGGCAAATGGATATCAAAACTACATTCCTTAGTGGATTTATTAAATAAGAGTTGTATATGATGCAACAAGAAGGTTTTGTCAATCCTAAAGGTGCTAACAAAGTGTGCAAGCTCCAACGATCCATCTATGGACTGGTGCAAGCATCTCAAAGTTGGAATATATGCTTTGATAAAGTGATCAAAGCATATGGTTTTATACAGACTTGCGGTGAAGCCTGTATTTACAAGAAAGTGAGTGGGAGCAGTACAACCTTTCTGATAAGTATATGTGAATGACATATTGTTGATCGGAAATGATGTAGAATTTCAGGAAAGCATAAAAGGAGTGTTTGGAAGGAGTTTTTCAAACAAAGACCTCGGTGAAGCTACTTACATATTGAGCATCAAGATCTAAAGAGATAAATCAAGATGCTTGATATAATTTTCAATGAGTACATACCTTGACAAGATTTTGAAGTAGTTCAAAATGGAATAGTCAAAGAAGTTGTTCTTGCCTGTGTTGCAAGGTGTGAAGTTGAGTGAAGACTCAAAATCTGACCACGACAGAAAATAGAAAGAGAATGAAAAAGTCATTCCCTATGCCTCAGTCATAGGTTCTATAAAGTATGCTATGCTGTGTACCAGACCTATTGTATACATTGGCATGGTTTTGTCAAGGGAGTACAATAGTGATCTAGGAGTAGATCATAGGACAACGGTCAAAATTATCCTTAGAGGACTAAGGAAATATTTCTCGGTTATGGGGGTGATAAAAGAGTTCATCATAAAGAGTTATGTCGATGCCATCTTTTGACACCAATCTAGATGACTAAGGAAATATGCCCTAGAGGCAATAATAAAGTTGTTATTTATATTTCCTTATATCATGATAAATGTTTATTATTCATCCTAGAATTGTATTAACCGGAAACTTAGTACATGTGTGAATACATAGACAAACAAAGTGTCCCTAGTATGCCTCTACTTGACTAGCTCATTAATCAAAGATGGTTAAGTTCCTAGCCATAGATATGAGTTGTCATTTGATGAATGGGATCACATCATTGGAGAATGGTGAGATGGACAAGACCCATCCATTAGCTTAGCACTATGATCATTTAGTTTATTGCTATTGCTTTCTTCATGACTTATACATGTTCCTTAGACTATGACATTATGCAACTCCCAAATACCGGAGGAACACCTTGTGTGCTACCAAACGTCACAACGTAACTGGGTGATTATAAAGATGCTCTACAGGTGTCTCCGATGGTGTTTGCTGAGTTGGCATAGATCGAGATTAGGATTTGTCACTCCGATTGTCGGAGAGGTATCTCTGGGCCCTCTTGGTAATGCACATCACTATAAGCCTTGCAAGCAATGTGACTAATGAGTTAGTTGTGGGATGTTGCATTACGGAACGAGTAAAGAGACTTTCCGGTAACGAGATTGAACTAGGTATGATGATACCGATGATCGAATCTCGGGCAAGTAACATACCGATGACAAAGGGAACAAACGTATGTTGTTATGCGGTTTGACCGATAAAGATCTTCGTAGAATATGTAGGAACCAATATGAGCATCCAGGTTCCGCTATTGATTATTGACCGGAGATGAGTCTCGGTCATGTCTACATAGTTCTCGAACCCGTAGGGTCCGCACTCTTAACGTTCGATGACGATTGGTATTATGAGTGTATGTGTTTTGATGTACTGAAGGTAGTTTGGAGTCCCAGATGTGTTCACGGACATGACGAGGAGTTTCAAAATGGTCGAGACATGAAGATCGATATATTGGAAGGTTATGTTTGGACATCAGAATGGTTCTGGATGAGTTCGGGCATTTACTAGAGTACTGGGGGTTACCGGAACTCCCCGGGGAGTCAATGTGCCTTAATGGGCCCTAGTGGAGAAAGAGGGAAGCATGCAATTGGTGGGGTGCGGCCCCCTAGGCCCAAACCGAATTGGTTTAGGGTTTCTGGGGCCAGCCCCCCTTTCCCTCTCCTCTCCTCCTCCTTCCTCCTTCTCCTAGTAGGAATAGGAAGGGGGGGGGGGCAAACCTACTTGGATTAGGATTGCCCCCCCTGGGCGCGCCTCCTCCTAGGCCGGCTCTCTCCTCCTCCCCACCTTTATATACGGGGGAAGGGGTACGCAGTTTAGCTATGTGCGGTGCCCCCTCTGCAGATTTCCACCTTAGTCATATCGTTGTTGTGCTTAGGCAAAGCCCTCCGTCGGTAACTTCATCATCACCGTCATCACGCTGTCGTGCTGACGTAACTCTCCCTCAACCTCAGCTGGATCTAGAGATCGTGGGATGTCATCAAGCTGAACGTGTGCAGATCGCGGAGGTGGCGTACCTTCAGTGCTAGGATCGGTAGGATCCTGAAGACGTACGACTACATCAATCATGTTGTCATAACGCTTCCACTTTCGGTCTACGAGGGTACGTGGACAACACTCTCCCCTCTCGTTGCTATGCATCACCTAGATAGATCTTGCGTGTGCGTAGGAATTTTTTTGAAATTATTTGCTCCCCAACAGTGTGGCCGAGCAGTCAGCGGGGGGATATGATACACGCGAGCTATCAAGGAAGATGGCG